>NC_081405.1:673288676-673623676 GCF_030272615.1 Cryptomeria japonica | reverse complement strand
GATCCATTCTTGAATTTGTGATTTGGAGAATTTCTTATTCACTTAGGGTTTATACTCGAAGCATAGGGTAGAACTTTATTTCTTGCATTCTAGCTTTGTTAAGATATTGTAAGAACATAAGATTATAGCACACACACATTTAAATACATTATTAGCTATTTGTGGAGGTGGAAATCACCAAAACAAGGGGTTTGACTAAGGAAAAATCCTATATAGCCACCCAAATACCATTTTCCAAGTTGCAGGAGCACGTACAGGAATTCCGATGAAACTACAATCTTCTAGGAAGATAGAACTCATAGGTGCAGATCTAGATCCAAAGATAGGTCTCAGTCTTCTGGGACCAAGGCGCTTAGTGTCCTAGTCTAGGACCTTGGCACCCAATGCCTTGTTCCTCTGAGTTTTTGAGCTTTCTGTGGCAGTTCAATAGATTAGGGTCTTAGTTTGTAGTTTCAAGAAGTACAACTCAGTTTAGTAATAGGGACCAAAGCGCCAACGCCCTGGTCCTGCTTAGTTAGGCTCAATTTTTGGTGACAGGGGCATATCCGAGTTTCATTTTTAGTTATGTACTTTATACCTCAGTTTTTGTTCTACTTAATTTTTTTATTTCAACTTAGATCAACATTTTTTGTTATCTCCTTACCATAGTTGATCATATCATCACATTTTGCACATCTCCTTTTTATAGCATCAAAGGAATAGAAACCCTAAATATATTCCTTGACTCTCTCTTGTAAGAAGTGGTCAAAGTGGATTATCTCCTTACGCTCTTTCGTATTCCAATGTGTGAATGAGAGTGGGATTAGGTCTTAGCTTACCCGGTTCCATTTTCACCCCACACGAAGTTCAAGGGATTTTTTACCTCAAAAATCTTGATAAAGAATTGATGGAGATTCAAGTTCATGATCAACATCTCAAACACTAATTATCTCGTGGGTGAGGTTTTGTGAGCCTATGTACATAGTTGTCTTTTCTCCCTTTTATTTTTATGTTATTTTTTGTTGTTTCCTCATGTTATGTTTTAAATTTTCCTATGTTGGTTTTCTCTTGGAGATTTGTATTCTCATTATAAATATACGAGACATACATTTCTAGTTAGATCCAATGTTGGCACCTCATTTTAATGTGTCCTATCTTTTTGTCTTCCCATGTGTGCATTTGAAACTATTCACCCATTATTATTAGTTAATTTGAGAAACCTCTAATTGGGTCCCTAATTTTAAATGTTTCTTAAGGGTATTAATTTAATTTTTTAAATCTGAAAAATCCTTAAACTTTTTAGTAAAGGGGTACTTGTGAGATAAATGCCTAATAATGTGGCCTTTACCTAAGTGAAATTAGGTAGTTCAAATTTTTAGAGATTAAATAGGGACATTCAAACATGTCCCTAGTTCCTTTATTTCTCTAATTTCTTGAATGCAAGGTCTTGATTTTGAAGTTGTTGGAAGGTCAATTATATAGCTTATGGTTGAAATATTCATTATGGAGTGGGATATGTAATGATTTTTTTTTGTTTTTGTTTTTGTTTTTTATGGAATTTGTAAAGTCAAAATATCCTTATTGGTGAGTTTTAGACTTTTGGGGGTCCCTAACATATTTGTAGTTAAATATAGAGTTTAAAAGTTCCCCCAGAACCATACATCTTGATGTCACCCTATGCTATGTCCCAAGTGCCTTTTCCTCCATATGACTCAAACCTCAAGGTCTTTTTTCTCCATGTTTCTTGAACACTAAAGTTCTTACTCCCCTTAGATCCTAGACATTCAAGGGTTCTATATAATTTTTCACCTTTTTTTAAGGTTCTATCTTTTGTCAAAAGTATCAAACCTTGATCTTTTATCCTTGAGTCCCTATTCCCTCTAGAGTTTTGAAATAGGTCATCCATTCCCTCTTTATCTTCATATGCCACCTTTCTCTAAAACCTCACGCTATAACACCCTAATTCCTTATCCCTTTGTTTTCCTAGATTCTCATGTTTCTCATTCCACTTTAGATCCTTGCACCTAAAATATTGGTCCTCTCAAACTCATGAAACCTTGATTATTTATCGATAGGTCTGAAAATTTTTAGAAGTCTTGGGTATCTTTTCACCTACATCTCTAAGTTTTAATTCCCCCTAAACCCTAAATCTCAACCTTGAATCCATTATCATTACATTTCCTTGAATCATATAATTTTAAGTGTTCTTGAAATCTTGACACCTAAGAAAATTAGTTTTCCACAATCCATAATCGTTATTGTACTTGTTTCTGGATTAGATTATGTATGTTTTTTCACATCAACTTCTTGACACCTAATTTTGAGGTTCTCATTCCCTACATATTCCTAACCTTTGCACTTCAACCCTCTTGTTTTTCTTGCTAGGTTTATCGACTTTCCTAGTATGTTGTCTTACATCCCTTGATTCCCCAAAATTAAAGCCCCACCATGTTCTATGATGATAGAAAACCAAGAAGGGCTCTATGCATTCATTCTCATCTACCCTCTCACCATTTCGAAACTCTTTATGACTAACTTAATATATGTGACTTCCAATGGATCCTATATAGATTTCATGGGCTCCTCCATGCACTAACATGTCAGAATGGAAACTCCATTAATGTAAAGGATGAATAGAAATGAAAGAGAGAGACATTTATCCATGCTCCTCATGTAAGACTAATATGTTTGAGATGGATTTATGACACCAAATCACAAAAGGAATAACACTAGAAAGGTATGGGCATTGAAAGTTCTTGAAGGTCATAGAGTTTTTGGATTTCATGTAGATTTTCACTTTTTCCCTTGGTAAAGTAAATTTGCAAAATAGGTATATAATTTGTCAAAATTTTATTATTTGAAGGGTTGATGGTTTTTGATGTAAAAAGAGGAAAATAATTAAGGATCATAGTGAGAGAGAAATATATTGCAAAGTACCATAGTAATTCATATTACAACACAAGGTAGAAATATTTTGTATCCTAATGATGGGTTCATCCCAAATTTATAATAAATCTATTATAGAAGTTAAAGAATGAGTTTAATGTGTAGTTTAAAAATTGATTAAGTGTCTCCATCTGTGTATCATGTGCATTTATAGATGTATTATTGATTAGCTGACCAACAAAAAAATTATAAAATTCTTGCAAGCCTTTGAAAGGCATCTTTTTAGGATAATAAGATAAATGCACAGGTCTATTCATTAATTTATTAGTTGACTCATTCAACATTCTACACATATTTTTTTGACCTTTTCATTTGTATGTGCAAAGCCTAGGTATTAATTGATATCTTTATTAATGTATCACAAATTGGTTCTATTCATTGCATCTTTTTGTATGAATCAACAACTCTTTATCATTTGTATATAGGGTGTTTGTTTGCCACAAGCTTGACCTCCCATCATCCAAACACCTCTAAAAATAATTTAATCTCAACATCTCTTCAATTTGTGTTGATTTAGTGTGTTCCAACTACACTCGCCAACAGGTAAAGCCCTTTTGGCAAAAAGTTCTAAGGGTTTTAAAGGAGTATTTGACTGTGGATGGCAGATTTACAAAAAATTATAACTATCATTTCGCTATTTTGAACCATTTCTGTCATGGGGCTAAAATTTCCCTCCCTTTCTATTTAGCATCCTGTCTAAATGAGAGCCTTGTAGACCATGCTAAAAAGCCCAACTCTTACCCTTTAGCCCACCAGGGGCTTATACTGCTAATATATGAATATCTAAAGGACAAGGCCAGGGCAACCAAAGATGACCCCTTGATCACTAACGCTCATATCTCTGAGAGCTGCAAAGACTCTGACTCGGATGGGGATCAACCCAACACCCCTACCCACAAAAAAAGGAAAGTTGAAATAGAGCATGAGGAAAAGGAGGTGCATTGTGATGAGGAAGAGGAAAAGGATAAGGACACTGATACTGAAATGGAGCAAAATAAGGATGAGAACTATGGTGAAGTGGAGGAAGGGGTTAACTCTGAAAACCCTCACTCTAACCCTAAGGGCTCGAAAAGTGAGAATGCTACTCTGAATCCTAAGGAGTATGACAACCCTAACTTTGAGGAGACTGAACAGGGCAAGGACTCTGCGAACACCATCTTGAACACCGCCCGTAACTGCACTCTGGAATCCTTTAATTTCTAGAAATGGGTTGTCGAAAACATCACTAGTATGCAAGGTAAGCAAAGGGAGCTGGAAGAGAAGATTAATAAGTTGATTAAGGATTTTGACTCTGGGAAACAAAATGAGGATATGGAAAACAGTGAAGCTGAGGAGGAAATGGAGATGGAGGATTGGCTGGAGAAAGATCTGATCCAAGGGGACCTGAAACACTTGGAGGATGTTATCAGAACTCTGAAAGAGCAGGCGAAGGAGGGCAAAGACAACATCAACACCCAGATCACCCGTAATGAGAAGGCTCTGAAAAGCCTCATGAACCACAGCCTCCAGGTCCTTAAAGTTTCTTCCCAGAATATGAACGCTTTGGTGGATCATTTGGAAAGGAAAAATCTGGATAAGAACCTGGTACTTATAGAAGACGCTCCAACCTCCAGCCCCACCCACCAGATTCCTAGACGTAGAACTAGGCAGACCACTACTGGGAAGGACACCAAAATGAAAGAGAGCCAGCTGGAATAGGAAACCAACGACCCGAGGGAAGCAGCCAAGGCAATGATGCTCTTGGTTCAGAATGCTGAGGAATCTATTAAGAGTTTTTAATTAACTTGTAATGTTGGGCTTGGGGCCAATTTCTTGCTGGCCTCTTGCTGTCCCTTTCTTTGCTGCTAGTTTTTTTGCTGGTCCTTTGCAGCTGTCTTGTTTTGTTTCCTTCTTGGCTATCTTTCGAATGTAATCGGGTTTCGGGTCCCTTAAAACCTGTTTTTACTTAATCAAAAACTACTAAGTCTAAATTTTTATTACATTAGGGGCTATCATAAATCACATCCTTAGACAATTTGAGTGATAAATTATCTATTTTAATGTGTAAGGACTAGTGATCAAATTGACGTATAAATACAAAGTGACAACTTGGATCTAAGGGTATACTATACATTGAGCTTGGTTTTCATCAAGGTAAGTGTTCATTTCCTATAGTTGTATCGAACATAACTCCTCAGGGAAGCCTTCGTAGTCTAGTAAAGCCAAAAGTTAAATATATTCTTACCCACCTCAGTATATTGGTCTATTGTTACATTTCCTAGTCATAAGTTTAAAGTATTTCTTCTAAGTTTGAAACACCTAGTCTTGGGAGAAGATCTAGCTTTAGGGATTTGGGGCGTATAAATTTGAGCACCAACAACATGTTCATCAACTTTCCAAGTGCGTTTGCGATTGACTGAAATTGCAAATTGTGAAAGAACCAATGACACTAAAATGTGTGACAAAATGATGCAACTATCAATTTGTATTAGAAATTATGTACTTATAACATTAGAATCTTTTTAATCACATCAACAAGATTTTATAGCTTGAATCTTAAGGGACTACAACCATCATTAATAACTATGATTTGATAAGTAAATCAATATTTGAAAAAATGAGAACATTTGTAACAAAGACCAAGTGATGTAGATATCAATAATTTATTTTTGACCAGTTGAGGTGATAGAGAGACCTCACATACTTGACTTAAGGGTCCAACAAAACATATATATAATTGACTTGATGATACATGTCAATTAATTAACATGAAAAAGTTTTAAATTTGTCAAATTATAAAATGTGGATCATGTTCGAAATTCTACAAGTAACAAGGGAAGAGGGAATAAGAGGTTGGCAAACAATTTTCAAAAGATGTAAAATTTTATAGAAAATATTTTTTATTTTCACTAAGACATACAAATTGAGCAAGAAAACCCCCCAAAAGTGGAATTTCACAATTTTTAAGCATAACATAAAGATTCACATGGGTATAAAGCATGATATTGAAACCATCTTAACCAAGGTAGTCCATTTATGAGTTCTCATTGGCAATCTATGATTGAAAAAAGAACAAGTACTTGGGAAACATCTACAAGTTTGAATATGGAAATTATGTTGCATAATAAACCTTACCCATGGATCTAGTTTGGTATCTAACTCGAACACATCATTATACATCACAAAAAAAAAATAAACATCAAACTCAAGAAGATAAAGAAAACATTAGTAAAATCACAAAGCATGTAGGAACCACCTCCAAAATATGATTTAACCATCCAAACCATATTTGACATAGGATAATCTCCATACAACACACAACTCTCAACCTTCCACCGATCAAGTGAGACTCATATACTTGTGTAGTGAAAACCAAGTAGATGAAAGCAAAGCATAACCTCATAATGATTTATATTCAAAATGATAGCTAAAATGTCCTACAAGGAGAAAACATGAATAATAAATCAAAATAAGAATCAACTTTACCATTTTGAAATCACAAAAATGCAAGCAAACAATTGTTTAACAATTGATCTTAAGGATGAAAAATAAATTTTACAACTAAAATTGAAATATTCAAGACAATTACAATATAAGAGGTTTTCATTCAAGCCACCATAAAAGGAGATCTATGTATTTCTAGGAAGATGAATGGGGAAAGATTATGGAAGACAAAATAATAATTAAGGGGAAACTTAATGACAATATTCTTGCAAATAAATTTTTAGTTTGTTTAGACCTTTAAACATATGATTTCATTTCATTTCATTGACTTGAATCTACAACATGGAGTGGAGATATAATTACTTGTCATTGTGGGTAATATAACTTACTTTTTATTGGTTCATCCTTTTTAGTTTGATTGGTTTTACACTTCCTTCCATGAGAAAAAGTTATTATCATATAATTATTTATTTATTTATTTTAATTATATTTTATAAAATTTAATAGTTTGTCTTTGAATGTATATGTACTTATTTGGCGTTCAATGAAATTTCTTGAATGAAATAAATTTTCTTTAATTGATTTATGGTTAAACTTGTATAAAATAGTTTGTCTTTGAATGTATATGTACTTATTTGGCATTCCATGAAATTTCTTGAATGAAATAAATTTTCTTTAATTGATTTATGGTTAAACTTGGCTAAGATTTGTATTATAACCAAATATTCTTGTTTATAAAGATATCTTTGATGTTTCATATTAGAGTTGTTTTAATAATTTTTCATCTTTTTTTAATTTAAAATGTAAAATTTGAAGATTGATTTGAAATTTCACCAACAACGATCATGGTGATCCTATTATCTTTGATCATATAATAAATGATTTATTCATTTAAAAGATTAAAGTTACGAGGAAAGAAAATATGATATGAATGATTTGACATGAATTATGGTTGAACAAAAGGAATTAAAATTTGGTCAAGTTCGTGCTCTAGAATTAAAAAACTTATATATAAAGTTGTTATTTAGAGGATTCGGTTAATACTGAGAGGGGGGGGGGGGGGGGCGAATCAGTATTAACAACACATCAAAATCTTAAATCAAATTGATCAATACTTCACCAAAACAGATCAAAACCAGTACCGGTAGCCACTAAAATCAATCTACTAATCAGATTTATCAAACTTCTCATTTAAGTGTTTCATATCATGCATGCAATAGAAAGATATCAACTTAACACAAACACAAATCAATCACCATATGAACACCAGGATTTTCACGTGGAAACCCAAATGGGAAAAACCACGGTGGGAATTGGTAGCCACAAGATTTTGCACTCTTTCGGAATGCGATATGTTAAGAGCCTAGCCCTGTTAGAAGCTTACAATTATGCCCGGTTAGGAGTCCCCCAGTTAAGGGATTTACCTCAGCCCTTGTTAAGAGCTTTACTCTTTTAGGAGTAACCTTGTGAAAGGATTTAGAACCCAAGCTAATGAGTCACCTGGTGAAGGGATTTATACAATCAGGCCTGTCAGGACCTACTCGGTTAAGGGATTTTGAGTCTGCTACAACTGTTAGGGAACAACAGATGTATGCTTTGAAAATAGCATTCTCTGCTTGCTTATACATATCCTTTTCTACTCCAATTTGCTTCTCTCTTGCAGACACACACTGGTTTGGCCACACACTCTTCTTTTGATCACCAACTTAGTAAATCATCACAAACTTACCTTAAATAGACTTTACAACTTAGTCGGTTACAAAACCCTAACCTCATACTAAGATATACATCATAGATCATCACAGATATTTACAAATCATTACAGATCATCATATGGATCATTACAATAAATTACAAATCAATTATAGCCATTGAATGATCATAAATCATCACCACACTTCGATTTGATAAGCAATCAAGCCCTTAAAACATTCTTCTTTGTTCTTCATTGTTTCCTAAGAGATTCCATCTTTAATCGCGCCAAAACAACATTTTAACACTTCACACGGATTCAGCCACGTCATCACCATCTTACAATCAGAATGTAATACACCGTCGAACTCAAAATCATTACCAGCTATAAGATTTAAATTCCTGTTCTTAAACCCTACTAAAACCCTACAAAAAATACATCAGTCAATCACAAACATGACTTCCGGTAGCCAAAACATGATGCGGTTCCGGTCATAACCTCATTACCATGTTACAAACACATATTCCAAACCGCAACACCAAATTCTTCAACAATCTCTAGATCCAATTACTTAAGCATAACACAGTTTCACATTTACCAGTTAAAGTTCTATTTGCCAGTTAACTGTCAAATCCATTCCATAGCTTTCCGATCAATCATAGACGACTAGATAACATGATAGAACAATGCAACCATAGTTGCCATCAATGACAACACAACCTGATCATCAAGTCATCAAACACCATCTCAACTATATCATCACCAACAGTCCTTATACCGGTTCATCAATATCATCAACATTTATGCCAATATCCATTCACATTATCAATTATGCCAATATGCCAACAAAAGCAAGTTATTGTACTTTAATCACATGCTTATGTTAAAAGAAGAAGTTTGTGTTACATTAATCATGAATATACCAAACATTCTAAAGTACAAGTTATTCTCATTTTATCCTAATAAAAAATTGTCTAAGCCTTGTAGATTACGAATTTTAATTTAGAACTCTGTAGACAAACTTCATGCCAAATAATAAATTAGAATAAATTTAATTTACATTGCTTAAGTTTGATTAAGATGGGTTATGGTTCAACTCTTAAAGTTGCATTTCAATGTCAAAGTTATGGATGAGTCAATACCCATCAATTTTAGAGAAATAAATATGGTAGATAAAAGCGTGAATTGAAAATAGCCTCTTTTGTGGGGAATGACATTATTATTCAAGTTGAAAGGCATAACCAACTATTAAATGAATCTTTTTCAACTTTAAAAGTTATCTTATGTTCTATGTACAAATAATTTAATGGAATGGAATACTAATTATAATATATTATTTTTCTCTTTGTAATATAATAATTATTACATTCACCCCCCCACCAAATATTTAAATGATGCATACATTGGTAGGTTTGATTCAAATGAAGCTCTTGATAGTGAGTCGAAGGGATACCCCTCCCTTAAAATTTAATAAAATCAAATTTTGATGAGGCATTGTAGCGTAATTTCGGCAATGCAAGTGTATGGTTTATATCAAATAGTTAAATGATGCTTATATTAGTAAGGGTGATTCAAATGGAGCTATTGATAGTGAGTCTCGAAGGGATGTGCCCCTCCCTCAACTTTTAATTAAATTGAATTTCGATGAAACATTCTAGAATAATTTCGAGGGACACCCCTCCTTCAAAATTTAATAAAATTGAATTTCGAACCAACTTAAAAATTCCCCAAATTCTTTAATTTTTTTTAATATTAAAATAAAAACAATTGTATATGCACTTTCATTATAATATTCAATCCCATATGCATTGACTAAAATAAATTGACCAAACTTTAATTTACAATAAACTTTTGGTCAAATGTTTCAAAGTCGTCATTTTCTTTAGACAAAAATTAGGCATCTTAAACTTCTAAATATAAAAAAATATCTGACAAAAAAATATTTTCAGTTTTATCACGGCATCTAAATCTACTAAAAATGTCTGAATATATGCTCCTGTTCACCAATGGCATACTGCCACGTATGCAAAACCGGCAAGCTGTGCGTTGTGAAGGCCTAAGTGTTTGTTTTCAAAACAAATTAAAAACAAAACTCTGTTAACCTCTTGACTTTTAACTTAAAATCTGTTATCAAACGAACGGCCAGATGTGTTCCAATCTCATCCGACGGCTGGCAGGGACAGATACTAGCGAAGAATTTAAGGCCAAGAGATGCTTGTTTCATATGCTAAACAGATTTTTTTGAAAGCATTGCAATCTTATATATATTTTTTAATTTTATATAAAACATTTTGAATTTTATTGTATTTACATTAGTATTATTTATTTAATAAGTGTGTGGTTTTTTTTATTATTAATATTTAATATTAAATATCTTAAAAACTGGATGGATTTTTCACATTTTTAAAGCTCAAATAGAATCAATGTTTGAATAAGGAAAAAAATTGCTAGATGGCACAACAAGGAGAGGGTTGTCATCTGATTTATCTCATACATTATCAAGGTCTAGGGCAAGGTTGGAATTTTACGGGAACCTTCATCAATAAAAAATATAATATAAATTGTCAAAAAAATATCTAATTAGGAGAATATAATAATAATAGTGCACTTTTAATAGATTTTTTTTACTTGACAATATAATAATATAATCATATCTTTATAGTATTAATTACAATATCATAATAAAATAATGATTTAATATTAATTATAATATAATAATTTTTGTAGTGAAATAATAAACAAATATGATATCCTTTTGGTACTTTACGGATATTCTTATATGTATGCTAGTTTATGAATATGTAACAATAAATCTTATATATTAAATATGAAAAAAATATAAATTTATATTTTTAATAAAATAATGATAATAATTTAGTTATTATTTTAATTTTTTTTTTTTTTTTGCAAATTCAAATTCACTTAATATTTGTAGTAAGAGTCATAATTCTTAAAAATGTAATATAATAATCTAATATAAACCTTTTAATAATTTTACTTGTTATAGCAAATTTCTTAATTCATATACATCATATTTAATCTTCTAAAAATTAAATTAAGTAGGTTTTCAAAATTTATATTAGAAACTATTCTAAAAATCCATATTAAAATATAATAAAAAATAGTAAGAATTATATCTATCTTTAAAAATACTCTAAATTAATTTGTACTTTTATAATAAATATTATAAATTACAATATTACACTATATTTATGTTTTTATGGTTTACTAAGATTTTATAAAAATATAGCATGGGTTTAATAAATTTTAAGGTTGTAATATATCATTTAAAATTGAAAATGGATAATATAGACCATTAAATCTCAAGAGCTATTTTTTTTTTTTTTTTCTAAAATTTGAATTAAATTTTTAATAAATATATTTCAATAAAATTTATATAAATCTTATACAAATAGAAATATTTAAGCACTTGTTGAAGAGGTCTAATTGCAATGATAGTAAGGGTGGAGTGTAAATAGTGGATATATACAAATAATAAAATATAATAAATGTTCATAAAATTATTATTATGAAATATCTATAAATATTACAATAAATAAAGTTTGCTCTTCTTAAACAAATTAAATAATGTAAATAAAATAAGATAATTTTAAAAAAATGTAAAAATAATAATAAAAAACTCTTAATTAAATAAAATAATTCAGATCTATATATTTTGAGGTGTTATCCATGTATTTAATATATTCATGCTAGCTCAAATAAACTTATGATATTTTCAAATTTATAGAATTAAAATTTAATAACAATAAAAAATAAATAAATTTTATAACTTGAAGTCTTAATGAATTTGAATGGTTGAATGATGTAAGTGTTTTAGATATTTTGTTATATATAAAAAATTAGATGAGAGTATGCATTTTGTTTTTAGAATAAAATTGAATAAATATACTATATTTTGAATGGAAAGATAAGATGAATTTTAATTTTTCTTATCTATTAATTTTTATAAAAGATTAAAATTGATAAATAAAATTGTAAAATAGATTTTGTAAAGAAGACCATTAAAAAAAATAAAAAAATAACATAATAAAAGAAATTAGGTATTGCATGTATATTGTATATCCTATTCTTTTCTTTTATCTAAGCTCTCCTCCAATAAAAATGAATCCTAAAGATCTTAGATAACATTAGGTTTGTAGTAAAAACATATGCTCGGTGTGAGACTATTAGATCACTATGTTTAAAACACCTTAAAAATCTAGCAAGAGACCTCTTTCTACTAAAATATAAAATCTTAGAAATTAAAAAATAATAAATTTAATATAAAATTTTAAGTAAATTTATTCTTAAAAATATTTTGTATTAAATAAATATATGTATTTGTTAATAGTTAATTTAAAGAATGTAAATTAAAGTATAAAGTTTTTATAAACATTGTATATGTTATGATATGCATAGTTTTAGTTCTCAATCAAAGATGTTTCAACTTAATGATGTAGATAGTTAAAATGATTCTATAAGTTTAATATAAATCTTTCATCAAAATTATATATACTAACAGACCTATCTTTTAAAAAAACTACGTTAAAAAAAGGTATCAATTTCACCCAAATCACAAATGCATATCAAATATATTTTATTAGTATTTTTTTGAGCAATATTTTTTTTAATATTAAAGTAGAAACTTAAAGAATTACATAAAGATTTTATATAAAATAGCTAGAATCAAAGCCTAGAGAATAAAAATCCAAGGAGGTTTGCTACATAACCACCCCCAATCCACAATATTTCAGCTATGATCAACATTAAAAGCCTATTTAGCCAAACAATCACTTTGGAAGAATAGGAATAAAAGAGATGAAATTAAAATTTTGAGTAGACAAAGAATTTGAGCCATATAAAGAGCTAACTTCCAAGAATATGTTTGAGTTTTCCCATTATTCAAATGAGAAACCAAAACCACTGAATCCATCTCACAAATAATCTTTTTACAACCTAGGTCACACACTTTTTCCATGTGATTATTTGTAGCAATCTCCATGAATGAAGAAAAAGAGAAGTGGACTAACCCAATATTATCCCTTCCAATTCCACCAATCCCTATAGCTCTTGGATTACCTTATGAAGATTCATTAGTATTAATCTTTTAGAATTCCAAAGGAGGAAGAGACCATTTGCCAATTCATTCACCTTGCTCAAAGATCACCTTAGACTTAAGGTTAGTTGAGAAATTCCATTGCTCCAAGTCTAACTTTTGAGAAATTAGATTAAGGTTAGTTGAGAAATTCCATTGCTCCAAGTCTAACTTTTGAGAAATTAGATTATTAGAAGAAAAAGAATAACATCCAAAGAGTGGGTGGCGTCCAAGGTTTCTTTCAAAGAGCTTAGACAGGTTGCCTCCAAGGTTTCTTTCAAAAAGCTTAGAACCTTTTGCCAAATATCCCAAATAAGACTTTGATAGCCTTGGAAAATTTGACTATTCATCTCCAACCAAATTTACCAAAGGATGAAAGTAGGTCATATATCCCATGCAATCAAAAGAATAAAGGCTAAGGTAGGATGGAAGTCTTGAGTAGCCTAAATTTAGATAGAGAAGAAACACGAACAAAAGGATGATTCCAAATAGACCACCATTGTCTCCACAAGGCAATAGAAAAGGAGCATTGGAAGAAAAGAAGAGACACACTCTCTTCACTAGATTCACATAGAACACTAAGAACCCCTTCTAAAATTTATATAATTACATATACATTAAAAATTTAGGAGCTATGTTTTAGAGAAAAACCCTTTATAACTATGATATTATTGACCCATGTTTCACGAGTAGTGGTTCACAAGAATCCATCTCTCATGAGAATGAATGGTCCACTTAGCACTCATTGCATCTAGGTGATGCTCACAGGGGATAAATATTGCTATCAGGATTCAACTGTGTAGATTTTGAGTCAAACTTATTGACCCATGTTTCACAAGTAGTGGTTCACAAGAACCCATCTCTCATGAGAATGACTAGTCCACTTAGCACTCATTGCATCTAGGTGATGCTCACAGGGGTGAAGCACTGGGACTTCCCGGGAGGTCACTCATCCCAATACTACTCCAGCTCAAGCGCGCTTAACCACAATGTTCCCTCCAAGGTTAAACCCACTTAACTTGCAACCCCATTTGCAAAACCTTCATCAAGTGTTGTGCCTTATGAACCATTCATTATAGAGCCCCTTTAGCTGTGGAAAATACCTCCTACTTACCTTTATAACTACTAAAAAAAAAAGTCTACGCTTCATCCCTAAATATAATGGATATTATATGAACCTTTTTATTTTTTAATAAAAATACATTCTTCTTAATTATCTATGTTCAAATTAATATACAAACTTAAAATAAAAATATTTAAATTTTTTAATTTCTTTATTTAATTATATTATAAATACTATTTTCTATTGAAACATTAATTTATAAAATCACATTTATCAACTTCTATTACATAAGAAATGAGTCTTTCAATACTACACCAAAACTACTACTGCTTAAATTTTTTTAAGAATAAAGAAAAATATTGACTGTTAGAGGAGTGTTGTTTAAGTGTGAGAATTTTCCATAACTAACTAAATGTCTATATTAACACACGTTTCAGATCTCTCTTAATTAAGGGATAAGATTGAATGGACTGGCAATTTAACAAAATAATAAGAAAGATGGTGAGAAAAAAGGAAAGTTCAGGAAGTTTGTTTGGATGGATGACAGAGTTTTTTTTTCTTTTTTTTTCATAAATTAATTATTAATTATTAAGCCAAATACTGGAGTTATTGGCCACCTAACTCTCCTCGAATCTAATGATGGTTGATGTGGGAAGAAGTGGTTTTTGTGTGTTTTTCTGGTATTTTCCTAATATTTTGGTGCACTTTGTCTAAGGTAGACGTAGTAAAAGTACCAAGTTTGAAATGATTTGGAGGTGGGGTTTGTAAGTGGGTGTTGTGTTATAGAGCGAGCAATCCGGGACCGTCACAGTCAAGCTTCTTCCCAACATCCCTGCCCTGTACATTCATAGATTTGATTGTAGTATTGTCTTGGTTTGGTCTGTGATTTCTGATCTGTGAGTCAAGTTTTTTTGTTATGATGGGTCAAGGTGATGAGTTCAGAAGGAGGTCCGATTCTGAGCATGCAGGGGAGTGCATGGAGACTAATGGGAATAACCCCAGCTACAATAGTATGGAGCATGTTGCAGAGTTCCAGTGCCCATCTCCAGAGGAGTCAGTGATGGGGGAGAGTGAATGTGAGGTGGTTAGGGAGAATTCAATGGTGGTTTCCAACTCCAGGAGCTCTACTGCTGCATCTGAGATTGTTTTTGAGACGGGGAATTTTACAGTGGTTTCTAAGTCCAGCAGCCATGGCAGCAATAGTAGTAGCCAATACCATGTTTGTAGATTTTGCAGTAAGGTCTTCAGCTCAGGAAAAGCTATGGGCGGTCATGTGAGAATACATGGAGCTGGTAGATCTAAGAGGCATTCCTCTAGCAGTAGAAATGTTTCTAGGGGTGATTTTTTAGCAGAAGATGTTTGGGTGAAGAAATCTAAGGTACCCACAAGTAGATCCAATGGGAACTCAAACTGGGTCGAAGCCCTTAGTATTGCAGGGGAAGGGGAGGAGGGAGACGACCTCAAGGAAGAAAGAAATGTGAATGTGAGTGTTGAGCAGAGGGAATTAAGTGATCAGAAGACCGTGTCTCTGTATACGCTTAGGAGGAATCCTAAGCGAAGTAGGAGGCTGACAGATGAGGAGTTTAGCATGGATTTGACTGCCAAGAACACTGTAGCATGTGTTGAGTGCGGGAAGGAGTTCGCCTCATCGAAGGCATTGTTTGGTCATATGAGGTGCCATCCTGAAAGGGACTGGAGGGGAATTCAGCTCCCAAATGATTCTCATTACAATACCACAGGTGGTGATATCGTCCTTCATGGTGCTGCTCCAAGCTCTGGCTTTTCCTCTGTCTGTTGGCAGAGCTCTCAGGGATCAGAAGATGTAGAGGAGAAAGGGAAACAAGAGGTAGCTTCAGATAATGGGAGTGATAGAGAGAGCATGAAGTCAACAAGAGTAGCTCATCATCCAGCCTCCTATAGCCTGTTCAACTGGTCTGTGACTGCAAAAAGAGGTAGGAGAAGACCAATTAGGTTTACTCAACCTAAAGAGGAGGATACTGAAGAAGAAGAAGCAGCAGCAGAGGTAGATAATACTAAGGAGCTTGAGGATGACAGGGACACTGCCCATTTCCTTGTAATGCTTGCCTCCAGTGCAAGCAATACCAATAACACTAATGAGGGTAATAGACAGGTTGAGAGACTGATGCCGGGGGAATTAGTTTATCGTTCCAAGAAAGGTAAGCGTGAATCTCAGGGAAGTTTTAAGGGTTCCGAGGCAGGACAAGAGGATCTGGGCTGGAAGGAGAAGGTGAAAAAGAGGACTGCTAAAACTAGTAGACTAGCTGAATTGGGTGCAGGGCTTGCAGGGAAATATGAATGCAGCACATGCAAGAAGTTCTTCAATACTCGTCGAGCTCTGAGAAGCCATAGATCAAGTCACAAGAAACTCGAGGGTGGTTCTGCAACTGAGAAGGTGATAGACGAAGAAATTACAGCAAAGGGCAATAGTGCTTTGATGATTGAGTACCATCCAGCTGCTGTGAATGATATGGATTTGTCACCTGCAAGAGAAGAAAAGAAGAGTGCTAATCTCAGTCACTTGACTGAAGAAAGGAGCTTACAGCTTGCAATACAAGTCAAGAAGGAGCAAGGGCACGAGTGTTGTATCTGCCACAAGGTCTTTTCATCAGGTCAAGCTCTTGGCGGGCACAAGAGATGCCATAGGATAGCTGACAGAGTTACAGAAAGGGCAGATAGTGTGACCTCATCTGAGAAAAAACCAAAGCTATTGAGAGATCAAGTGAGAGAGCCTCTTTTTGATCTCAACCAGCCTGCACCAGCGGAGGAAGACGATTTGGAAGCTGCTTATGCTATGGTGGAAGTGGTTCCTGCTGATGTTGTGGCCATTGATACTGGGTTTAGGTATGTAGAGTGTAACATGTGTGGCTCCTTGTGCACATCTATAGATGAGTTGAGGGCTCACCAGAGTACCCATGCCTAGATGCCACCATTTTGATCACATTTTCCATTTGGAGTAATAATCAGGTTGGGGATCCAAACATTTTGAACATTTCATTCTCTAGAAATTCTCGTGTAAGCACAATTGTTTAGAAATTTCTTTGTCCTAGTTCTACAGGGGAAACCACTTGAAGATTTCAAGCCAAGATAAAAAAAACTGGAAATTTCTGGTTTGATATCATCAGCAAACAGTTTATGATGGTCCAGATATACTTCTGATATGGGGAAATTGCAACCATATGCCAATGAGAATACACAGAAATCATTTTGCTTCTAGATATAAATCTACACCAGCAGCCAAACTGGCTTCTTTCATTTGACTTTATTTATTCTTTATCCTATCATGGATATTTGATACTTGTTTGGTGTAGAATTTGTACAGAAAATCCTGTACAATAACATTTTGCCCTTGTATACATTATGGTTCACTTCTGAATGTGTTAAAATAATAGTTTATTGTTTTTAAGGTTGAGTTGATTATACTTGTAGACTGTTACCATTTTATCTTTTCTGGATATGGATTTCCTGTTAGCAACAAAGGCAGGAATAGCAAAGCTGGTAAGATGATATAGAATTCTAATCAATTTATATATAGCTTCTTGTGAGCAGGGATGTTAGGTTAGGCACTGTCAATTTTTTGATTTATTGTAGCTTTTGTAAAAATGAGGTTATGAACTTCCCACCCCTACATCAAGCAACTGTAAGATTTGGACTTGAATCAATTTACTTGTAAATGCTAAATACAAATCCATGCCAAACTAAGAAACCTAGTTCTGGGTGAAAATGGAGGAGGGCTCAGACTCTCCGTTTATCCTCCTAGACTCAGCTTGAAATCCAGAGGCAGTTACAGCTTTTGAAGAGGGGTAAATCATCATCAAGAGGACTGAAAGTAATGCTGTGAAGAGTGGGGCAAATCATTATCTAGAGGACTCAACCTACCAATTTAAGATTCCAATTCCATAAGGTTTTGCTCTAGATTACAGAAGAGGAACATGGCAGCTGACCTCTCTGCAACAGTAACCTCGGATATAAATCATAGAGATCATTTTGTTGGAAGGACTAAGGAGTTAGTCCAATATTTCTCCCAATTTTTCCTCTGGAGAAATACTAAGTCCATTGTTGAATAGGAGTCATATCTGCCATGACTCTAGTCAAATCTGAAGACTGTTTATCAGTAGTGACCTGTTGTAATTTTTTTTGATATGTGTGAACATCATATAACTATTCTCAATCTAGTTATCTTTTGGAGCTTTATACACAATTGTGCATCACTTTTCAATATGTTTGACAATTTAGGTTGGGACTCGGAGAACTTTGTTTTTCGTTTTCTGGCTATGTTCAGTAAATTAAAAAAAAAAATTGCAGTACTTGAGTTCTTTGAAAATAAAGGAGCCAAGAAGCACCGAAATAAATGGATTGTAAGAATGAGGTTTAATAGTCAAATTTTAGTCATATCTGATTTGAGGGTCTAATGATAGTGGAGGTCAGTAGTGTGAGGTAAGTTGTCAAGTTTGGGAGCTTGATGTTCAATTTTCTTTTAAGATAGAGCTGAAGTTCTGTAGTTGTTACCTTTCCAACTTTAATTAATATAAAAGAAATAGATATAATGATGAAGAATATTTTGTTAACAATTTCATAAGTAAAATATATATCATAGAAAAATAATCTACTTTTACAAATTCTAATAAAAGAATTTCACTTTAAAGACGTAAAATTTTCATAGTTCATAATGTTAGCTTGAAAATATCTGAATTAGACTATGCGAGTTTTTTTCTTCATCGATTCAGATCGCACTCCATCATCCACCATTATTAGGATGAGATAGCAAGAGAAGAGATTTGAATCATACTTCATGATCTATCATTACCATGAAATAACAAGAGAAAATTCAGATCACGCTCTATGATCTATTATCAGGAAGAGATAGCCAGAGAAGAGATCTCTTCAATCTATCATCAGGAAGAAATGGCAAAAAGAGATCTTTTCCGTGATCCATTACGAGGAGGAGATAGCAAGAGAAGAGATCTTTGTTACGATCTATTATAAGAAAGAGATAGCAAGAGGAGATATTTTCCATGATCCATTATCAAAAAGAGATAGTAAGAAAAGAGTTCTCTGTTCTTGCTATTTCTTCCTATTCATGAAGTGTGATCTAAATTGTTGATGAATAAAAAATTCACATAATCTGATCCAAAAGTTTTCAAACTGAAAATTTTGACATATTAAATTGAAGTCCCCATAAATTAAATTTTTACTAACACACTAAATTAATATGGCTTTAAAGAGACCACATTTCCTAGATGTTCTTTTGGTCTTTGAGATGGCAGTACAGCTAAATTTAACTTGAGTAAACTTTATAGTCCTTTCATATTGAATGGATTACCCACAACACTCTGGAAGAAACATTATGCCTGTGTACTTGTCTATTTAATTGGGGAAAAAAATGTTTCTGGCCTCTTGTGCCAATGGGACAGTTTCACAGAGTCCAAATGAGGCTTGAATATGATTGTTTCTCAGAAAAGCATTACAACTCATAAATGACAACCAATTAAATAGGCCTCCATAAATTTTATTAATGCCTGAATACTGAAATTAGTTTGGCAATGACCCCATATAATGGATTCCTGTATGGAAACTTATGCAGCATCTATCATTGAATCTTACATTAAGTTGGCTGTATACTATTTTATATTGTTTTCTTGCATGCAAAAGGGTCAAACAATTGCTTTTAAAAGGTAATAAACAAGGATCACAGGGCATTGTTTGTTTTTAAAGTTTTCTTTCATACCCCGGGTGGGGTTATATTAATTTTTCTTTTCTTTTCAAAGCAAAACCCTGGATTTGTGCTTGCCCAATACCCGTCAACCCTACTCTGAAAGGACATTCAAACCATAGGGAAAAGTAGGGTACTTCACTTCAAATATTTTATTGTAAAAGAGATAAAAAATATATAATAAGGAATATGATTTAGTAGTGTAGCATTTTAATTTCGTGTCTTTCAAAATCTTATGTCTCGCTTTTAGATTATTGTTTTTTTTACAGGATTGACTGTTAAATTTCTTAATTATTTTATTTAGTTTAGATTTATTTTATTTCATTTAATTAAGAAGTTAATATGGAAGAGGGATGGTCAGTTCTTGATATCCTCCTCCCTCTGCCTCCTACTGGTTTTGCTGTCGCTGCTTAAGCAACTTTATTGTTATTTCTTGTTATTTCTGTTATCTTGCTTTTTCGACACTGTTTGTGTGACTCTAAGGGGCGACCTTATGTCTTCCTATATTTTTTTGTGTTATCTTGGTTCAACTTTATTTTTATTTATGTTATCTTGCTTTTTGGACACTGGTTGTGTGACTCTAAGAGGTAAACTGAGGCACGTACTCATCAAAATTTTTTGCTTAAAAATTATTTGATGTAATATTTATTTTAAAAGTTCTTTTAATACATTTATTTTACTTTTGTATGTAAATTTTAATTTTATTTTTAAAAAATTCACCATTCATTATTTTCTTAATTCAATTGTTTAATTTTTACTATGATAAATATAATAAATATTATATACTTATTATGTTTAATAGTTTCATATTAATATATATTTTTAAAAATTGATTTTTTAATATTTTAAAAAGTTTTTATTTAGGATAATATTCTTAATATTAATTTATATATTCTATATTTTATTTGGGAAGAAAATAATCTTTTTTAAGTGTGGTCTAGGTTAATTTAATAAAATATTTTTATTGTATCCTAACTATATTGGTAGAATGGGGTGGATTTTAATGGGGAGAGTATGTTAAGAAACACTTCTTAATTTATATTTGACACCTATTTAAAGGTCAATTTATCAATTTTTAATAATCAACATAGTATTAATGATGTCTTATTAAATAAAAACAATTGATAAATGAAACAAAATGTAACTCAACCATTCTTGTGGTATGGTGGGTCATGCTTGCATTACTTGTTTGAAAAACAGGAAACAACACTTTGTTTGAAAGGAGTCAATTCCTTCATTTTATGAGGTTAGAAAGCATATATTAAAGAAAAATCCCATATGAGTTTCTTGTTGTTGCTTCTGGATTAGATCGTGTTCATTTATTTGCATCAACGTTTTCGGATCACACTTTGTGGTATGGTGGGCCATGTCTGCATTACTTGTTTGAAAAACAAGAAACAACACTTTGTTCGAAAGGAGTCAATTCCTTCATTTTACGAGGTCTAGAAAGCATATATTAAAGAGAAATCCCCTATGAGTTCTTTAGGGTTGGAAGAAAGATGTGTCAGATCCTTGTCTTAAAGAAATTTAGATTTAGGGAGAAGGGATCGTAATATTGTTATTCGTGTTATCTTGCTTTTTGGATACTACTTGTGTGACTCTCATGGGTGACCTCATGTCTTCCTATGTTTTTTTTTAGTGTTATCTTGCTTTTTGGATACTACTTGTGTGACTCTCATGGGTGACCTCATGTCTTCCTATGTTTTTTTTTGTGTTATCTTGCTTTTTGGACACTGCTTGTGTAATTCTAAGGGGGAACCTTATGTCTTTCTAATTTTTTTGGAATGTGTGAAAATCTTTAATTAATAGAAAATGATACACATTCATCAAAATTTTTTACTTAAATTTTTTTTGATGTAATTTTTATTTGAAAAGTTCTTTTAATACATTTATTTTACTTTTGTATGCAAATTTTAATTTTAATTTTAGAAAATTCACCATTTATTAGTTTCATAATTTTTTTGTTTTATTTTTGCTATGATAAATATAATAAATATTTTATACTTTCCCATTTTAATAGTTCGAGATTAATATATATTTAAAAAATTTGATGTCTATATTTTAAATAGTTTTTCTTTAGGATAAATACTCTTAATATTAACATATTATATATTTTATTTGTGAAGGGAACAATATTTTTTAAGTGTGTTAATTTAATAAAATATTTTTATTGTATCCTAACTATAATGGTAGAATGAGGTGGATTTTAATGGAAGAAACACTCCTTAATTTAAATTTATCATTTATTTACATGTCAATTTATTATTATTTTTATAATCAACATAGTATTAATGATATCTTATTAAATAAAAAATTTGATAAGTGAAACAAAATGTAACTCAACCATTCTTGTGGTATGGTGGGCCATGCCTTCATTACTTGTTTGAAAAATAAGAAACAATACTTTGTTTGGAAGAAGAAGGATCAAAGATCTTTGGATCAATTATTTAAAATGCCTTGATTTTGGGTGGGTTGGTTGGTTCTTTTGTAATGTTTTTTCTTTGTAGTCTCTTAATTGTTCCTCTTAGTTATTTGCTGGTTGTACTTCTTGTTCAATCCTTTTAGTTGTACAAGGTTCTATATGTAACTCTTTAAAAAAAACTAAATTTTAAGTAAAATAGTTATTAATTTTTTTTTTTATGTATTTTCTTATCTATCTACTTACATAATAAAATATATATTAGAAATAATTATTCATTTTAAAAAAACTTAAAGTAAAAGTTTATATATATAGAACATAATTCTTATAATTATTTTAGTATTATTGAAAATAAGATAATTAAAAGTTAAAATAAGCAACGTCTATATTTCTTTTGTTATCTACCGTTTAACTTATTTATATGTTTATGTATATATAGTAGTTTAGATAGATATTAATAAATAATATTCATATAAATATTGTAAAGAAAAGTACTTTATTTATATAAGTTAACTAAGAGAATGTTCACAATTATATAAATTTCAATATATATTATCTCATAAGAACTTCAAATAAAGAATTAATATATGGAAAAAATGTTTATATATATATATATATATATATATATAATTGAAGATATATATTTTTTGAAAATAAATCTTGGAAGTGAGGAAATAAATGTAATTAATGAAAGTATTTAAAATTGTAATTAAAAAATGAATTATTTGTGTGGAGATTTTGGAATTTATGATATCTTAGAATTAGATTGAGAATATAATAATTTGCAACTTGTATTGGAATTAGAATATTTGCACCTCTTTCTTGGTGGCTTTGGAGGGCAATTTTCTTCTTCTTGTTCTATGCGTTTAGTGTGTGTGTTGATCTTTTCTTTGTGGAAGGTTTCATGCTTACCTTGGGCTATTGCCTTAGTGTTTCTGAGTGTTTGTGCTCTTTGCCGACAGGAGGTTGCTTGCCTTTTTCTTTCTTGGCACGATAATTCCCTGCGATTCTTAAATTTTGAGGATTACTGAGACTTTGGTTGTGTTTGATTTCTCTCGTGGAGTGCATGCAAGCGATTATGGGATACATGCAAATGAGGTAGGGGTGCATACAGGCAGAGCTAAGCATCAACATAAACTCTTGTTGGGTGATCCATCTAAGAGTGCAACTAAAATTAAGAAGGTGAATGGGTGTTTGGAAAGGAACACGAATCGCCTAGTTTTGGTGATTCAATCTGAATTGATTTCAGAGGAGGTGGAGTACTAGTGCAAGCATGCTCTCATCTAAAAGTTTATGGGGCTTCGCCTTTCCCTGCCAGTTTTGGAGTCTTGGGCACGAAGGGTTTGGAACCTAGAAGGGAAAATGGAGATCTTGGTTGCTGCTAATAATTATTTTAGTCATGTTCTCATGCATGGCAGATCGAAATAAGGCTTTTGAGGGTCCCCTTATTTATTTAATTAGGTCAGGCTTTTTATCAAACCCTGGTATGCGGGTTTTAACTTAGTTGAGGTGCTTCCCTCTAGTGTCCTTGTCTGGGTTCATCTTCCTCGGCTTCCGCTCGAGTTTTGGAAGAGTGATATTCTTCATTCTATTGCACTTTTGTTGGTTAAACTAGTTGGTTCTACTTCTTAGACTCTAGATCGTAAGGTAATTTATTATGCGCACGGGTTAGTGCAAGATCATGGGGGGCCAAAAAGTGGCGATGTGAAAAAAATAGCCTTTTCCACTCGCCTAAAAACACAAAAATCCATGTTGACTTTTTGCTTGGCCTAGGTGTCAGGACACCTTGGCATGGTAATTACGTAAGCAAATCGGATATCGGATAAAATCGGATATCCGATAATATTGGATATCCGATTTTTATTTGTAATTTTAAATTAAAAAATATATTATATAATATATAATGTAATATTATATATTACATATTATATAATATATAATATATTATTATATTATATAATATTAGATTATAAAATATTATATTATATTATATTATATAATATAATAATATATTATATTATATAATATAATATATTATTATATTATATATTATATTATTATATTATATATTAATGCAATAATATATTATATAATTATATAATGTAATAATATATTATATTATATATATTATATAATATTATATTAGATAATATATTATTATATTATATATATTATATAATATATAATATATAATATAATATTATATATTATATAATATAATAATATATTATTATATTATATAATATAATGTTATTTTAAAATAATTTAAGTATAAAAATTAGATATCAGATTTTCTAAGACAATATATTTCGACTGTGACAACCCGTGAGTTATTTTTAACCCACGGGCTGCATGAGTTTGTGGACATCCCATATCTGGTTTTTTGCCCAAAAATTGCTAAAAAATAGATTGAAAGGTAAGAATTCTATTGTTTTCAATCATTTTCATTCAATTTTTGTATTTTTTTTAATGTTTATTTGTTTTTTCATTGAAAATATGGTTTTTTTTCATGAAAACTAGGTTTTTTAAAAATCAAATACAAAATTGTTTAAATTTGTTAAATAAATTCAATTGTTTAGATTCAATTAGGTTAAAAATGGGGGATAACAATGAAAACATTGATCAACCACAACCGCAACAACCAAACCCTCCTTTGCCAAACCCCCCCTCAATTCAGGATTTGATTGCACAAAATTTGAATGAATTGAGGTGGATTGTAGATGTATATCGTAGGATCCCTCGTTTAAACCCAATGTTTGATCCTCTCACATCGATCATAAAGAGTATGGAAACCATGACTAAGGAGCACAATGGCGCCCTTTTGTGGCGAGATTCTATGAGGGAACAATATGCAAATGGCTTGTCGTATAAGGAGATCAAGGATCTCGAGACATTGAAAGCTAATATCGCCTCATTGTTTGTGAATCCCTGCACTGGTCAACCCGTAGACCCCCAAAAAATAAAACTTTCTATTAAATGGTGCACAAATGATGGTATTGTAAATTTTTTTTGGGATCGTTGGTGGATGGTTTTCGACAAACCACCCAACAACAATCTTGATGTCCCCTTCTACTTCATAAAAAAATTGTATGCTGAGTTTGTTTTAGGCAAACATGTGAACTACTTTGACATCCAACCTTTCTAGGGTGTGGGTTTAGGTATGCCCCAAAATAGACCTAGGGCAGTCAGAGTAGTCCAGGGCCCATATGTCCCCCCTCCTCCTATTGATCCCCCATCTCCAGTGCAGCATCTAGATATCATTTGTGAGGCGACTTCATGGACCATATCGGTTATTCACTCTTTGAGTAGCCTTTTGGTTTCTCAGGCTGGGTCAATAGCTCAACCTACTTTTGATGGTAGCGGTGCATCCGGTGGCGCTAACACATCATCCTCGACTCCACACATATGTGTGCCCCATAGTTGTGTCATGTGTGGGCATGCATGCTTGGGTCCAATTGGACAACCTGTTGATCCTCCTGCGAACAGTGCAGATTATGAGGTGCATGAGATGCGTGATGCACCAGATGTTATGACATAGATTGGAGGATACCCTGGGGAGTCCTCACATGCTAGAGGCGAGGAGGCACCATCATCATACATTGATGATGTAGTGGTAAGATTTGTATTTTCACAGTTCATGCTATATTTTAAATGAATATTTATAATCTAGATAATTATATTAAGTACTAATTTTTATTTACATGGTCTATTTAACATTTGATGACCAAGGAGGAGTTGAGACAGATTCAGGAGGGCACCTTGTCGGCCATTTCATTTGGCCTTGATAGCTTGACGGTACATATATTATTGCACCTAGTTGTTTGTATTTTATTGTACATACATGCTCATCATTTATATTGGTATTAATTAGATTATGTAGTAACTTGCATGTATATCTTATTTTACTCTTGTAGGGCACAAGCAACACGAGTGTGGGGTAGTGTGATTTAGGATCTAGTAGTGCAATTGGAGACAAGGGAAAGGTAATTGAATGCAAATATGATTGAATGAATAGTTTAAATAACTTATAGTGATTATACACATCTAGACATAGATTGATAGTTTCATATACTTGTTGTGTATATGTATAGAGAATTCTTGGCTTCACATCCTTGATGACTACACCCAGTATACCTGAAGATGATGAAGAAGAAGAGATGCCTCGAGTACATGTGTGTTTATTTTATTTTGTGTTTAGTAGATATAATTTGTTATTATCAATGACAATTATATGCTAACTTGTATCAATGTCATGTTTCTGAACATATGTAGGTTGTGTATGAAAATATTGAAAACATACCTCCTCTACCAAAGACATACATCAAGAGTCCTGCAAAGCCGAAGAGAAAACGTGGAGATGAGGTAAACATGAATAGTTCAATTATAGTTCATTTTTATGTTAACTTTTTGAATGTGAATTATATAATATAACTAATATTAATTGTGGTTTGTTTTTCTTGTGTAGGATCCTTCAGAGCCGAGCAATGCGGTGAAGAGGATTGATTTTGATGATCCATCAGCAGCTTAGGATGTTATAGATAGTTTTGGGATGCTTACATGTCTAGTTGGCATGTATATTTTGTATATGGACATACATTCACGTATTTAGACATACATTTTGTTTGAGTTGGTGTTTATGCCATATTTGTGTATGGACATACATTTGTAATCATTTGACATTTTTATATATACAAAAGTTGATATTCGATCATATAAATTGTTGCTCATCTGTGAATGGTGTTATCATGGAAATCTTTAATCTTCATTCCAATAATTAACAATGGTTAATAATGGTTATTTAATGAACAATACAATTCATTTCATTTCATCGTAAGTGTTGTTTGTATAATGAACAATACAATTCATTTAATGAACAATACAATACAATTCATGAACAATACAATTCATTTAATGAACAATATAATACAATTCATTTAATGAACAATACTTGATACAATTCATTATTACCCTATGCATGGTCCTATTTTGCCCCCCCACTCGGTTGAACGCTATTTTGGTCCAATTTCCCCCCCCCCCCCCCATGCCTATCTCGGTTTTTCAAGTTTCCCTATAGTTTTATTAGGGCAACAATTTTTCGGTTGGCTAAAAATTCGTCAGTCTCATTCAATCGAATGTTGTCACATGGCCAATTTATCGTTCTGTTCGTCATGATGACAAACCGTTGGCTCCAACATGTCCAGTTAGGCATTATTACCCTATGCATGCTCCTATTTTGGCCCCCCACTCGGTCAAGTGCTCGGGGTCATACCCTACTGACGTCGTCCCTTGAGTGTCCTAAGTGCTAAAAATTGTTAAACTTTGACGAGCCCTAACTCAGAATCCGTGGCACCTGCGAACGATCCATTTGAACCTATGGGGCCACGAGAGGGCTCCCTACAAAATCCTATCTCTCTTTTTCAAGTTTCACTACGGTTTTATTAGGGCAGCAATTTTTCGGTTGGCTAAAAAATCGTAAGTCTCATTCAATCGAATGTTGTCGCGTGGTCAGTTTCTCGTTTTGTTTGTCGTGATGACGAACCATTGGCTCCGACATGTCCAGTTAGGAATTATTACCCTATGCATGGTCCTATTTTTCCCCTCCACTCGGTCGAACGCTCAGGGTCATACCCTACCAGTGTCGTCCCTTGAGCGCCCTAAGTGCTAAAATTATCAAAATTTGATGGGCTCTAACTGAGAATCCGTGGCACCTGCGAATAATCTGTTTGAACCTATGGGGCCATGAGAGGGGTCCCTACAAAAGCCTATCTTGATTTTTTAAGTTTCCCTATGGTTTTATTAGGGAAACAATTTTTCGATTGGTGAAAAAATCGTCAGTCTCATTCAATCGAATGTTGTCACGTGGCCAATTTCTTGTTCTGCTTGTCGTGATGATGAACCGTTGGCTCCAACATGTCCAATTAGGAATTATTACCCTATGCATGCTCCTATTTTATCCCCTCACTCGGTCGAACACTCGAGGTCATACCCTACCGACGTCATCCCTTGAGTGCCCTAAGTGTTAAAAATTGTCAAACTTTGACGGGCCCTAACTCGGAATCCGTGGCATCTGTGATCGATCCGTTTGAACCTACTGGGCCATGAGAGGGGTCCCTACAAAAGCCTATCTCAGTTTTTCAAGTTTCCCTATGGTTTATTAGGGCAGCAATTTTTTGGTTGGCGAAAAAATCATCAGTCTCATTCAATCGAATGTTGTCACGTGGCCAATTTCTTGTTCTGCTCGTCGCGATGATGAACCGTCGGCTCCGACATGTCTAGTTAGGCATTATTACCCTATGCATGGTCCTATTTTTTCCCCCCACTCAGTCGAACGTTCGGGGTCATACCCTACCGGCGTCGTCCCTTGAGTGCCCTAAGTGCTAAAAATTATCAAAATTTGATGGGCCCTAACTCAGAATCCATGGCACCTTCGAATTATCCGTTTGAACCTACAGTGCCATGAGAGGGGTCCCTACAAAAGCCTATCTCGGTTTTTAAAGTTTCCCTACGGTTTTATTAGGGCAGCAATTTTTTGGTTGGCAAAAAAATCGCCAGTCTCATTCAATCGAATGTTGTCGCGTAGCCAATTTCTCGTTCTTCTCATCGCGATGACGAACCGTCGCCTCCGACATGCCCAGTTAGGCATTATTACCCTATGCATGGTCCTATTTTCCCCCCCCACTCGGTCGAACGCTCGAGGTCATACCCTACCGATGTCGTCCCTTGAGCGCCCTAAGTGCTAAAAATTATCAAACTTTGACGAGCCCTAACTCGGAATCCGTGGCACCTGTGAATGATCCATTTGAACCTACGGGGCCATGAGAGGGGTCCCTACAAAATCATATCTCGGTTTTTCAAGTCTCCCTACGGTTTTATTAGGGCAGCAATTTTTTGGTTGGCAAAAAAACGCTAGTCTCATTCAATCGAATGTTGTCGCGTGGCCAATTTCTCATTCTGCTCGTCGTGATGATGAACCGTCGGCTTTGAAATGTCTAGTTAAGCATTATTACCCTATGCATGGTCCTATTTTTCCCCCCCACTCGGTTGAATGCTTAGGGTCATACCCTACCGACGTTGTCCCTTGAGCACCCTAAGTGCTAAAAATTGTCAAACTTTGACAGGCCCTAACTCGGAATTCGTGGCACCTTCAAACGATCCGTTTGAATCTACGAGGCCACGAGAGGGGTCCTTACAAAATCCTATCTTAGTTTTTCAAGTTTCCCTACGGTTTTATTAGGGCAGCAATTTTTCAGTTGGCAAAAAAATCGTCAATCTCATTCAATTGAATGTTGTCACGTGGCCAATTTCTTGTTCTACTCATCGCGATGACGAACCGCCGGCTCCGACATGTCCAGTTAGGCATTATTACCCTATGCATGCTCCTATTTTTCCTCCCCACTCGGTCGAACACTTGGGGTCATACCCTACCGGTGTCATCCCTTGAGCGTCCTAAGTGCTAAAAATTGTCAAACTTTGACCGGCCCTAACTCAGAATCCGTGGCACCTGCGAATGATCCGTTTGAACATACGGGGCCATGAGAGGGGTCCTTACAAAATCCTATCTCAGAATCCATGGCCCTAACTTGTTCAATGAAAAATATAGATAAACAAGCATTACATTGTAGACACATAATGATCATCAATATTTCCACGTATTGTATACACATAATTACCATTACACTTGCATGTGACATCCATGAAGGGATATGCAAACATGATTTTTTTTTCATTATCAATACAACTACGCCAATGTACTCATGTACAGATACATTGTATATCATCAATATAACTAAACCAATTTTCTCATGGATATTGTATATCATCATAACAAAGTTACATCAATTCGCATCCATATACAAATACAACATCCCACTTTATCTGCATCAGACATCCTCATGTCCTAAGAGAAAAGCTTACGTACAACAATGGCTGCATATAAATGAAGACCAAAATAAGTAACCTTTTTATGCAGAATGAATGTGCTACAAGAAACAAATTATAACACTTAATACAAATTAGTTTGTCAAATTATAAATAGATCATTTGAAACATTTTTAAGACGCGCAAGATTTTTTAATTACGAAACTTACCAGTTTCTCTGCAAAGTATACATGCATAACTTTGAAGAAAGATGCATGTTGATTAAAGCCCTTCTCATTGCATTTCTCTGCATGGTTGAAGACAATGGTAGATATGGTCATTTCTAAATAGCAATGTATTCACTTGACTTAATGCTTATGCACAAACTTTAATCTCATTAATGCACAAAGGAATATGTACCATCACCAAGAGAGGGTCTTGTCAACGGCGAATGATCTAGCAAGAACCTGTATTTTTAAGAATTGTTAGTCTACACATAAAATGCATGGATGAACATAAAGGCTTTATTATAATCACTTCAACTGAAATGCATGATAATAAATGAAAAAGTGGGATTATATACCATAAAAATATGTTCCTTCGAATTATATCAACATAACCCACTATGTTGATGCAAAAAACATAATGTGATATTGTTGTATATCATAAAAAAAGACTTGCATGAGCATAAAGGTTTTGTGATAATTATATCATAAAAATTGTCAAATAGTGTTCTCTAATAACAAAAATTGTAAAGTGACTCAAATGCATGATAATAAGTTGTGTTGCAAAAATACATCCCTTCCAATTATATCGAGTGTACCCGCTATGTGCATGCAAAAACCGCGTTGCCAAAAAAAACGTTCATCAATAGACCTACATTTTGAACACATCCTTAATATACACGTAACAAACTTGAGCATTAAGGTTTAATGATCATTGTTTGAAATTAAATGCATGATAAAAAAAATAAGGCACCATTAAAGACCTACTACTCAAGTATGCCTGAAGGGTCATCTCTTTGCTTAAGAGTATCCAATATTGCTTCATGATCAACAATAGTCACTGTCCATAGCTCTTTGGTCTTCAGTTTTTCTTGATGCTTCAACAACTTGACATTTGTAGCTATAATAAGGTGTGAATACATTAGAATGGTTTTGTGTCTCTCATAGTCTTCAAATGTAGGTATGTCATTCTTTCTAATCATGTATGTTCACAACCAAGTTCCCACAACAACAACTGAACCTATAGGATATGTGAACCCGTCATCATCTGTCACTGGTTGTGTTAGCTTTTGTTTTCCCTGTACACATCGTGCCAACCAATATTCTGATCTCTCTTCATTCCCTTGCGGTGCAACAATTGCAAAAACATGTCCTGGCTGTACAAGGTCCGATAGACGGTCATACTCAAGTGAAATTTCCATGTCATTGTTTGATAAGGACATTATTTGAGATAAGGAGTTAGATATTGGGGAACCCATGTATCAACCCACTCACTTGACTCGCGCTGATCCCAATCACACCGAACACAACTCTGACAAAAACAAGCCAACGCTCATGTCCAAATGGTCCATGTACTTGCATTTGAGTTGAGAAATGAATGCATCTTTGAAAAATATTTAATTGTTTGACAATCCAATCTATCTCCCATTGTGCCCTCCTCAACCAACCAAAAGAATTTGGTCACTGCTGAATCAAGAGTACCTCCATGTGACAATGTTGAACTACACCAATCAACAATAGAACGTGCATTAGAGAAATTTGCACCTAAAATCCTCAATTTCTCCTTAACTAGAGCTCTCCTCAAACATGCACCTGCTCCATCATGCTCCCCCTTTCCATGCCTTGCCTAAAAAAAACACCAAATATGAGGTATACGCCTCTCTAGATGCATTCTACTCAACCAATAAAACATACGGGCATTCTTGAATTGACTCATACAGTTATTTGACCATATGATATGTCGATCAATTGCAATATCTTTCTCATGCAAGAACTCAAAAAAATTGTTGAAAGAATGTTGCACATACTCGGAGGAGTGTGATCTATCATCACTCATATAAAAATGATACCCCCTGATTATCTTCCTGTCCTCTTCGGTCATCACTCATATAAGTTTGTATCATTTGATGAGCCTTCCTCAATTGATGGCTTACTAAGGAGGTTGTAATCACTCTTCAAGCGTCTCTCTTATCTCTTTCTTTGGTATTCTTTCCAATAGAATTGAGAGCGTCAAATATATTTTTGGCAATGATAGAATTTCTCTCCATCTTCTTGTTCATACGAATCTTGAATTTGTTTAGCAATGGTCTCATCTTTATCATATTTAGCAATTGAACAAAGAGTTGGCATTGCTCGATCAATGTTTTATTGCTAAAATTTTGGTTGAAAAGTTGTGTAGCCCACAACAGACCGGTTCTTGTTGACCTCTCGCCTTCAAGATTCACAATGATGTTATCATCGATTTCAAATAGCCATTTTGGGGTTCTTGAAGGTCTTGGATTTAGAATTTGTCTTTCATCCATGAGAGGGTCTTCATTTATAAAGTAATTAGGTGTTACATATGGTTCACTTGGTTGAGCAATTCCACCTTCAATGTCAAAGTTTTCCACATTTTCACCTCCTATGTCAAAATTTTCCACATGTTGACCATTTTCATTATCACTTTCAACATTTTCAACATTTTCAAAATTTTCACTTTCAAAATCTACATTTTCATTTTCAATAACTTGTGACACATTTTCAAATTCAATTTCCTCTTCACTTGAAGTGACATTAGCAATATTTAACATACCTCATCTTCTCCTCCTATGACCTTCTCTATCTCTTTCTCTATACACTTCAATTTGGTCATTTAAAAGTTTTCTTTTGCGTTTAGACTTTCAACAACTACTACTCCCCATTTACCTCCACAAAGATGCTCCTAAATGATTGACAATGTAAGATTTGACTTTAAGAATCTCCCAAAAGCACAAGTTTGTCTCAACATGTCTAAAAACCCGTGATCGTCGACAGAAAACAGAATATGCAGATTGTGGGCCGTTGGAATCCACAAAATGGCCCACAAGGCTCTTTTTTATTTACAAAAATCGGATATCCGATTTTAATGTATAAATTTGTGGCCCCAAATCTTTTTGCCTTTGCCACCTTTTTTTTTATTGTTGCCACATTAATGGCAATGACAGAAATTGGATATCCGATTTTATTACTCATATTTTAGAGAGAGAGAGAGAGAGAGAGAGAGGAGGAGGAGGAGGAGGAGAGGGAGAGAAATTAGGGGAGAGAGAGAGATTAGGGGAGAGGGATAGAGAGAGATTAGGGGAGAGAGAGAGAGTGTGTCATTATGGGTCATATTGGGTCATATGTTGTCATTAGGGTTCATATGGTGTCCCATGACCCCTTATGACCCCTATGGACACCATATGACCCCTAACAACACCATATGGTGTCATAAGGGGTCCTATGGTGTTCATAGGGGTCATATGGTGTCCTACGACCCCTTAGGATACCATATGACCCCTTAAGACACCATATTTGGTCATTATGGGTCCTATGATGTCCTAAGGGGTCGTAGGATACCATATGACCCCTATGGACACCATAGGACCCCTTAACAACACCATAGGGGTCATAAGGGGTCATGGGACACCATATAACCCCTAAGGACAACATATGACCCCTTATGACACCATATGGTGTCGTTAGGGGTCATATGGTGTCCTAAGGGGTCAAATTGTGTCCTGGGACCCCTTAGAACACCACATGACCCCTTAAGACACCAAATTATGTCGTTATGGGTCATATTGTGTCCTAATGGGTCATATTGTGTCATATGACCCCTTTAAGACATCATATGACCCCTTAGGATACCATATGACCCCTTAAGACACCAAATTGTGTCGTTATGGGTCGCATTGTGTCCTAATGGGTCATATTGTGTCATATGACCCCTTTAAGACATCGTATGACCCCTTAGGACACAATATAACCCCTTATGACACCATATTGGGTCACTTTGGGTCCTATGGTGTCCTAAGGGGTCATATTGTGTCCTACGACCCTTTAGGACACCATATGACCCATAACGACACAATTTGGTGTCCTAAGGGGTCATATGGTGTCCTAGAACACCATATGACCCCTATGGACACCATATGACCCTTAACGATACCATATGGTTTCATAAGGGGTCGTATGTTGTCCTTAGGGGTCATTTAGTGTTCCATGACCCCTTAGGACACCATATTACCCATTATGACACCATATTGGGTCGTTATGGGTCCTATGGTGTCCTAAGGGGTCATATTATGTCCTACAACCCCTTAGGACACCATATGACCCCTAACGACACAATTTGGTGTCTTAAGGGGTCATATGGTATCTTAAGGGGTCATATTGTGTCCTACAACCCCTTAAGACACCATATGACCCCTAACGACACAATTTGGTGTCTTAAGGGGTCCTATGGTGTCCTAAGGGGTCGTAGGACACCATAGAGCCCCTTATGACACCATATGGTGTCATTAGGGGTCATAAGGGGTCATGGGACACCATATGACCCCTAAGGACAACATACGACCCCTTATGACACCATATGGTATCATTAGGGGTCATATGGTGTCCTAAGGGGTCATATTGTGTCCTGGGACCCCTTAGGACACCATATGACCCCTTAAGACACCAAATTGTATCGTTATGGGTCATATTGTGTCATATGACCCCTTTAAGACATCATATGACCTCTTAGGATACAATATGACCCCTTATGACACCATATTGGGTCGCTATGGGTCTTATGGTGTCCTAAGGGGTCATATTGTGTCCTACAACCCCTTAGGACACCATTTGACCCCTATGGACACCATATGACCACTTATGACACCATATGGTGTCGTTAGGGGTCATATGGTGTCCTAAGGGGTCATGGGACACCATATGACCCCTTAAGACACCAAATTGTGTCGTTATGGATCATATTGTGTCCTAAGGGGTCATGGGACAACATATGACCCCTTAGGACACCATATGACACCTAAAGACACCATATGGTGTCATAAGGGGTCCTATGGTGTCCATAGGGGTCATATGGTGTCCTACAACCCCTTAGGACACCATATGACCCCTTAAGACACCAAATTGTGTCGTTATGGGTCATATTGTGTCCTAAGGGGTCATGGGACAACAAATGACCCCTATGAACACCATATGACCCCTAACGAAACCATATGGTGTGATAAGGGGTCCTATGGAGTCCATAGGGGTCATATGGTGTCCTACGACCCCTTAGGACACCATATGACCCCTTAAGACACCATATTGGGTTGTTATGGGTCCTATGGTCTCCTAAGGGGTCATATTGTGTCCTACGACCCCTTAGGACACAATTTGGTGTCTTAAGGGGTCCTATGGTGTCCTAAGGGGTCGTAGGACACCATATGACCTCTATGGACACCATAGGACCCCTTATGACACTATATAGTGTCGTTAGGGGTCATATGGTGTCTATAGGGGTCATAAGGGGTCATGGGACACCATATGACCCCTAAGGACAACATACGACCCCTTATGACACCATATGGTGTCGTTAGGGGTCATATGGTGTGCTAAGGGGTCATATTGTGTTTTGGAACCCCTTAAGACATCATATGACACCTTAAGACACCAAATTGTGTTGTTATGGGTCATATTGTGTCATATGACCCCTTTAAGAAATCATATGACCCCTTAGGACACCATATGACCCCTTAAGACACTAAATTGTGTTGTTATGGGTCATATTGTGTCATATGACCCCTTTAAGACGTCATATGACCCATTAGGACACAATATGACCCCTTATGACACCATATTGGGTTACTTTGGGTCCTATGGTGTCCTAAGGGGTAATATTGTGTCCTACGACCCCTTAGGAGACCATATGACCCATAACGCCACAATTTGGTGTCTTAAGGGGTCATATGGTGTCCTAGGACACCATATGACCCCTAACGACACCATATGGTATCATAAGGGGTCGTATGTTGTCGTTAGGGGTCATATGGTGTCCCATGAACCCTTATGACCCCTTAGGACACCATACGACTCGTTATGACACCATATTGGGTTGTTATGGGTCCTATGGTGTCTTAAGGGATCATATTATGTCCTACGACCCCTTAGGACACCATATAACCCCTAACAACACAATTTTTTGTCATAAGGGATCTTATGGTGTCCATAGGGGTCATATGGTGTCCTAAGGGGTCATATTATGTCCTACGACCCCTTAGGACACCATATGACCCCTTAAGACACCATATGACCCCTAACGACACCATATGGTGTCATAAGGGGTCCTATGGTGTCCATAGGGGTCATATGGTGTCCTACGACCCCTTAAGACACCATATTGGGTCGTTATGGGTCCTATGGTGTCCTAAGGGGTTATATCATGTCCTACAACCCCTTAGGACACCATATGACCCCTTAAGTCACCAAATTGTGTTGTTATGAGTCATATTGTGTCCTAATGGGTCATATTATGTCACATGACCCCTTTAAGATATCATATGACCCCTTAGGACAAAATATGACCCCTTATGACACCATATTCGGTCGCTATGGAACCTATTGTTAGGCCCAATATGGAAAGCTAATGTACTGAGAGGGAAGGGGTGAATCAGTACTTCAAATCTTTTCTTCAACAATAACTTTACTGTTAAGCATAAACTGAATATTGCTGAAACATAATATAATGCTAAAACAAATAAATAACAATCATACATGATTCAATTCATAACACATATATTTTGGTTACGCAAAAACTCCTTGTTAGAGAGAAAAACTGCAGTGGGGATGGCACCCATAACTTCACTACTGCAATAATAAAGGTTGCTCGATTAGAGCTACATGTTTAGCTATTTCTGATAGCTTACCTTGTTAGGAGTATCAAGATCTTTAGATCTACCTTGCTAATGGATTTTACAACACTTATACTAAAATGCTGCACTTGGTTAAAGACTTTACAATTTATAGACTTTGTTAGAGTCTTTTACCTTGTTAAAGGTTTCTCTTACAACTCAAAATATTACAATCAAAATCTTACAAAATATCAGCAACTTCACATCTGAAATGTTATAGCAGATTCTATGTGCACAAAATGAAATTACCTTGCTTATAGCATACCTCGGTAACTCATAAAATAACTCGGTAAACCTTTCTGTTTACTTTGTTCCTTGACTGTTCTCTGAAATCCTTCTTGGTGACCTCTGTGTATCTGTAACTGTCATAACACTTAGTGCTTTCCCATAATTTTGCTTTTCACATATGTCTTGCTTTACACTCATATTTGATCCTCAGTTCATGTTGTATAAATAGATCTCTTATGATGGTGATCTTGTTCATGCTTCGATCTTACAAACATGATTCATTAAATGAATAACCATACAAATTATTTCATTGGATAGATATCCTCAAAATCATACAAAATCTTAAGTGCAATTTCTAATGCGTTAACGGTTTCTTGTTCCTCGATCTTTGTAACACGTTTCCCATATGTATCTAGGTTCAATGAATCTGGTAACACATTTCACTCGGTGTATCAACTTGGTATACCATCTTTGCTGCTCGGTAGTCATAGAACGTTACTCAGTAGACAACTCGGTGTATACTAAACTTTGTGACTCCTTTCTTCTATAACCGACTACTCTATGCTTACTGATTGAATATTTCGATAGAAATAACCGACTAGAGTATATAGAATGACTTTGGACATAAAACTAATGACAACTTAGTAAATAGTAACAATCTCCCCTTTTGACATTAGTTTTGAAATGTTTGACAAAACTTCTTTCAATGTCATAACTCAAAAAATCTATATACTTACAAAATTTGACTAAATTGACAGTATATACAATTGTTAATAAAATAGTATACTCAGATATACTCCCCTTATAAATATACTGTTCATAACTCTAATTATGCATGCGCTGTGATCAATATTATTTATTCCCTACTCGGTTCACTGCTGCCCCTGTCAAAATTATCTGTATACTCGAATATGCTGATCTGCTCAGTATACTCCTCTTGTGTACACTATACTCCCCGTTTTTGACAAACATCAAAACTAGTTACTATTCGGTGGAGGCAACTGGTCAAAAATGGATTTATACTTTGTTCTTGCATCGATGAGAGCGGTAGAGAGTGCATCCTTGACACTATCCATGAGTGAATTCTGAGCTGTAATATCAGCTAACAGTGAAATCAGTCCATCTAAAGTGCTTCCCTCTGGCTGAGTGGATAAGGAGATAGCCTTGTTGATCTATTCTTGGATGGAGGACAAGTGTGGAATGAATAAGGTTTGAAGAGTCATGATGTCCATCCTTATTTTGTGCTCTTCATTCCTAAGTTCCAATTGTTGAGCCATGAGCATTTGTAACTTGGTATAGAAATTTTGAATAGAATTTGGCTCAGTGGTCAATTTATTGGAGAGATCAGTGGTCTCTTTCTCAATCACTTCTATTTTATTCTTGATATCTTTAATGAATAAAGAGAATGTACCGAGTTTCTGAAATAAATAAAGAATGTGCTTGAGTTGAGGGGACAAATCAGCAATAAATTTGACAAGTTTTACTTTATCGATAGCAATGGCTTTCTGTACCTCTTCAATCATTTTTGCAGTGAGCTCTTTGTCCTTCAATTTGCTTAGGTATTCAAATGCGTCCATTCCAGATGTCTCGATCTGATTGAAGAGTTCATCTAGTTGAATATGGATGGCTGCATCTTTTGTTATTGTAGCTTCAGGTAGCATATCTATTAATAGTGCTTTGACCTTGTGAAGTACTCTATTTTTCTTTTGTATAGACATTTGTCTCTCTTGTTCTACTTTGGCTTTGCATAGTTCACCGAATTCAATAAGTGCTTGCCCTTTTAATTTGGATATGTCTACATTCAAAAACACAATTGGTTTAGACAAATCTAACTTGAAACTATGTTTTTTCATTTTCTTTTCTTTAGAGAAGGAGGCTTTCACTGGTTGAACTAATACAATGGCTTGGGAGGCTTGTGCACCCTCGATAGGTTGCTCGGTAGAGGCAACACTTTGGTCAATTTATTTAGCCTCAGATGTAGCCTTCGGTGAATCCTTGCTCAGGGCTCAGTTGCAACATTGTCAGTACTTGAAGGGGCTTGAGAAGTCTGTTCCCCGGTGACCTTAGAAGTAGCTTCTCCTTTGGTAGACTGTTGACCCTCTTTATCTTGTTCAGTATCCTGAGGTGTCTCGGTTGAAACATGTTGACTTACCTGAGGATAGGACTTGACTTGTTCCAAAACTGACTCACTTGATACCAGTTTGGCATAAGCATTCCCTTCTATCATTTCTTGTTCTTGTTCCTTGGTATCCATGACATCCTCATTAGGTTGTATAGTTTCAACGGGATCTTGCTCGGTGATATCCACTATTTAAACTTCACCTTGCTCATCAATACTCTTGATTCGAAAGATTTCTTGCCATTTTTCTTTTGTCTCGTTCTCTACATCAAGATAAAGGCCATTCATCAATTTCAAGGCTCTTTGCTTGACTAGGAAGTTTGTGTGGTAGTTTTTCAGATGTTCACTTATCTCATCTACCGACATGTCTGGAAAGAGATGTACTAGACTTCTTTCTCTCATCTTCTTTTCCGAGTCCATGGCATATTTCCACCTGTTATCAATATGTAAATACAATGCTTTTGGAAGAGAATTAGTTACTTCCAATGGGACCAATCAGAATTTCAGAAGAGTGCAGATTACAGCTTCTTCAATTTGTCTCTTTTCTGCATCAGATCGGGAGTCATATTTTACATATCTAAATGCTCCAAATCCACCATATTGCTTCAGATTGGCACAAAAATTATCAACACTATGTGCATTTTCCTTTTTGCTCTTAACAATCTGAAATTTACTTACGTCTTCAGATTCAGTGTCACTGGACTCTTTATTCAAAATGAGTCTTCAAGTAGATTTCTTATAAGTTTTTGTTACCTTTGGAACTGCAACACTTTTCTATTTCTTGCTCGGTGACACTGCAGATGATCTAGTGTTTGGGCGTTTCACTGGAGGAGTCGGTGATACTTGTGATGTATCCTGTTTCTTCCTTTTCAATTTTTTTTTTTTGCAACTCGGTGCTCAATGTAATAGCTGCTTCTTGGGCTTCAGATTCCTGCTCGGTGACGACTTGAACGCTTTTGATAGGAGTGGAGGAAGAACCTTCTCCAAATTTCTCCATTAATGGTTTAATCATTTTTGTTGCTTTCCTTGTAACCTTTGGTACTACAATGCTCATTTTGACTTTTTCTTTAACTTCTTCATATGTACCGTATCTGATCTCGGTAGCATGCCTTGGTAGTGCAAGAAAAGCATCTATCTGCTATTGTGTAATGTCAAAATCAATCTCATAACTCATAGGTGGCAAAGATTGAGTTCTCAGTTCTACGACATTGACATAGAGGTAGTCGGTGTCTACTTCAAAACATATACTATCCTTGTATTTCTCCACTAACTGGGGTGGAATCCTGTACCTGTTATGCATCTTTTCCTGAAACTTGCTAAAATAATCATCCATAATCTCATTGAAGTTATCACCTAGTTGTTTGATGAAGTCATTGATTTGATGGGTGATTGGTCGGTGTAGCTCCCAAACTACATTACCGACTGATGGAAAGAATTTCTCAAAATAGAAAAACATGCATACCAAAAGTGATCCAAACTTCAGTGTGTTTGCCGAGTTGTTCTTCTTCGGCTTCCTTATGGTGTTGAGATTTTCAAACAAATTTTTCAACAACACTTCGTATAGATCAATTTTCATACCTTTCTTTACAATTTTATAGGCTAAATCAACATCAGCACAGGGTACACTGTTTTCCCTTGCCGATTGAAAGAAACAATAACCTATGACTCTAATTGCAAACTTCAGCTCTGCATCTGTGATATTGTTCAGTTTCAGACCTCTACAATCAGATTCAACTCCGGTTAAGGTGATCAATTCTTTCTGTGAAATCATTTTTTGAGCTTGAGCATGGTCAAAAATAGGGTAACCGATGATCAAGTGGATGATTTCCTGCATGATCTTGAATGGTTGCTCCTCTAACCACATAAAGTCATCATGAACTCTACTCAAAACAAATTTATCCCATTGGGGTTTTGAAGACTCGCGGGTAGGTTAGGGCTTCGGTTAATCCCTTGATTTTAATATGTTCAAACTTGCTATCCAGTTTTCCATCGGTACACAATTCATCATATGTGTCCTTGATCTCTGTGTGACCTAGTTCCTCAACATGACACTTAGTGAAGAATCTGACATCCTCAACTAATAAAACCCTATCAGGAATGAGTGAAAATGAAGTTTTTTTATCTGGTTTAGATGCTACTTTGGGAGGTAGTGAATATTTTAGTACGGGCTTCTCAATGTTCTCAACAACAGCAGGTTTTTGAATCTTAGGAGCCATTTCAAACTATGGATAATCGCTAATGAATGAGCCTTAGGGTTTGAAAACTTTTAACTAGCAAATGCTTTCCACTTAGTAAATATAACACAATTGATATGATCGGTTAAATTGCTTGACAATGCATTGTGATTGATATAAATACCTTGAATTTCACTTCGGTAGAGATTTGATCGCCTTTGAATCGCTTTGCTCTGCTTTCTGAAAACTTGGTAAGTGTAAAATGACCGCGTAAAAGCTTTAAGTACACATTATACCTTATCGGGCTCCATGCAGTTAGGTCAGAAAACATTAAATGCACTCGGTTCCACTAAACCAATTTACCTTCCTTTTTGTGCTCTTATCGAGTAGCCAGACTTCTTGTATTTACCGACTTGACAGGCTTCTGCATTTACCGACTTGACTAGTGCTCCAAAGGACTTGTTAAAATTTCAAACTTGCTAATGCATCTTAGCTATGCAGATTTTGAATTTAGTACATGATAAAATAGGAACTGTTTATGATTTTAACCTTGAGAGAATGCAGTCCCTTCATACCTTTACCGATTAATTTGGAATAGATGCACCTAACTCGGTAGGTAAGGTGCTTTCTTCATTTGACACAATTTCCTTCTTTTTCCAAATCATCTGGAATTTGCTTTTTATTTCTTCAATATCTCCTCTAGGTTGATCTCTGCAATCTCTAGCCAAGTGTCCAACTTTGTGACAATGAAAACATGCCATACCAGGATTTCTCCATGATCTTTGGTTGTTCATTCCAAACCTTATAAAATAGTTGACACTTATATGTCCATATCTTCCACAATATTCACACCATATCCTTGTATTGTAATCCCGTGGTACTGTAGTATACTGTTAGTTAAGATATGTGTGAGTTCGGTAACCTCTAGCATTTGCTCGGTGTGCAGACCACATATAGTTCTTCTGCTTAAACCAACACTTCTCAGTACCGTGTCCATATCTATCGCAGTTTTTACAAAACCCTTTGAATTTTGCCTTCTGATAGTTGTTAACCAACTTAGTCCTACATTGATTATATGTGTGACCATACTTATTGCAATTGTTACAATAACCATTAGACCTAGTGACATTCGGTTGCTTACGTTTTCTAATTTGGCACATGTTCGCAGTATGTCCTTGTTTTCCACAGTAGTTGTAAATAGGCTTCTTTCCTTTGATGCTCTTCTTGTTTCCAGCTTGTTTTGATGATTCTCATCTCTTGGTAGTGTGGATTCCCTTCTCGATAGAGTCTTTTCCTTTGTAACCGAGTCCTGCATCTTTGTTGGGTCTTCTTGTATTCAGTTGCTCATCCAACATCTTTGATGCTTCATAACTTTTCTTCAGTGTTTCTTTTGACTTCTTTTCTACTTCAAGTTCATCGGTCAACCTTGATACTTCAAGTTTCAATGCTTGATTCTCATCATCTATCATATTTGCTTCATGATGTGCATAACCCAATTGATCAAACATATTACTTTCAATTTTAGTCATCCTTGTGATTTCATCATTCTTTTCAGATACTAATGCTTCAAGTTGTTGTTTTTCTCTTTCTAGATCTCTTAATTTATCTTCGGTTGTCCTCAATGCATCAAGCTTTTCGGTCATCTGTGTGCCAAAATGTTCATGTTCTCTTTTCATTGCTTTTAGCTAATCATTCAGTGCTTTGTTCTTTTCTTTCAATACTCCAATCATTTCTTCAGTCTCTTTAGATATACTGTTCTCAAATGAAGTCTCAATTTGTTCCACCAGCTCTTGAGAGTCCTGCAAATCATCAGACAATCTTCTTCTAACTTTCAATGATCTTTGCATTTGTTTCTGCATGTCAGCAATCACTTGATTAGCATGATCCAATTCATTTTGAAGATTCACAATTCTCCGAGATTGTTTGTAGCCTTCCATTGATAAGATCTTTCTCTTTAGGCAGTTAAACCCTTTTCCAAGATTCAAGCTCTAATACCAATTGTTTGGCCCACTATGGAAAGCTAATGTACTGAGAGGGGAGGGGTGAATCAATACTTCAAATCTTTTCTTCAACAATAACTTTACTGTTAAGCATAAACTGAATATTGCTGAAATATATTATAATGCTAAAACAAACAAATAACAATCATACATGATTCACTCCATAACACATATATTTTGGTTACGTAGAAACTCCTTGTTAGAGAGAAAAACTGTGGTGGGGATGGCACCCACAACTTCACTACTGCAATAATAAAGGTTGCTCGGTTAGAGCTACATGTTTAGCTATTTCTGATAGCTTATCCTGTTAGGAGTATCAAGATCTTTAGATCTACCTTGCTAAAGGATTTTACAACACTTATACTAAAATGCTGCACCTGGTTAAAGGCTTTACAATTTATAGACTTTGTTAGAGTCTTTTATCCTGTTAAAGGTTTCTCTTACAACTCAAAATATTACAATCAAAATCTTACAAAATATCTGCAACTTCACATCTGAAATGTTATAGCAGATTCTATGTGCTCAAAATGAAATTACCTTGCTTATAACATACCTCAGTAACTCATAAAATAACTTGGTAAACCTTTCTGTTTATACTATTCCTTGACTGTTCTCTAAAATCCTTCTCAGTGACCTCTGTGTATCTGTAACAGTCATAACACTCAGTGCTTTCCCATAATTTTTCTTTTCACATATGTCTTGCTTCACACTCATATTTGATCCTCAATTCATGTTGTATAAATAGATCTCTTATGACGGTGATCTTGTTCATGCTTCGATCTTACAAACATGATTCATTAAATGAATAACCATACAAATTATTTCATTGGATAGATGTCCTCAAAATCATACAAAATCTTAAGTGCAATTTCCAATGTGTTAACGGTTTCTTGTTCCTCGATCTTCTATAACCGACTGCTCTATGCTTACCGACTGAATATTTCGATAGAAATAACTGACTAGAGTATATAGAATGAATATCGACATAAAACTAATGACAACTTAGTAAATAGTAACAATATCCCTTTTTGACATTAGTTTCGAAATGTTTGACAAAACTTCTTTCAAATTCAGAACTCAAAAAATCTATATACTTACAAAATTTGACTAAACTGACAGTATATACAATTGTCAATAAAATAGTATACTTAGATATACTCCCCTTATCAATATACTCTTCATAACTCTGATTATGCATGCGTTGTGATCAATATTCTGTATTCCCTACTCGGTTCACTGCTCCCCCTGTCAAAATCATCTGTATACTAGAATATGCTGATCTTCTTGGTATACTCCTCTTGTGTACACTATACTCCCCCTTTTTGACAAACATAAAAAATAGTTACCATTCAATGGAGGCAACTAGTCAAAAATGGATTTATACTTTGTTCTTGCATCGGTGAAAGCGGTAGAGAGTGCATCCTTGACACTATCCATGAGTGAATTCTGAGCTGTAATATCAGCTAACAGTGAAATCAGTCCATCTAAATTGCTTCCCTCTGGCTGAGTGGATAAGGAGGTAGCCTTGTTGATCTCTTCTTGGATAGAGGACAAGTGTTGAATGAATAAGGTTTGGAGAGTCATGATGTCCATCCTTATTTTGTGCTCTTCATTCCTAAGTTCCAATTGTTGAGCCATGAGCATTTGTAACTTGGTATAGAAATTCAGAATAGAATTTGGTTTAGTGGTCAATTTATTGGAGAGATCAGTGATCTCTTTCTCAATCACTTCTATTTTGTTCTTGATATCTTTAATGAATAAAGAGAATGTACAGAGTTTCTGAAATAAATAAAGAATGTGCTTGAGTTGAGGGGACAACTCAGCAATAAATTTGATAAGTTTTACTTTACCGATAGCAATGGCTTTCTGTACCTCTTCAATCATTTTTGCAGTGAGCTCTTTGTCCTTCAATTTGCTTAGGTATTCAGATGCATCTACTCCAACTGTCTCGATCTGATTGAGGAGTTCATCTAGTTGAATATGGATGGCTGCATCTTTTGTCATTGTAGCTTTAGGTAGCATATCTGTTAATTTTGCTTTGACCTTCTGAAGTACTCTGTTTTTCTTTTGTATAGCCATTTGTCTCTCTTGTTCTGCTTTGGCTTTGCATAGTTCACCGAATTCAAGAAGTGCTTGCCCTTTTAATTTGGATATGTCTACATTCGGCAACACAATTGGTTTAGACAAATCTAACTTGAAACTATGCTTTTTCATTTTCTTTTCTTTAGAGAGGAGGCTTTCACCAGTTGAACTAATACAATGTCTTGGGAGGCTTGTGCACCATCAGTAGGTTGCTCGGTAGAGGAAACACTTTGGTCAATTTCTTTAGCCTCAGATGTAGCCTTCGGTGAATCCTTGCTCGGGGTCTCAGTTGCAACATTGTCAGTACTTGAAGGGGCTTGAGAAGTCTATTCCCCGGTGACCTTAGAAGTAGCTTCTCCTTTGGTAGACTGTTGACCCTCTTTACCTTGTTCATTATCCTGAGGTGTCTCGGTTGAAGCATGTTGACTTACCGGATGATAGGACTTGACTTGTTCCAAAACTGACTCACTTGATACCAGTTGGGCATAAGCATTCCCTTCTATCATTTCCTGTTCTTGTTCCTTGGTATCCATGACATCCTCATCAGGTTGTATAGTTTCAACGGGATCTTGCTCGGTGATATCCACTATTTCAACTTCACCTTGCTCATCAGTACTCTTGATTCGAAATATTTCTTGCCATTTTTCTTTTGTCTCATTCTCTATATCAAGATAAAGGCCATTCATCAATTTCAAGGCTCTTTGCTTGACTAGGAAGTTTGTGTGGTAGTTTTTCAGATGTTCACTTATCTCATCTACCGACATGGCTAGAAAGAGATGTACCAGAATTCTTTCTCTCATCTTCTTTTCCGAGTCCATGGCATATTTCCACATGTTATCAATATGTAAATACAATGCTTTTGGAAGAGAATTAGTTACTTCCAATGGGACCAATCGGTATTTCAGAGGAATGCAGATTATAGCTTCTTCAATTTGTCTCTTTTCTGCATCAGATCGGGAGTCATATTTTACATATCTAAATGCTCCAAATCCACCATATTGCTTCAGATTGGCACAAAAATTATCAACACTATGTACATCTTCCTTTTTGCTCTTAACAATCTAAAATTTACTTACTTCTTCAGATTCGGTGTCATTGGACTCTTTATTCAAAAGAAATTTACTTACGTCTTCCGATTTGTGTTGTAAAATTTTCAAATTTCAAATTTTGGCTTGGGAATGCTTTGGGATTTGGCTTGGAAGTGACAAGCTTGGAAAGTCAACTGAAAAAACATGTTTTGCAGTATTCCTTGATTTTCCAGACTTTACACTAGTGGCTAACGACTTTTTTGTAGCCAAAATTGATGAAACAAAAAGGGTTTTTTAAGGACGTTCTCAACTTTCCAACAATATAAGGCTTGTCTTATTTCGACTTTAATAAATAATTATTATTTATTTTCTAATTGAATTATGACAATAGTCCTGATTGATAGACTGATTGAAAAACACTCATAACTTTCAAACGGTATAACATTATTTGAATCCAAAACATGCATCACATCCTATGCTTTGTTTACTATAGGGAAAAATAAAAAATAAATAAATTTCACAAGGTTTTGACCAAGTTAAGGTGGTCAGACGTAGGAGTTTCTGAATTTCTGAAAAGCTGTAGTAAAAAAATCATAAATAATTATTTACTTTATAAAAAATTATAAAAAAATATGTGTCACATCTGGACATGAGTCTAATACGTATATTATATATTTTATAAAAAAATATTATAATTTGATTGTGGTTAGGGTGGTCAGACATATGTCCACTTCTTATCTTTTTCGTGAAATTTTAGTACCACTACATTGAAATTTGAAATTTTCATCAAATAGGATTTTTGTTTTCCAAAAAACAACTAGTAGCTTAGAAACTACATTCAATTTTCTATAGATTCTCTTCTTACATATTTTAAAAATAATGTTCACATCTTATTCAAATTTTCATGTCAAGTTGCATAACTCTGATTTTCTAAAATTTCATTGCCACTTAAGGGCCTGTTTTGGCACACCATGATCCTGCACATACCTGCACATTTGTGTGGAAATTGATCTAGATAATCCATTACCCAATTCATTTGAAATATATCTTGGATCTTCTTCTTGGATCCAACAGTTAGATTATGAAACCCTACCCTTTAGGTGTAGTGTTTGTCATGAGTATGGGCATTTACAAAAGAAATGTCCTCATTTTAATAAATCATTGAAGACCTCTTATGCTCCTCCCAAACCTAATCCAAATATGGATAAGGGAAAAGCCCTTAGAATAAATGAACGTGTTGACAAATATGGCTTTGTGCCTGTTAAGATTCGTAATAGAGGGAGAGGCCAAAAGTGGACTCTGCAGGATAAACAAAGTGATGAGAATTTTAACCGATTTGAGGTTCTGGATAATCTGATTCAAGAGGCGGGGGTTCTTATGGATCTAGCTCAGGGTGCTCAGGTAGCAGATATTGATGCTCCGAGCATTAAGGAGCATGAAGACCCAAATTGGTCTCTTGTGGATCAATAGTATGGGATTACTGAGGTTAGGGGAGGGATAATCCAGGTTTGCCATTTGTAATAGAGGGAGAGGCCAAAAGTGGACTCTGCAGGATAAACAAAGTGATGAGAATTTTAACCGATTTGAGGTTCTAGATAATTTGATTCAAGAGGAGGGGGTTCTTATGGATCTAGCTCAGGGTGCTCAGGTAGCAGATATTGATGCTCCGAGCATTAAGGAGCATGAAGACCCAAATTGGTCTCTTATGGATCAATAGTATGGGATTACTGAGGTTAGGGGAGGGATAATCCAGGTTCAGTAGGATGGGTTAATGGATATTGATGCACATGCTGAAATTCCAATTGCCCCTAAATCAGGAGAGAGGTTGAGACAAAAGGATGGGGATTCCTTGGGTTTTTAGGGATCTTCTCCAGGTATGGGGAAGGCTGAATCAGGGAAAAATGACAAGGCCTCTCAAGCCTTGGGATTGTAGCAAAAGTATTTTAAAAAAGGGCCTCCAGAGAAACCTCTCAAGATTGGTTGTAAGACTGATCAGGAGAAGGTGAAGTTAATTTGAGATACTTTGGTAGAATCCGGGTCAGTGAAAACCATTGACTCTCACTTCTCCCAACCTCTGGAATGATTGTTCTATCTTCACATGTAAGTTGTATGAATGACATCCCTAGACAAAAGGCTATTCAAGGTTTGATAGCACTAAATGTCTTGATTTGGTCATCATCCAAGAAACAAAGTTGTCAGTAGATGGTATGTTTGACAAGGCTTCTAGTAATTGGTCTTGTGGGATTTATCAATGTGTTGGATCTTTGGGTAATTCGGGTGGTTTGTCTTGAGTGTTGGACCCAACGAAGGTTACCCCTCTTTGGTGGATTTCTAGTCGATCTTCTATATCTCTGGTTGCTTCTAGTTTGTAGATGGGTGAGGTTTGTCTTTTCACTAATGTCTATGCACCTACTGACATTCTTGGAAAGTCAAATCTCTAGGAGCACATTAGATATGTTAGGTCATTAGCACCTTGTCTTCCTTGGATTATGGTGTGATATTTCAATTTTGTTTGTAGCTTGGGGGAGAAAAGAGGTTGTGTGCCTAGGTTGGATCCTTCTGCCCATCTTCTTAGTTTGAATATTGAGTTTCTGAATGTGATTGATGTGAAGCCAAGCAATGGTATGCTTACTTGGAATAATAGGAGGTGCGATGAAGATGCAATCTCAGAGAGGCTTGATAGATTCCTGATGTCTTCATTTTGGATTAGTGAAAAATGGGCTACTAGCTTAGAAATCTTAGACTAGAGGGGTTTAGACCATTGGTCGATGATGCTCTTTGTGGTCTCCTTTACTTCACCTCAGAACCCCTCCTTCAAGTTTCAACTGATGTGTCTTAGGAATCCTTCACTTCATGTCTTAATGTCTATCTGGTGATACCAAGGAAGATCGACACATGGTAGAGCCATGCACTTTTTTGCCAAAAGGTTGCAGTTTGTGAAATACAAGCTTAAGAGATGGAATAAGCAAGGTTTGGTAACCTCCACGATAACAAAATGGCAGCTCAAGCTCATTTTGATGATATCACTCGCTTGATTCAAAACTGAGGCATGACTGTGGAGTTAAGTAGAATGGAATTTTTAGCCATTAAGGATTTAGAAGAATGGGAGCTTCGTGAAGAGATTTTCTGGAAGCAGAAGTCTCGTGTGGATTGGTTTGAAGAAGTCTCATGTGGATTGGTTTGAAGAGGGTGATAGGAATATGGCTTTCTTCCATAAATCTATGAAGGCTCACACAAATAATAATCTTATTTCATTCCTCCTGCCATCAGATGGTGCCCACTTATCTTCAAAATATGATATTGCTTAGGAGGCTTTGTGGTATTTTACTACCTTGTTTACCAAGGACACTCCCCCAACATGAGGGGAGGAAGCTACAATTTTAGATTAAATATCGTCATTAGTTTCTTAAGAAATGAATGCAACCCTTATTCAGTCCATTGATCTCCAAGAGTTGGAAGATGTGGTATTTCATATGAAGAAAGGGAAGGCCTTGAACCTTAATGGTTTTTCCATTGAGTTATTTCAATAATTTTGGGAAATAATCAAGGTAGATCCCTTGAGGTACTTCAAGAATCTCACACAAATAAATAGATGTTGCGATCTTTGAAAGCTACTTTTCTCACCCTTATCCCTAAGAAAGAAGGGGCTAATAAGTTGGATCAATTTAGGCCTATTTCTCTATGCAATGTGGTTTCTAAACTCATTACTAAACTTGTTGCAGAATGTCTCAAATGATGGATGAGATTGTGATTTCTGCAAAAACCATTCATTCTATGGCAACGTCAAAGAAAAAGGCCATATTTATCAAGTTGGATATGGGGAAAACCTATGATAGGGTGAAATGGACCTTTTGCAAAGGGTCTTGTTAGCTTTTAGATTTTCTAGTGAATGGGTTGACTGGGTTATGAGTTGTGTGTCCTCTCCCTATTTTTCTATTCTCATCAGTGGAGAACCTTTAGAGATTTTCAGTGCTTCTAGGGGTCTTCGCCAAGGAGATCCTCTCTCTTTGCATCTATTTATCGTTTTGGTTGAAGGGCTTGGAATATTTATTAGGTCTCAAGTCCAACAAGGACTGATTTAGGGTTGGAGATGGGGTGATAATTTGCCTCCTTCACATCTCCAATTTGTGGATGATGCCGCTTTGATGGGGGTTGCTAGGATTACTAGGGAAATTAATATCAGAAGAACTCTAGATATCTATCTGATGACTTCAGGACAAATAATTAATGAAGGCAAGTCTTCCATCTTCTTTTTTAATACTCCTAGGCTTATCCAAAGCAGAATCGCTTGCATTTTGAGATTTTAGATTGGCTTCCTCCCTTTTGTTTATCTGGGGATTCCCCTTGGTTTGGGACCTCAACAAAAGGATATGTGGTAGGAAATTTTGGAAAAGTTTCATAACAATGTTTTCCATTGGACCTACCGGTGGCTCTTTTGAAGGCAGTGGTGCAAGCCCTCCCTCTTTACAATTTTTTTGTCCAAGTGGCCCCTTCTAGATTTTTTAGGGAATTCAACACTCTATCGCATCAATTTCTCTAGTATAGAAATTTACTTTTGGTTAAGTGGAGCTTGGCTGGGTGGGACTTAGTGTGTAAACCAAAGCAAGAAGGGGGATTAGGGCTCCATCCAACTATAATGAATAATCAAGTGTTAGCTGCTAAAATATATTGGAGGTGGTGTACTTGTGAGGATCAAGGTTGGACAAGAATTATATCGCATAAGTACTTGCATGGAGTTTGTGGTAGTGAAGTGCCTAGATACCCTCTTGAGGGGAGGGGATCCATGATTTGGGAAACTCTTAAGAGAGGGGTAAAGCTTATCAAGGATGGGATCTTTTGGTTATGTAATAGGGGTTTAGATGGATTATTCTGGTTTGACTTGTGGGATGGTCATCCTCCAATTGTGACTTAGGTTCCGCATCTTCAACCTCTTTGCAATATCTTTGTTGAGTTTGGATGGTGTAAGGTGTAGGATTTTAAGAAGGTTAAATATCAAATTCAACTAGAGATTTATTGTTGGAAAGACCGCAGGAATACCCAGTGGGTGGTTTTGAGGAGGATCGTCAGGAGCTCTCTAGAATCCTTGTCAGGAGACTTTGTATTTCCCTTTTAGAGAATGATACTTTGGCTTGGGGTCTTGAAGCAAAGGGAAAATTTTTGGTTGCATCAGGATACCTGGAGTTAGATAGAAAGTTGTATGGTAGAGTGGGTATCGATTGGTGGATATAGGATTGGAATAGATTCTCATGGCCTATGTGCAATTTTTTTCTTTGGTTGGTGGCCCAAACTAAGTGTTTAACTTGGGATAATTTGTGTAAACGTGGATTTCAAGGGCCTTTGATCTATGTCCTATGTAAGAACAATGTTGAGAATGTGCCTCACTTGTTCTTCCCATGCTCCTATGCAAGGGAAACTTGGTATCTCTGGTGGGGGGTTTGGAATCATGCTTGTGTTCATGCCACTTCTCTGGTGGAGTTTTGGGATAGCCTAGGCAAAACTCCAACTCAAACACATTTTCTTCAAATTGCTTGGGTTATCGGTCCCTCTTTCATCATTTGGAACCTTTGGTTAGAAAGAAATTGGAGAATCTTTCAGGAGGTGGCTCTGGAAAGTGTTTCTTTTTCTCCTCTTTTAAAGGGGTTCATTCTAATAGCCTCATGGAGGCCTTGGAAATACTCTATGTGATTGAAAAGGGATATGCTATTGGTTGGAGAATGATTGTATGTGAGTTTGACTCACAAATTATGATCGATATGTTGAATAATCAACATTTAGAAGACATTAATTAGTAGTTAGCCATGGTGGCTAGGCAAATTTTGAATTTAAGATTATCCTTGGAGTATACTTCTTTTAGTCCCATGCCTCATGAATGGAATAAAGTTGCCAATTTTTTGGCCAAGTGGGCCACTAAGAATGCTAGGGGGTGGAATTTTGAGGATCGTGGGCTCCTATCCACTAAGTATTCTAGCACTCTGGATAAGTTAATTGAAGAAGATCATGATAGTTAGTTGTTTTTGGGAAGGTTCATTGTGACCTTTTCTCAGTGATTAGTTGGCTCTTTTTGAGATTTTTTTTGCCCTTATTGTGTATTCTTAGTATTTATTTGAATAAATTTTTACCCTCTTTTCAAAAAATAATATTTTGTTTGCATCACGAGGCACCTAGTTTATGTTCACAAAATGTCCTATACCTATAGACTTTTTTTTTTTACATATTGAACAAAGCAAGAGTACAAAGAATAACAACTACTAGAAAGAGAATTGCAATATTGATGCATGGACTTCGCGAGGTCATAAATTTTGACCGAGTTGTCCAATTGGTCTAAAATTTGATGTGGAGGTGTATCATGAGGAGTTGGTTTTTAGAATATCTCTGTCTTTTTCTGTTTTTTTTGGTTTTTAGAAAGTTGATTTTTTAGTTAATTTTGAACTCATAATATTTATGGGGTTAGAAAGTTGGCAATTTGTGTCGTAATAATTTTTTTTAGATTTCTATAATATTTCGTGATTTTTAGGATAGATTTAAAATTTTCCATAAAAGGCAAATTTTGGATTTTTGTAAAAATCTGCCCAAAAATGATTTTTTTTAGTTTGCTGTTAAAATGGGCCCTTTATTCCATTGTAATCACACAATGGTTGGAGTTTGCAGAGGAATAATATTGAAGAACATTTGATCCAAACTTGTGCCAATATTGTATGTTTTCATTAATGGTATTTGTTGTGTTTTAACTGGCTACATCAAATACAAACTTATAAAGATGATGATGGCCCAACATATGATAGAGGCTAGAAGAAACAATGGCTCAATGTATGTACACCTATAGACTTGATCTAGTATTTTGCACAACTCTACTTTCAACTTTGTTGCATCCACCTATGTTGCTTATATATTTTCATATTGGAAGATTAAAGGTATTTTAAGAACATGTTCTCTGTGGTCAATCCTAGAAAAAAATAGGAACATGATCAAAGATAGTTGACAAGAGTCCTAGAATGATGTATGCATATATTTTACTCCTTTTAGTGTACCAAATTTAAATGTTTTCCTATTGATTATCCTTTTAATGTTGTAGAATGAGAGAGGACTTGTAGATTCCAAATATGAAATAATGCCTTGAATGCCTTTAAATACTAGCATATAAAATTAAGAAAAATTTGAACTTAATTGACTTAGGGTAGAAAAATAAAGGGGACTAGTTGATCAAAATATGATTTTTCAAGGGCCAAGATTGCAACTACAAGATTCACCTTGTGCTCACAAAAATCATCTCTATAGAAAAATAATCATATCTAACTGGCTAAATACCATATATGGGTAAGTGTATAAATAAATGTAATCAATTCTCAAATTAGACAAATTTATTGGAGTATGTATATGCAAAAATAAGATAAAGTACATAGAAATATGTGTATATAGGAATAGATAAAAGCTACAAGAATGCATCCAACTTAACACAATATTGTAGTATTTATTGATATTAAAACTTTTCATGAAAGCAAATATAAAAATAAATAGAAAGTAATATAAATATACAAATTCTACATTATCTTATTATATTAAAAAAATATACAAAATTTTACAAAAAATGTAATTATTTTATATACTTGACTATTATAATTAATTAATAATTACTAATTTGACATAAAATTTTATATAATTTTATTAGGTCAAATCACAATGATCACAAGGCTAGGGGTTTGAGTCTTGATGTCCACAATAACAATGCCATGATTTAACCATCATATTATGCCATGAACAACAAAATAAAATAAAATATTAAACATGTAATTATTTTAAGTATTTAAATATTATATTAAATTATCAATTATTAATTCAAGATATAATTTAATATGTTGTTTCCTTATTCTTGATTGTTAGTATACTTGATAACTTGGCTGTAGTTTTTTCTCAATCTTGTGTTTGTTCGATTTTCTTATTGATTATTCTATTGTACAAGAATGTAGACCCTTTCAAAACCCAAATGTATCAATATTAAAAACATATAATTTAATATAATATTTCTAGAGAAAATTTCTTGAAGATGAAAAGTGAGGATTGAGAAGTCAAACATGTAGAAGATATAAATCAAAAGATTTTTTCTAATATATAAAGAATTCTCCATGTTATGAAAATTGAAGTAAATTAAAATTTTAAAAATAATAAATGCTACAATTTGTAGAAGTAATTGTAGCATCCTAAAATTGCACCCCTTTACAATTTTGACCACATTGGGTCCTTACGTTAGCGTTTGCACCCCTTGGCATGCTTGGGACCTGATTATGCTCATGCCCCTTCCATATTGCATCATTTTTTGACATTTCCTATGCACCTGACACTTGATCCTTGCCCCAAAATAGGGCAGTACCAGGGTGTGGCACCCTAGTCCTTAATAGGACCACATTGCCATGCCATGGTCCCCCTCATTTTTGGGCCCCTTTTAACCCATTTTCACATTTCAAATTTGAGCGGGAAGTCCCTCTCCGTGTCGGTTCATGTTGAAAAATTAATCAGTTTTCTCAATGGGCAAGTATATAAAGAGGATTTCCCCTCTCATTTGACATCCAACAAGCATCCACAAGAATCAAGAAGTATTGAGCACACACATGCGATCAAGCAATCAAGAATTCAAGAGCAATTGAGAATTTTCAATCTTCCTTCAAGCATTGGAGCAACAATGAAGTCAAGATTCAAGCATTGAAGTGGAGATCTACATCCTATTTCATGAAACCCTAATCCATGTGGAGGCAAGCAAAACTTCACAAGAAGGTATCATCATTCAATTTTTAGTCATAATTCAACATCTCCCTCAAAAGGAGATCCTTTCCTTACAATCATTTCAATTACATTTATTTCAACTTCATGGTTAATTCCAAAACAGGGGTTTGACCTAAGGCAAGCCCCTATTCCCAACCTTTTCCCCCTTTTTTTCTGTGTGTAGGAAATAGGTACAAAGTTGTACTCTTCAACATAAGATTCATTCACAAAGACAAATCAACCCTTTTCGATGCACAAAAAGTTTGGAGGACTGTGGTGCCATGTCCTGGTCCCAAATTTTTAGGAGTTTTTTTGAGGGTCAGATCCAATTCATCTTATACTGCCCAATTCCAGGTGCTCAACTTGATCCCACATTTGTAGCTCACTGTTTTCTCAGCTTTACCTTCATTTTTCAACACTTTACCCTAAATCAACATTTCAACTTACAAAAGAGAGGAAAAACCACACAACTACTAATCAATCCATTAAGTATTCAGTCCTTAATCTGATTTATAAATTGAATCTAGTGGATTCCCTTCCCTCTTTTGAATGTAAAGGTCTTTTAAGCAAAATTGATTTGATGATTTCTCCCTTCTACGTTGAAAATTGCCAAATCAAATTTTTCCCTCTACATTTTGGTGAACCCGACATGCCCTATGCTTACTTCTAACTTTTGTTTTCAGATTTGAGTGCGTATGCAAATTAAAATTAAAATTTTCATTTACAAGTTTGATTTCCTTGCAAATTTTTAAAATTTAGATGTTAATTTCATTAAAACCCTAATTTTTATTTTCAAAATTGAGCTTGTGAATTGCATAATTTGGTAATTGTTTTAGATCTGAGTGTTATTCAATTTCAAAATTCAATTTTTCACTTGCAAGTCAAATTTCACATTTAAATTTTAAAATTAAGTGGTTAATTGCAAAAACCTTAATTTTCAAAATTTTCAAAATTAAGCTTGTGGGTTGGTTAAATTTTAAATTTATCACTTTAGAGTGGCTTCATATTCAAATTTGCAATCTTGGATCAAATTTCAAATTTAAATTCTAAGATTAAGTGGTTAACTAAAAAAGCCCTAATTTTTAAATCTAAATTAACCTTGTGCATTTCTTAATTTTGGATTCATTATTCCAATTTCAACCTTGGTTCTATTTTTAAATTTAAAATTAAGAGGTTCTTTTTACAAAGGACCTAATTTTAAATTTCTTGTGGACAATTTCAAATTTAAATTTTAAAATTAAGTGGTTAATTACTTGAGAGCCCTAAGTTTTAGATTTAAACTGATTATTTCAATTTTCAAATTCCAACATCACCTTTCAAATTTAAATTTCAAAATTAAGAGGTTCTTTTTACAAGGCCCTAATTATAAATTTAAATTTCCTTTAGATCATTTTCAATTTAAATTTTTAAAATTAAGAGGTTATTTTTAGCCCTAATTTTAAATTTGAAGTTCTATCTCCTAGTGGGTAATTTTAATTTTAAATTAAGATGTTATTTTAAGCAAAGCCCTAATTTTAAATTTCAATTTCCTAGGGGATTGCATAATTTTTCACAATTATTCTCTACCTTTTCGATTGATTTGCCTATTTAATTGAGTAATTTTTATTCTAAAATTTTGCATTATTCAATTACTTTGCAAATTTCAAAATTCAAATTTCAAATTTCCCTCCCTTAATGCATGAGTTTTACTACTATTAGTCCAACCTGTAATATCTCCATGAGAAGAAGTTGTAGAATTAAGGCTTCCCAAGGTTTAATTATCGAAGAGATGGAGCCTAATTTAGATAACTTGTTTCATGAGGATGTTGGTAGTTCTTCCAATCCTACAAATGTCCCCATTTATCCTCATTCTTTTCATGACTCTCATGATGTGGAGGAATCACTAACTAGGGTTTCCATTGACCAATTGGATAAGATTGATGTAATGGTGGAAAAATGGTGAATGATAGATCAAGAAGGAAACTACCCTTTCCCTCAAAGAGAGATGAGAGTTTCACTATCGATTACCCTTCAAACACTTTTCACCATGTTACATTAGGAAGGGGGAGAGGATAATTCACTAGATTCAATCTCTCCACACAAAGATGGTAGATTAAATTCTGAATGAATTGGGAATGCTAAGTTGATCCCCTCTTCCTTGTTTGAAATGGAAAGGAATTGATTGAAATATGTAGTGCAAAAGTGATAAAGAACTGATTATAACTTGAGATCAGAATATGGGCTAAAGCTATGCACCTAGATCTGGCAATAAAATGTCGAGACAAAGTCACCCTGAGAATTTGAGGAAAAGTTGTTTGGGCCATGGCGGGAATGTACACGGTCCTCCGGAAAAATCTGCGAAACGAAAAGGGTTTTTCCACCTCTGCAAATGAAGCCTGAATCTGAAAGTACAGTTGCACACCTGCAACCTCAATGGATGTTATAGTAGCAATGTTGATAGAAGTGATTGTGTGGAATTACATGTTGGAGTCAATCTCCTCTTCAATGGTTGAATCCTTGACTTGAATGCAACACCTAGCCTTGAAGGGAGACTTGAGAATGCTCAATGCTGGAAAAGAATGCTTGAATGCTCTTGAATGATTGATCACTTGTGAATTTCCCACTCATCCAAATTATCCAAATTATGCAAATGAGAGAGAGAATGCCCCCTTAAATACATCTTGGTGGATTTTAATTTCTTCATGGGCCGACATCGAGGGAGTTTCCTGCCCGAGGCAAACCCACAATGCATGCTCTAGGAAGGGTCCTGTCGCAAAATAGGGTAGGGATAGGAGCGTCATGCCCATGTCCTGGGAGGAAAAGGGCATCAAGTCCCTGTCCAAGGGGGGACAATGGCACCACACCCGAGGCAGAGGCGAAGGAAGAAGATGTCTTCGCAAGCCGAGCACTCTCCAATCTTTGATTAGGCTAGAGGATTCGAGTTCGCATGTGTGAGAACCCTAATGCAGTCAAAAATTGCTAGGGTCACAATTTAATGACACTACATTTAGCCCCTACTTTAGCGAGAGTATAAGCGTATGCCAATACTGTGTGGTAAAGTACAAGGAAATAAGATTGAAAATAATTTCACCACGTCAAGGAGGAAAGATGCACCAAGCCCCCAGCGGACTTAGGATCTTACGACTTTGATTGACAAACTAAAAGGGAAGATCAAGAAAGGGAGAACCATGATTGCAAGTAGAAAAGTTCCCTTCACTATGAGTCATGAAAGCAAGGATACAAAGATTACAAAGCAAAACAAAGTTCACTAAGTAATTTTAAGTATCACAAGAAGGAAAATGTGAGAGAAGTGTATGCCCCCACGTTAAAGTGATTGCATGTGCCTTATCGGGAGTGATTTATTTAAGGTAGGATACACCCAAAATAAAGAGAAGGGAGGGAGCACATTATCACAAGGATTTAGCCCCCAATTGAGGAATAAACCCAAGGATAATGAACACAAAACACAAGGTGGTGTCTCTTTCCTCAGGGTCAGTATGCTCTATGATAACTCATGTATATCATGTATGTATATACATATAATAATCTTCATTCCCCAAAGAAGGACACTACCTTAGATGAAAGGGAAGAGAGGATGTCTTTTAAGTCAATATGAAAGAGACCATGAAAAGATCTCAGTGCTTTGCATCGTCCCCAAGTAGACATTAAGGGAACAATAGAAGAACATGGATACACATAGAAGAATAGTCACAAAAGAGAAAGAAAGGAGAGAGAGAAAGATACACAGTGCTAATATCGCTAATCTAGCACAACATCCACCTCCCGATCTTGCTGATCACTATTTCGGGAAGGCAAGCAACACGCCAGAGGAGCGACTTTGAGCACATCAGATGGAGCTATCACAAGATCAAAACAAGGACTATGCTCATGTTGTAAGTCACTTTGTTCGATTCTAGGAGCTAGGATTAGGGTTTGTGAAAACTCATCCGATAAATGTTTGTCCACATCAACATACTCATATTCACTGTCATAAGCATTAGGAGTTGTTTTACCATTATAAAAAAAAATTGCACCCATTTCTTCATCAAAGTTTAGAGAAAGAGGAGCAAGAACACGAATAGGTGTAAAACTATACATGTTTTATGCAACTTATGATTTGGAGATGTTGGCTGAACATCTTGCTTAGGAGAAAAGGGAATCATGTCAATTGTCGGAGTTTGAGGAGATTGAGTATTTGAGGGATAAATTCATGAGCTCGAACATGACGTCTTCATCGACGTTCTCACACACAATGATTTTTATGAGTCTTAGTGGAAGGCCGAGAAGGAGGAGGAACACTTGAAGAAGTAGGAACGTTTCTCTCGTTGATAGTAGAAGGTTTAGGTTGAGGTCTTTTTGGTTGAACAATAGGAGAAGCATGCCTCTTCTCTCGATAAGAGGAAGGAGGTGGAACTGCACCATATAAAGGAGGAATATTAGGTGTAGGGAGGAGACCAAGTCCATCATGAGGAGGAGGTATAGGTCTAACCTTAGGAGGAATATTGTCGTTCTCCTTAAGAGAAGGTAAAGTCACATCCATAGGAGTAGGTGGACAATTTTCCTTAGGAGGGATATTAGTTCTATCCAAGAGAGGAAGAATCTCATCTTGAAGAATAATAGGAATGTCAGGTGTTGGTGGTCTAGGTTGACTTAAGGATAAGATCATATCGTTCTTCCATTTTTGATAAGATTGAAAAAGAGCATCGCTCCTTGATGGAAGAGATTGAAATTGTTTAGGCCAAAAGAGATCAATAGGAACACCAGGGCTTCTTTCGGATAGATGAAATAAGATATGGTTCATGGTTATGATTTCTCCATTGTGAGAAAATTTAAGACACATGTGGATTGGAGAAGCAATAGACTTCATGGAAGATAGCCAAGGATAGCCCAACTTCACACGAAATTGCTCAGAAGAAGGTATGATAACAAAGTCAACATCCATGGATTTAGTATGGACTTCAACAAGAAGGGTGATAAAGCCAATGGTAGGACAAGAGAAGCCATCAAATAACTTCACAGCCACATTAGAAGCATCATATATTGGTTTATGCAATCGTAAAGTAAGAGATACTCTTCAGTTATGACATTAACCATACAAGAGGGATAAATCAGGGCACCACAACAAGGGATATCCTTAACCTTCACCACTATGTATAAAGGGCCATCAGGTGCTCTAATGGTCTCACTAGGGTTAAATGTAGTACAAGGATCCTTAGGCATATCCTATCTTTCTACCATATTAACCAATTTTGGAGCCATAGAGGTGAATTCTTTAGAAGTGAGAGAATTAGGCACAATCTCAATAATGTTAGAGGTATGAGATGGCAAGGGATCAATGAAAATCTTAAGATATTGATTAGGAGGAGCAACTGATTCATTCCCTTTATCATTCACACCTACCACAGATATAGTATTATTATCAATCAAGTCTTGAACCTTATTTTTCAATGCAAAACATTTCTCAGTATCATGACCAGGTTGACGAGGAAATTGGCAAAAGGAATTGTTATCAAAATAAGGAGATGCAAGTTTGGAAGGATCAATTTGTTTTATAGGAGGAAGTTTGAAAACATTTTTGTGCAACAATTGAGACATAATACTATGCAAAGATTCATTCAAAGGAGTAAACTGCCTTTCTCTTTAGAAAAAAATAGAAATAGAAGTCACACCTGTTGTAGCATTCACATGGTTGTTGTTGATTGGATCATTGAACTTGATGAAGGTTTTTGTTGGTTTGAACTTCGCAAATAGTTGTTGAACACTCTCCCCATTATCACGCGAAGCCATAGGAGTGTATTGCTCCATTTGACTCACAACCAGTTGATAATTGTGGAGTGTTGCACACAATTGTGGAAAGGAAGTAAACTCAGACAAAATAAGATTTTCCCTGATATCTTTTTGTAAACTAGAAATAAAAATTCTTTGAATATCATTATCAGGCACATGAAAGAAATTTGAGCACAAAAATGCTTATATCTACAAATGAAATCAAACTTTTTCTTTAACACCTTGTTTACAATGCATTAAATCAGTCAAAGTGATTTTAGGACCAATGTTGTTTTGAAATTGTTGGATGAAAGAATTCGCTAGTTGTTGAAAGGAAGTGATAGAATAAGAAGGCAAAGAGAAATACCATTGTAAGGCCTTATCTCTTAGTATTCTTGTAAACAATTTTGCAAGCAATTGTTGATGATAAGCAAAATCAGTACACAAGGTTTGAAATGTTTCGACATGCGTAAGAGGATCACCTTTTCCATTATAGAGTTCCAATTGAGGGATCTCAACATGTTTAGGTGGCATGAATTTAACAATATCAAGAGAAAGAGGGATTGCAACGTCAAAGGTGGGCACACTAAACTTGGATTGACTCATGGAAGCAATTTAAGTAAACTCAGACAAAAGAAGCTTTTCCCTGATGTCTTTTTGTAAATTAGAAATAAAAATTCTTTGAATATCATTATTAGGCACATGAAAAGAAATTTGAGCACAAAAATGCTTATATCTACAAATGAAATCAATATTTTTCTTTAACATCTTGTTTACAATGCATTAAATCAATCAAAGTGATTTTAGGACCAATGTTGTTTTGAAATTGTTGGATGAAAGCATTTGCTAGTTGTTGAAAGGAAGTGATAGAATAATAAGGTAAAGAGCAATACCATTGTAAGGCCTCATCTCTTAGTGTTCTTGTAAACAATTTTGCAAGCAATCGTTGATGATAAGCAAAATCAGTACACAAGGTTTGAAATGTTTTGACATGCGTAAGAGGATCACCTTTTCCATTATAGAGTTCCAATTGAGGGATATCAACATGTTTAGGTGGCATGAATTTAACAATATCAAGAGAAAGTGGGCTCACAACATCAAAGGTGGGCACACTAAACTTGGATTGACTCATGGAAGCAATTTGTTGTTGTAAGGAAGACACATTTTGAGCAAGATTGTTAACTGCCATTTCGGTAGAAGAATTGATGTTAGACATAGGTGATTGAGAAGGTGGTGTGATGTTATTGAAAGAAGGCATGGACTGAGAATAAGATGGTGGGACATTATGATAAGTAGGCATTGACGATGATTGGGTAGGAAAAGGGACACTTAAAGGAGGAATAAAGTTGTTAAAGGAATTGCCCCCTTGTGTCACATTGATTGGAACACTCATGGAAGACATAGGTAACAATGGAGGATTAAATGAAGAAGAGGGATTGCCCCCATGACCTATGGTTGTAGGATTGACATTTTGAGTTTAAGTAGCCATGATGTTAGATGTGAAAGTAGGAATATTAGTCATAGTATTAGTCAAAGGAATAGAGGAATTGACTTGTGTTGAAGGTTGTGAGTAACCTAGGGTTTTGACACAACTCTTAATAGGCATGACATTAGAATCAACAATATGTGCAATGCCACACAATATATCAATTCCATTCTTATCACTTTGAAGCATGTGTTTAAGACCTTCAATTAATGGAAGAGTTTCACTATTAAGGTATTCTTGGGACATCCATTATTGAAATCTATCAAATTGATTGTCCAATGTAGAAAGTTGATCTAAAGAAACCCTAGTTAAAGATTCTTCTCCATCATGGGATCCATCAATGGGGTGAATAGGCACATGATTAGGATGAGAAGCATTAACATGATCCTCATTAAATAAGTCACCCAAATTAGGCTCCATCTCCTCAGTAATTAAACCTTGGGAAGCCTTAATTATAATACTTCGTCTAATGGGGATAGGATAGGTAGAACTAATAGTGGTAAAACTCATGCACTAGAGGAAAAATTTGAATTTTGAGTTGTGGAACAAAGCTTACAAAATTGGTTAATGCAAAATTTAATAAAATAATGACTACACAATTTGAACTTTGTTGGAAGAAGGGAATGCCACAATTTCCAAAAGTGAAAGGAAATTGGAATTTTAAAATTAGGGCCAAGGGAATACCACTTAATTTTAAAATTAGAATTTTTAAAATCAGGGTAGACTATAATTAACCTCTTAATTTGAAATTTTTTCTTGAAATTTGAAATGTTGAATTTTGAAGGTATTTCCAATTTTAGAGGAATCAAAAATCAATAAAATGAGCCAATCTTTTGGATTTAGGCTATTAAATACAGTCATAGCAGTCTCCCAAAATTTCGGGAAAAAAGCCGAGGACTGTGGCAGGAACGCACATGGTCTGACCAACTTTTTTTGAAATTTTTAGGGATGGATATTATGATGATTTTAAAGATAACCCCAAAAAATTGGCAAATTTTATGATGGGCGAAATGAAGGCGCAAATGTGAAAATATGACCCTAATAGGGTTTTGAAGAAAAAGAGGAATTGAATTGGAATTTTGAAAAGGGTCAAACTTAATGGATAGGGACACCTTGGAAAATGTTTAGAAATTTGAATGTAACTGAAACTGATTTGAAATTCACACAAAATCCAATTAATTTTAAAAATTAGGGTTTGATGACCTAACCACTTAATTTTGAAATTTGAATTTTGGGAAAAAAGGGGGGAAATTGAAAATTTGAATTGTAGGATTGAAGACAAATCTGAGAACAATCAGAAATCTGAAAATTAAATGGAAATCCAATTTTTGCACAAGTTCAAGATGATTTTTGAAAATTAGGGTTTTGACAAGTAACCTCTTAATTTTGGAAATTTTAATTGCAAATTGAACAAGACAATGAGGAAATTGAATTTGACAATCAAAACAATTTTTAGATCTAAGATAACCACAAGCAATTTTTACAAATCACAATTTCAATTTCAATTAAAAAAACCAGGTTTTTTAATGATTTAACCACTAAGTTTACAAAAATTTGAAACTTTTAAATGAAAAATATGCAATGTTGTTCAAAGGAAAGCATGCAAGATGTCGGGTTCACCAAAATGTAATGGTGGAAAAATGGTGAATGATAGATCAAGAAGGAAACTACCCTTTCCCTCAAAGAGAGGAGAGTTTCTCTATTGATTACCATTCAAACACTTTTCACCATGTTACATTAGGAAGGGGGAGAGGGTAATTCACTAGATTCAATCTCTCCACACAATGATGGTAGATTGAATTCTAAATAAATTGGGAATGCTAAGTGATGCTCTGCAAAAAGGATTAGAAAATCTGTTTGATGGCAACACACACAAGAGCACAAGAAACAAACGTTAGTGTTAGCAACAAAAGATTATCCTAAACAGGCATATCAAGAGAGATATTAAGCATGAAATAAAAAGCATATAAACATAGAATAAAATAACTAATCAAGATGCTCATAGTTGCTCCTCCCTTGTTCCTCTCCTCTCCAAGTCCCAAATGAGTGTAGCTCTCAGCTTTTAGCACTAGCCATGGATGCCATATGGAGATTCAATATGGTTGAATATGATAAGCAAATACTATGCAAGAGTAGATAGTGATGCTATGAAAAAGCTCTATGCAAATGTCAGTATAACAACAATACTCTAAATGCTTCCTTTTGCTTGAGGAGAAGGGTTCTATTTATAGAAGAAATGGGGAAAAGAAGGGTTAAGATTGAATGGTTTAATCAAGGGCCAAGTTTAAAAGTTGGGAATCCATGTGCACAATGGGCACCAATAAAATGGTGACAAGTGTCAACATAGGATTGGGTTGAGAGAAGAGGTTGGAGGCATTAAAGGCCTGAGAAGACCTCATGGTTATCTAGAGGCTAAGGGTCAAGTCCAAATTAAGATTACCCACTGGATTAAGAGTTAATCCAAGGATAAACCTTTTTGCAAATGTTTAAGAGATAATCATGGTCAAAGCATTAATGGCTTGATGAGACCTTTGGGTTGGGTAGAGGTTGAGTCAAAACAAATGTTTTAACCATGTGGGAGGGTTTGAGGTAACCATTAATGGTTATTGGAGACTTTGGGGATTAAGTGGTTGAAGGTTGAAAGCCTTCAATGGTTATCAAAGACTTTGAGCCATTTAGTGGTTGAAGGTTGAAAGCCTTTAATGGTTATCAAAGACTTTGAGGGTTTGAGAAGTGACTTCCCTTTTGCTTAGGAATGTGACAAAGTTTAGAGAAGGGGTTAGGTTATTTAGAAGTGATTAGAAAATTCTAGAAGGGGTTTAGGCATGCAAGTGGATTTTGTAGGAAAATGCAAGTGGGAGAAATTTTGGTATTTTCAATTAAAATAAAATCATTTATTTCAATTAAATGGTGTAATTTGCATTTGGATAAATATTCAAATAAATATTAATTTATTTAAATGAGAAAAATGAAGATAAAGCATTAAAATGCTTGAAGACTTTGAGGGAAACCATTAAAGGCTTGAAGACTTTAAGGAAAACCATTAAAGTCTTAAGAAGACTTTAAGGGAAACCATTAAGTTTGAAGACTTTAAAGCCATCAAGTTTGAAGACTTTAAGGGAAACCATTAAAGGTTTCAAGTGGGTGAGGATAAATAGGATTTTAAATAAATAATTTATTTAAAATAGTTGTACAACTTGCTTTTGTAGGAAATACAAGTGGGTGGAGGATAAAGGTGATTTAAATAAATTATTTATTTAAAATAATTGTGCAACTTGCATTTGTAGGAAAATGCAAGTGGGTAGAGTATAAAGGTGATTTTAAATAAATGTTAATTTATTTAAATGTGAGAGGTGAGATTTTGGGGGATTTAAATAAATATTAATTTATTTAAATGTGAGAGAATATTTAATTAAATAAATATGATTTATTTATTTAATTAATGGTTTGAATTTGGTTAAGTGAATTAAATCAAATAAATTGAATAATTTATTTAATTAACAGGAGAAGAGGGTTAAGATGAATTAATTAAATATTAATTTAATTAATTAATAATTGATGGTTAAATAATCAAATAAATACTAAGTATTCATTTAATTAAGTGGACAGATTTATGTGACTACACTAAGTTTATCTCCTCTTCCTTATTTGAAATGGAAAGGAATTGATTGAATTATGTAGTGCAAAAGTGACAAAGAACTGATTATAACTTGAGATCGGAATATGGAATGAAGGTGTGCACCTGGATCTGGCAATAAAATGTTGAGACGAAGTCACCCTATGAATTTGAGAAAAAGTTGTCTAGACCGTAGTGGGAATGTACACGGTCCTCTGAAAAAATCCGCGAAACGAAAAAGGTTTTTTCGCCTCTACAAATGAATCTCGAATCCAAAAGTATAGCTGTGCACCTGCAACCTCAAGGGAGGTTGTAGTAGAAATTTTGATAGAAGTGCTTGTGTGGAATTGAATGTTGGAATCAATCTCCTCTTCAATTGTTGAATCCTTGACTTGAATGCAACACCTAGCCTTGAAGGGAGACGTGAGAATGCTCAATGCTGCAAAAGAATGCTTGAATGCTTGATTGCTTGTGAATTTCCCACTCATCCAACTAATCCAACTTGTGCAAATGAGAGAGAGAATTCCCTTTAAATACATGTTGGTGGATTTGAATTTCGTCATGGGTCGACGTCGGGGGAGTTTCCCGCTAAGGCACAATCCATAATGAATGCTCTAGGAAGGATCCCACCCCAAAATAGGGAAGGGACAAGGGCACCACGCCCTATCCAAGGGGGGAAAATGGTGCCACACCCTTGTCCTATCCCTTTCTCCAGGGTAGAATGCAGTTGGGGTGATGCAGAGGACAAGGAAGTAGCTGTTTTCACAAGTTGAGCACTCTTCGGTCTCCGATTAGGCTAGAGGTTTCGAGTTTGCATGTGTAAGGACCCTAATGCAATCAAAAAATTTTAGGTCGCAATTTTATGACACTATAATTGACAATCAATTTGAAAATCTTCAACAATGGAATAGTCAACAATACCCAAAAAGTGAATCTCTCCCATTGATTGAAGGATTAAAACTAATGGTTAAAAGAGATAAACTTGGCACTGATATCTTGCGTGGTATTGCTCATATTGTTGAATCTAATTATGCATATAAAGAGTTGTGTTGAAGTACTTGGTTACACATAACCTCCTAATCAAGTTAATCACTCCATTCCCTTGACTACCCTTATGGCTAGTGTTTCCACTTTTACCTCCAACATCATGGCTCCTTCTACTCAATATGTTATACCTAAAAATTTTAGTCAAGGGGGAAACTCCTCTAATCATAATTCTTTTATCTCTCTTCAAGCGAGTCTTCCATTTGTTACCCAATCTTCTGCCATACCTACCTATCATAGTGTTCCACCTCCTTCCTATAACAACATCCCTTATTATTCTCAACCCCTTCCTTCATTCAACAATTTTACTCCTCCTTTTGAATCCAACATGTCAAATTTCAATCCTTTTATCGAAGATATCATCAATAGTCTAGCCCAAACAATGTCTTCCTTGCAACAAAAAATTGCTTCTATGAATCAATATAAGTATAATATACCCACATTTGATATAGTGAGCCCATTATCCAATGACATTATTTGAGCTGTCCCTCCGAAACATGTGGAAGTCCCTCAATTAGAGATTTATAATGGAAAAGGTGATCCCTTGACTCATGTTAAAACATTCCAAACTTTTTGTAGTGAGTTTGCTCATGACCAAAGACCAAATATTGTTGGCTAAAATATTTTTTAGAACATTAAGGGATAAAGCTTTGCAATAGTATTTTTCTTTGCCTCCTTATTCTATTTATTCTTTTCAACATTTGGCTAATTATTTTATTTAACAATTTCACAACAATATTGGTCCTAAGATTACTTTGATTGATTTGATGCATTGTAAACAAGGTGTTACAGAATAAGTGACTGATTTTATTGGTAGATATAGGAATTTGTATTCTCAAATTTCTTTTCCTATGCTTGATCAAGACATCAAAGACTTTTTATTTCTAATTTGCAAAAAGATATTAGGGATAAACTTCTCTTTTCAGAGTTTACTTTCTTTACGTAGTTGTGCGCAATACATCACAATTATTAGCTTATCATGAGTCAATTGAAGCAATCCTATTCAATGGCTTTGAGTGATGAAAATGAAAGTGCTCAACAACCTTTTGTGAAGTTCAAACCGAATAAGGGATTCATCAAATTCAATGACAAAAACAACACTCGAGTAGTAGCTGCAATAGGTGTGCCTCCTTTGTCCAAATACTTTAGAAAAGAATTTACTCCTCTTAATGAATCTTTGCATAGTATTATGTTGCAATTGTTACAAAGGAATGTGTTGAAACTCCCCCCTATTAAACCAATTGACACAACTAAGCCTTTACCACCTACCTTTGATTCCAAATCCTTTTGCCAATACCATCGTCAACCTGGTCATGACACTAAAAAGTGTTAATCCTTAAGGAGTAAGATTCAAGACTTGATTGATAACAATGCCATATTTGTGGTTGGTGTGAATGATAAAGGAAATAAATCAACATCTCCTCTTAATTAGAACCTTCAAATTTTCATGGATCGTTTACCTTCCCATTCCACTAATGTGATTGAGACTGGTCATATTGCTTTCTCTCCCGATGATGTTGGCCTTGAATCTAATAATATGGTGGACCTTGTAGATCAAATAGAATCTCCTAAGGACTTATGCATTACATTTGATCCTACTGAGACTATTCAAGCACCCGATGGCCGATTATATATATCTGCTAAAATCAAAGGCATACCCTCTCGAGGAGTGCTTATTGATCCAACTTGCATGGTTAATGTGATAATTGAAGAATTTATTTATACTTTGGAATTGCATCAAGTGAGATATGATGAAATAGATGTGATAGTTAGAGTTTTTGATGGCTTCTCTTGTCCTGCCATTGGTTCTATTACACTTCCTATTGATGTTGGCACAAAATAATTAGATTTTGTCTTTGCTATCATTCCTATATCCGATCAATTTTGTGTAAAGTTGGGACATCCTTGGCTCTCTTCCATGAAAGCGATCGCTTCTATTATTCATAAGTGTTTGAAATTTTCTCATGGTGATAGAATCATAACTGTTAATCATAGCATGTATCAACCTATGATGAGGCATGGATATGTTTGTCTTGAATATTTTTGGTCCAAACAATTCCAACCTCTTCAACATAGAAGTGATGCACTCTTTAAATCATATCAAAAATGCAAAAATGAGAGGATTTATCCTTGAGTAAACCTAGAAATCCGACACTTAATACTCCTTTTCATAGAGACAATCCCACTTGAATTTGGTATCTTTCCTTAGGAGATGTGCAAATAGGTGACACTTATCTACCAACTTTGCAATGAACCTATAGATAGACCAGAGTTTCCCTTGGAGGCTATGAAGTTGCTTGAGTGTCTTAGGAGGAGGTATTTCCATTATAGATTTCATTTTTGTGGTATGTACTTCAATACCTCTACGAGAGACTATAATGCCTAGGAGATTTCCTGATGTAACCCCAAAGACACATTTCTTAGGATTCAAGCACATCTTATATTTCTTGAGTCTCTCATAGATTTTCCTTAAGATTGGAATGTGTGTTTTTGACTTTCCCAGGAGATCATCTACATAGTATTCCATTATTTTGTCCAAAAGGTCATGGAAGATGGTGGTCATAGCTCATTGGTAAGTTGTTGCTGTGTTCTTAAGACCAAAGGGCATGCCTTGATAGAAAAAGGTGCCCAAAGGTGTTGTGAATGTTTTCTTGTGTTGATATTTTTCAATTATCCTTATCTGATTATACCTAGAAAAACCATCCATTAGGGAGAGCATCTCATGTCCGGCTGTGATATGTATGATCATATCTATGTTGGGTAGTGGAAAGTCATCTTTCAGACATGATTTTTTAAGATCTTTGAAGTCTGTACAAATTTTGATGCCCTCAGTGGGCTTGCCAATAGGCATAATATTTGAAACCCACTTTGGATGATCAATGGATTTGATGAAGCCAACATCCAACATCTTTTATAATTTTGCTTTGACTAGGAGAGAAATCTGAGGATGCATCTTGCGTAGCTTCTTCTTGACTGGTTTGGCATTTGAATGGACAACAAGATTATGTACTACCAAGTCGGGGTGAAGGCCTGGCATGTCAACATACAACCAAGCAAAATTCATTTTTGTCTCATCTAAAAAGATCATGAAGTTCAGTCTTTCTTGATCTGTTAGAGACTTGGCTATGAGCACATTCTTCACAGTGTCTTCTATACCCAAATTGATTGTTTCTATCTCCTCAATGTGTAAAGGGGGATTTTACTCATGTGGTGGAACCATGGTAGGGAGATCAAGTCTCTCATCTTCTAGCACCCGATCCAGGTTTTCACTAGAAGATGCGTCCTTTATTTTTACTTTTTCTATGTCCAAAGGTGCCTCAGAGAGGTTTTCACCAGGGGACTTCTGATTTTTCTTTTTATTTTCATTTTTGTGACTAAGGGAGTTGAACCAACTACCAAACTAAGCTTTTGGATGAAGCTAAATCCCATTGATGGAAGTGTGGTTCTCAAGGTATTTCATGTTAAGCAATGTGAGTAGAGCATCATCATCAACACAAATGTCAAGAACTGGTTGTCCTCGTTGGCCCCAGTCAATAAGTTCAGGGTATACAAGTTTAATCTTGGATGGGGTAGAAAGGATAACAAGGATAATTGTGTTTACATAGGTATCTTCAAATATATCATCAAGGTATTCGAAAGGCATTTCATGGAATTCCTTTTCATCGAAATCTTTTACTTCAATAGGAGGGTCTAGCTGAGCACCATTGACAGTGATCTTAGGTATAGGGGAGTAACCCAAGCCCCTATTGTACTTGTAAGAAATTGGAGAGATAGGTGCTTTTTTGCCTTTTTCTTCTAGTCCAAGATCATGTCCTTTATAACCCATCTTATCTACTATAGCAGAGGCTTTTGGATACATCTGCTTGGGGATATCTGTGGGTTCTTCATCTTCTTCTCAGTACAACCAAGAGGTGACATCGGTTTCTAGAATTTCCTCATCAAGTGGTCACCACTGTTGGAAGGTTGTTTTCTTGCATTGTATTGGGAGAAGGTGGGAGTTGACCTACGTAGAGATAATTTTGAAGGGTATACTCTCCACAACCATTATCAATGATCTTGACCTTGACCTCAAGTTGGGATGAAGTGGGAGCGACATTTGAGGGATCAGATGGGGGTGGTGGAGTGGGTGAGTTAAGTGAGCAATAATAAGGGTGTTTCCCTTCAAGGAGTTTGCAATATTAGAAGGGTTGCGACTCAATGTGGATGGTAATTTCTTTACCATTGAATGGAAATTTAAAGAACTAGTGATATGTGGAAGGGACAACTTGAATGGAATGGATCTATGGATGACCGAGAAGGATGTTATATGGGAGGTCAAGGTCCAAGACTTGACATGTTGTTTCCACAATAGCAGGACCCACTTGAAGAGGTAGTGTGATTGTACCTTTTGAAACCTTTTATGCATCGTCATAGGATTTTATTGCGATCTTTCTTGATGGATCAATCAAGTCTTCAGAGATTCCCAATTGCTTAATTAACTTGTATGTACATAGGTTTAAACTAGATCCATAGTCTATAAGGACTCGCTTAACTTTTTGTTTTTATATTATAGCCTCAATGTGGAGGGTCTTATTATGAGACGGGTCATCGACAGGTGCATCCTTGGATGTGAAAACAAGGTGGTGTTGTGCAGCAAGGTTCCCTATGAGGGCTTGGAATTGGGCTGCATTGATATTGTCAGGGACGTGGGACTCAAAGAGGGTTTGTTCAAGGATCTCTTTATGGAAGGGGGATGTCTTGAGGAGTTGAAGCATGGAGATCTGTGTAGGTGTTTTCCTGAGATGATCAAGCATATCATATCAGTGGGTGGATGACATGGGGGGTTGCGGGGGAGGTGGAGGAACTCCTTGGACAATCACTCTTCCTCTACGAGTAGTCACATTGCATTCATTCTAAGAATTTGAAGGTACAACACCTTGAATGACTACTTTTGCTTGGGAAGATTGATTTGAGGATTGCATAGGAGGGATGCCTTGGATGGTGACTCTAGGTTTGTAAGTGGTAGGAGGGGGATCAAATCCTTTGATTATGATGGTGTTAATATGGGTGTCGGTGAGTTCAATTCGGCCTACCAAGGAATCAAAGCTAGACACATAATTGGTATAGTTATAATTGACTGCATGAGATGATGAGGCCTTATCCTTACCATGTTTAGGGAATGGGTCCTAGTATATTTTAATTTTAGAATTGGAGTTACCAGGTTTTGTGACATAAACCTCAATTTCACCCTTGTCAATAAGGTCTTGGATAATTCTTGAGCTTCATACACTTGCGTGTATCATGACCATTGACATGATGGTAGTCACAATATTCATTTTCATTATACCATCGGGGTTTAGGCTATTTTGGATCAAAAGGGTGTGTTATCAGAAAGACAATAGTGCCAACCTTGACAAGTGTTTGGAAAATAACCTCAATAGGCTTGCCAAGCAGAGTGTACTCACATTGGGACTGGTTTTTGGGGTAGGGAGGTCGACCTTGGATGAAGGGATTGTTGTAGGGTTGTGATTGATTGGATTGATTGCGAGGATTGGATTGATTGTTGAAGAAATTGTTGGTAGTGGTTGGTTTGGATGAGGAGATGATAGTTTGGACGTGCTTGGCATTGGTGACTCCATCATTGACAATATTTTTGTTTCTAGACCAAAACTTTGGCTTGTCATTGTAATAGGAAGAATTTTGACCTAATTTATTTATAGTTCTTTAAAGTTCCTTCCTCTAAGAGCACACATTCTAAGGCTAAAAATTTCTTGGAAACTTCGTCGAAGGAGGTCAAACATTGACAAGTCAAAGGCTTAGACAACTCAAGTACCAAATTTCATTGAAATAGCTCAATTTGATGTGATTTTGGTATGTTTCAAGGAAACTTCTTGATGAGATGTCACCACCTTTGAAAAAAGTTGGCGAAATTTTCTTTGGGCCTTTGCTTTATATTGGATAGGTCTATCATAGAAGCATCAATCTCAATGTTGTAGGAATAGTGAGACACAAATTTTTCTACTAGGTCTGGGAATGATGTGATGGAGCCACAAGGTAGGGAAGAAAACCAAGTGAGGGCATCCCCACTAAGACATTTTGGAAAAAATCTTCTAAGGTAGACATCACTATAAGAAACCTCTTGACATAGGATGCAAAATTCATGGGTGTGGTCTCTAGGATCACCCTTGCCTTTATATTTTTTGAATCTAGGCATTTCAAATCCAGGTGGGTAGGGTGAAATGGAAATATATGGGTCATAGGGACAAGGACACATTTCCTCAAATGTCTAAGATCTCTTGTTTGTCCCACTTTTAAAGTTCTTGATAAGGTCCTTCATGTCCTGAATTTCCTTTATGAGATCGGGTTGTTGATTAGGGACATGAGGGACATAATGACCCATGTTAGTAATAGGTATTTGATGACATGAAGATCGAATACCACCACAACCACTAGTATATTGATATGAGGAAATGGAATGTTGTGATGTGACTTGAGGATGTGATCCATGGATAGTGCTAATAGAAGGAAAACTTGTGTTGATGTAATTGAGGGAATTATGAAGAGGTGCAGTCGACCTAGAAGATTGAGACATGGTTAGATTGGGCATGCTTTGAGGTAAGAAGACCGTTGGGGAAAATGTTGTGAGTAGTGGATGAAGGAAACTGTCAATGACAGGTTGATCTATGAGGCCACCTTCTGGAGGTCAGTCAAGGATAGACTGGTCAAATCCTGGGGGCACATGCCCCATGAGTGATGAGATGAGCTACAAGCCCATTTGCATTATGTTTGAAGAATTTCTCCATCATGTATTGATTAAAAGGATCAGCAAGAAAATATTAGACACATGGAGAAAGGTTAGGTTGATCAACAAGTTGTTCCTCTTGTTGGGTATCTTGATCGAAGAGGTGACTAGTCTCAGGTATCTCAATGCCTTCGACGACCATTTTTTATTTTTGTGAGCGAGTCAAGACCATACATGGGTAACCTTTTAGGATGATTTTAGAAGAAATGTTGGTAAGAGGACTTAGCAAGTTTTTGATTTGATGGTAATTTATTTGGATGGTCCTTGGATTGGAACTTGATGGATTTGATTGGGATTACATCTTAGTCCTTGGATTAGGATTTTGGTGAGGGATTGATGATGTTAATCACAAGCTAGGTGACAACCAAGCTAGGTAAAATTTAGACCTTATGATATTGATCAATTCCTCTTGTACTTAGGATAATCTAATGTTCCTAAGAAAAATAAGACAAAGGATAAGGGTTTTGATCATCCCAAGATGATTAGACAAGGGTACTTGGGGGAGATTCTTTCCCAACCACAAAAGCCAATTGATTGATTGATTAAGGATGAAGGTAAACTTTGACAAGGGATTAACCTTAGAATGAGGTTGATTGATTGATTTTGGATGGTTTGATTGATTGGATTAAGGATTGAAGTTGATTGGTTGATCAATGTACTAAGTCCTTAGAGGTTAATTAATGAAGATGACAATAATTATGGAAGAAGAGGGATGATTGAAAAATAAGAAATGCGATGAAAAGCAAAAGACTACTCTAGATGGAAGGAGACTCAATATGTGATTGGTTGAGAAGGTAAATAAGACAAGTTGATATGACCACCCCTATTGAGAGATTGTGAAAGGCTTGACCTCTGCTAGAAAGCACATTCTCTTAAAGACTCCTCCTCAAACTCATTGTTGTGACCATGGAGATAATCGTGGAAGTGATGTAAAAAGGTCCTATGTTTCAAGAATAGTTTTTGATTGATATACAAGAATTTCTGATGCTTAAGGAGTTGTTTCAAACTAAGCTTCTTCTTCTTGACTTGATGCTGGATTAACTTTTTGGGATGTTTGGTTGACTTGGGTATGAAGGAAATCATGAGATTTTGATGGGAAGTTGGTCAAAAACGGTCAAAATGGGAAGATTTTTTATTATCAACCACTCTTGGCAATAAAAATCAGACAAAGTATACACATTGGCCAAGGGCAACACTTTATAACAAGCATAAAAGTGATGGGGGCCTAGATTAGTGCAAACAAATTTTACTAGTTTTGACAAAATGAAGGCACGTTTCAAACACATGAATTAGGCTGAAAAGTGGAAACCATTCAATAGGCCTCTCGCACAAGCGATACCTCAAACAAGCGAATAGATAGAGATTCTGGTAGCATTCTCTTTTTTAGGCATGCCAGATTCTCTTACCCCAAAGATCCGAGGATCTAATATATGGGGAATTCCTATCTCATCTTGAGTGGGTACATAAGAGGTAACTTTAGGGCATGATCCACATCCCCTACACTATGAATGTGGTATTTTGGGTTATTACAACAAGGTTCTAAGTGAATTTTCTGAGGGATCACCAATCCAATGATGGATTCTTGAAGCAAGCCACTTAAGGCTTTAACTAAGCTTATCGATGCAGAGGGGTCCTCCACATACGTTGAATTCACTTAGCACTTCAGCCGCCTGACTAACATATTTATATAGCGGCTCCAAAAAACCCACTCAAGATCATCCCAGGAGAGTCAATATCCTAGACATGTGCCAATTTGAACTACCCTTGTGAGGTGATGAAATCCCCAGTCAAGAGTAGCCCTCTCTACAAAAAGAAAACTCGGGTGTTGTTGATCACCTTTCTCTTCACCCAAGGTCCACAAAGGCAAGGGGAGAGGATACTTAGTGCAATGGTGGGTCTACCCTACACAAGCGCAAGCATGCAAAACACGAAAAATAATGGTTTTTTTTTAATCCCATAAATAAAGGTTATCTAATCTAAGAATGCAAGAAAGTAAACTAAGATTAGTGGAAAAAAATATATCTTTGGCCCGCGTGCTGCACAAAATAGTTTAGTAGTTTCAAAACTAACCTTGGACACACGAGAAAAACCTGCAAAAACTCAAATGTATATTGGCAATCAAAAATTCCTAAAGCCTTGGCGTAGATGCCGAAGCACAGGCGTAGATGTTGAACATCTCTACAGACATCGAAGCAAGCCTAGCTACACAACATAAATGCAAAAAGCGAGAATTTTTAAAATTTAAAATTCAAAAATTCTAACTGCTAAATTTACTACCTGCAAAGACATCCTTCTATGGTAGAGACATTAAGTGTCTACGCAGACATCAAAATACTAAAATAGAAAATAGTTAGCCAAAAATTTTGAATTTTTGAATCTGGGCAGGTTTTTCAGGTTCGACGCAGGCATCTAACTAGAGTGTAGATGTTGACTTCCTACACAAATGTTGATGCGTCAATTATCCTACAAAGTTACCTAATTAGCCTAAAAATATGATTAATTTTACCAAAACTAAGAAATGAAGATGCCTAATCTAATGTTTCTGTGTTCTTTTTAACCAATTTGTAATTTTTTTGTTATTTTTAAGTTGCAAAGACTTGAAATAGCTCAAAAAATTAAGTGTCAAAAGACACTGGGCGGAGACGTTGAATTACAAGTAGAGACGTTGAAGCAAAAAACCTGCCAAAAAGGGCTAGTTAAAAATTTGAAATCTACGTGGAGACATAAATCTAATGTGCAGACATTGAAGCAGTGAATCAAAGACACTATTTTGCAAACGCATATACTATTTTGAAACTTGCAACTCAAATTCTCAAAAACACTAAAAATGAGATTAGTAGCATGGGTTTGAGTCCCACTTTTCATGTCATAATGGAAACAAGAAAATGGTCAGGGTGTTCAAATGCATATAATAAACATAAAAAATAATACAAATATCAAATATGCAAACAAAAACCCTTATACCTTCTCTTTTCCTTTGGATTGAACCTTGGATGAAGTGGAATAGCACCCTTCTCCCACTTGATTGGATTGGATCCTTACTTGATTGTGGATTTCTCTCCACACACAACAACAATGATGGATAGGTGGATGATTGCAAATGGATGAATAAGTGTTGAAGCTAAAATTTCCTATAATGGTGATGCTATGAGGATAATCCTGCACAAATGGACAACATATGATTGCATGAAGATGAGAAGAAAATGAAGGGGAGGAGACCCTAATTTATAGATTTGAGAGGGGGATAATGGGCGATCAAGATTGATTTGAAATGGAAGGCCAAGATTGAAAGAAATGGATGAAGTGGATTGAGAGGACATGGTGTGGACACCAAGAGATTTTCCATAAAGGCATTTCTTGTCTCCACACTCCACAATGTGCATGGGGAAGATATCCTCAAGTACATTGGGAAAACAAAAAGGAATTAAAAATTCCTTGGGGGAAGACAAGGGAATTAAAAATTCTCAAATAATAAGGTGCATAGAAGAATGAGGAGAGAAAAGAAATAAAAAATCCCTTGGGAAGATGAGAGTGCATAGGAAAGTGAGAAAATTTGAAATCCTTGAAATGACCAAAGTTGGTGCACTTAAGGTTGGGGGTTGAGCGGGCGACAAGCCATTTATGGTAAGTAATTGACTTGTGCCTAATCATGGGGATTAGACATGAGCAAATGATTAGCAAGAGGGATTAAGTAGGTTAATGATGGATTAGAAGGCAAGTGGGAAAGGAGGATTTGACAAGAAGAGAGAGAATGAGTGGAAGAATTAAAAATAGGAGAATAATGTTAATGGGGTTTCTAGAAGAAAATGATTTGTAGGAATCAGATAATTTAGTTAATTAATTTGAGTTAATTAACGAAAGATGATTTTAGAGGAATTAATTAATTGAACGACCTTAAAAGAATGAGAATAATTAATTTAATTAATAAATTATTTATTTGTGCTATAGTGACAAAATTAATTTAATTTAATTTAATTAATTCTGAGAAGAATAAAAGGAATAACATAATTAAATTGATTAATTATGTATTAAGGATAAATCAATTAAAATTTAATTAATTTTAGATGTCTACATATAATTATCAATGTTTGGTATTTCCTCATTAACAATAGAACCTACTTTGAAAAAATAGATGATCCTAGTTGATAGGATTTTGGGGCTTTCTCCTTATTCACATTTGTTGTCTCTTGATTATTTAGGATGTCAATGTGACCCATGGTATCTTATTTATATTCTTCTTTGATGTAATCCATTATATATATTGGTTGATCTGTGTTTCTTAGGGAAGCAAGTGTCTCATATGGGGAACAAAGGTGATTGGACTATGAATATGATTGGATTCAATTTTGTGATCATGAATGAAATATAGGTGTATGAGCGGATCATCTTGGATATCATGATAAATAATAAAATCTTGATCAAATCTTGGATTAACTTGAATATCATGATCATATATGGGGGATTCTTGGATGGACTCAAACATAGAAACACAATAAAAAATTAGATTATCATGGATCCTATGAATAACATCTATTGATTTTGGTGTTAGTACAACAAACAATATGCAATTTGATGAAAAATTGGCTCTTATGAAAAATGAATCACTCCAAGGTTCCTTGTGAGCTAGGTCTTAGCCATGTGAGATAAATTTGTTGAGTTATATGGTAGTTTGTGTAAGGAAGTTAAGTAGCAGAAAAAACTTCCTACACTAACCTTGAGAGGAGGGTAATGTAAAACTTTTACAGATCATCACAACAGTTACAAAAACTTAACAAAAATAGACATAATAACATTCATACCACAACATAGTGACTTACGTGGGGAAAACCCTTTCAAGAGAAAAACCCCACACTCCAAAAACCGCCCAATATATTATTCAACAATCAATTACATATTACAATATACTTATAAAGGAAGATCTTTGTAGGAGTACCACTAATTGGAGATTCAGAGGTAACTCAATAGCCATAAGACTCTTACACACAACCTCTATCTAACGCACCTCGTATATAGGGGATACAATACAAACTATCAAACAATATTACAAAAGCATAGGCTAAAACCACCCAATAAAGTATAGCTGACCTTATCTCCACAATAGATGCCATATGATGTGTCAAAACAAACATCAACACATTTCCCTCCCTTTTACAACACATTTATGTGTTCGATGCATTTTATATTTCCTATTTTAGGAGTCCAAACTTTCAGAGGCCATAAGTTGTGAACCGTGTGTTCGATTGACAAACTCTTTGAAGCACCAGAAAGCTCGCGAAGTGCTCTATCGCCTTGTAAACCGCTATGCCATTTACACCCACTTTTCAGGGCATTTAGGAGGATATAAAGTCCTCAAAATTAAGTTTAAACTTTTCATTACACCCCTCCAAAAGGGAAACTTTAATATCTTCAAAGCTAGTTGTGATCTTGCGACGAAACTTTACCAATATGCTTATCTATCCCACCAAAAGCTTTGGGGAGAATTTCACACCATTTCATGCTCAAATGAAAACTTACTATAAATAGTAACCTCATGTAAATGAAACGTTGAGACACCATTTTCTCAACATTCTCCCACTTGTCTAACACCTTGCAAGAGCAACGGGAGTATAAACATAATAAATTAATTGCTAGGGGCCATGAGGCCCATAGACTCTGAACACCATCTGAACTTCTTTGTGTTCACAACCTTAGTTAAATAATCAGCAAAATTAATCAAAGTTTCTACCTTAACTAGCTTCAGCCTGCCATCTTTGACCATATCTATAAAAAAATGATATTGAATATAAATATGTTTGGTCTGGGCATGAAATGTCGGGTTCTTAGCTAGGCAGATCACACTCTAACTGTCCCAATAAATTGTCACTGCTCCTTGTTTTATTTCAATATATGAACACAATCTCTCAATCCAAATGGCTTCTTTACACACATGATTAGTTTCCATATACTCTACTTCAATAGTGGACAGAGCAACCACAACCTGTCACTTACTCATCCAACTAATTGCACCACCAAATAATGTAAACACATAAGCACTGGTGGATCTTCTGCTATCAATATCACCTACCTAGTCTGAATCCACATAATCTTGAATATCAAGGGAAGTCATGTCTCCAACCAAATTACCATGATAACACAAAGAATACTCTTAGGTATCCTTCAAATAGTTGAAGACTCTTTTGACAACATCCCAATGAACTCTACCAAGATTAGACATATATCTAGAAAGAACTCCCACTGCTTGGGCAATGTCTGGTCTAGTATAGACCATAGCATACATCAAACTTCCAACTGCAATCTAGTAAGGCACTCTACTCATGTCTTCCATCTCCTATGGGGATGTAGGAAAATCTACAGCAGATAATTTTGTTCCAACTATAAAAGGATCACATAATGGTCTACAATCCTGCATGTTGAACCTCTGTAAAACTGAATTCACATACTTATTCTACCCGGATCAAGATATTTCATTTCAAATTTAGTCACAAGATGAGACTTTAGTTCTAAAATCATACCTTTCCCTTTACCAATGAATAACACATCATCAATATACAATGCAATGTACATGAAATTATCACTGTTAGATTTATAATAATCATAGTGATTTGATTTAGAATGGTCAAATCCCAAACTCAACACATATATATCAAATTTTTAGTTCCACATCCTATGACTCTGTTTGAGGACATACAAAGATTTCTATAATTTATAGACCAAAATACTTTTACCTTTCACCACATAGTGCTCTGGCTGTGTCATATAAATATCCTCCAAATCACCATGAAGAAAAGTAGTTTTCACATCCATTTGCTCAATCTCTAAATCATAAGCAGCAACAATAGAAAGAAAAAATATAATGGATGTCATTTTTGCAGTAGGAGAAAATATCTCACCATAATCAACACCCTCAACCTGAGAGTAGCCTTCTGCAACGAACCTTGCTTTATACTTCTTAATGCTTCCATCTGGACCAATCTTTTTCTTGAACACCCATTTAAAACCAATAGGTTTTCGTCCTTCAAGGAAAGATACAAGATCCCATGCATCATTCTTTTTCAAGGCTGTCATTTCTTCTTCCATATCAATCTTCTAGGATTCTACATCATTCATACATAATGCCTCTTCTATAGATCTAGGTTCATCCACATTAGTATTCAAAGCCAAAATACATCGCCAATCATTAGGTGAATACCTTTCACGTGGTTGTATATGTCTTCTAGACCTTCGAACAAGGTGAGTTGGAGGTTCTTCCTCCTCTTTTGAAGATTCAGAGCTAGATGAGCTCTCCTCAACTTCTTGCATATCTACGGGTCTTTATTCAACTCTTTCAAATGTAGAAGGGAATTGAATCACATGTTTATGTTTGGTCTGTTCTGGCTGCAATGTAACAAAAGGAGACTTAATTTCTCTAAAAATAACACTTCTACTATGAATTATCTTTTGTGCAATAGGGTCCCAAAGCTTTTATCCTTTCACACCATAATTGTATTTGATGAAGACACATTTCACAGTCTTGTTCTCCAACTTCGTTCACTTCTCCTTTGGCACATGTGCATATGCCTCACAACCAAAAACTCTAAGATGTCTTAATGAAAGATTGTGACCCGACCATGCTTCCATGGGCATTTTATCAACAAGAGTTGATTTAGGAGATCTGTTAATCAGGTAGCAAGCAGTTGCAGTAGCTTCAGCCCAAATTTTTTGTTCTACACTAGCTCCACTCAGCACACTCCTAGCCTTCTCCATCAGTGTCCAGTTCATTATTTCTGCAACTCCATTTTTTTTTTGGAGAATATAGAGTTATCTTCTATCTATTAATGCCACAAGCTTTACAAAATCTATCAAAAATCATTAGAGCAAAATTCACCACCATTATCAGTCTTGTTGGGTGAATATTTTGTCACTAGTGTGCCAATGACATAATATATGATTCACACACAACTATGTTGAGAAATTAATCTCTCCCCTCATCAAGGGGAGATTCTCTTTGAAATTTCTTCTCTAATTAACAAGAAACTAAAATCTGTGGGTAAGTTTCATGCATATAACTCTCTTTTTTCAGAGTCTATATATTCTCCCTCCACTTTGTTACAATTCTCTATCACTTTTGATACTTAAAGAAATGAACAAACTAATCCAACAAAATTATACCAAAGCTTACAATCAAGAAGCACAAAGTCTTTCTTGAATGTAATTCTAACTAAGCTAATTATCACAAATGGTAAGAAATCCAACTTGCAGCTCAAAGTCTTCAAGTGTACTTCCCCAATTCTTAAAACTACAAGTAATAGCAGCAATACAAAGCCTACCACTAATCACTTAACATCAGAAAATTTCCCAAATATGCAAGGAGCACAAAGTCTACTTCCACAAGTAGAGAGTTCTCTCACTCACATAACAATATCACCATATCAAGGAATTAAAGAACATATATAAGTAATGAACATAGGAACATTAACTCATATAAACAATCTTTGACACAACACAAAGCTTCAGATCAAATAGAATTGCTATCTTTATTTGTTTGATTGAATCTTCACAACAAAAGCTCAAAGTCTTAGTTGAGGCAAAAATTTGGCAGAGTCTTGTTTAGCATAATAAAAGATAAATATGTACAAATGAGGGTCCTCCTTATATAGGAAAAGAGTGGAGAAAAATGTGGGCACAATTGACTAATTCAACTGCATAGTCCCACTTGACTACAACTATAGCAAAAAGAAAATATGTAGCTACGAGAAAACTTGCAGCATCTAACAATGCAACTACATGAAAAGAAAGTGTCAAAAAGGGAACACTTTATTCATCTTTCTCCTCCTCATTGGACTTCTAAAATTCCTTGAACTTGACCAGGATGGTTTCCATCTCGTCTTTGTCCAACATTGGGGTAGAGTTGGTGATGACATGAACATGGGAAACTGCATCTTCAGCCTTTATGTATTTGGATCAAAATGATCCACCACTGCAAGTACAAAGTCTGGATCATGAGCTGCTACTGGGAAGGAAGCATATTTGTGCAACTCTAATTTGATCAAGCTTGACAAATGTGAAGGAGATTTCTCAACTCAACCAATGAACTCCTGCATACTCACATGACCAATTTTTGTATCCTTTATCTCCTTGATATTGGAGTCAACTGAGATTTCTGGATACATATTAAAGTATTTATCATACTTGTACTTCATCCTTTTTGTCGATGGTTTGTTTGGTGAGGATTCCAATTGACTTGAGGAAGGCTTTGATTTGTCTTGAGAGGGATTTGACATTTGCAGAGTACTACATCCAACACCAAGGATTATCTTTTTTGACAATCATCATGATCAGAAAACCGAATTTTATCAAATGGACCAAAAATTCGGAGCTAAATGGACTTGGGAATAAAACTGTCAAAAATTGGCAGGTCGGGGACAAAAGTCTGACCTGCGTCTTAGGAATCAAAATTTACACGTTGGACTTTAAAGGCTGATGTGCAAGGAAAATCAATGACCTGTGTCTTAGGAATCAAAATTTACACGTTGGACTTTAAAGGCTGATGTGCAAGGAAAATCAATGAAAGATTGCATATCAGACTTTAAAGTCCGATATGCAAGAAGGGCAAAACCTAGGTTACAGGTCGGGAAAAATTTCCTGACCCGCACATGGACCTGCAGGTCAGGGAAAATTCCTTGACCTACACATAGGAAGACTTGCAGGTCAGGAAAAATTTCCCGACCTGCACATGGACCTGCAAGTTAGGAAAAATTCCTGAACTTGCACATAGGTAGACTTGCAGGTTAGGAAAAATTCCCCGATTTGCACTTAGACCTGCTGGTCAGGAAAAATTCCCCAACTTGCACATGGGCAAACTTGCAGGTCGGGAAAAATTCCCCGACTTGCACTTAGACCTGCAGGTCAGGAAAAATTCCCTGACCTGCACATAAATGAAGACTTGCACATCGGGTTTTAAAACCCGACTTGCATTACTTGGCAGACCAAAACTGCACTTCGGGTTTTAAAACCCGACATGCAGGAAAACACAAGAAACACTGCATTTTAGGTTTTAAAACCCGAAGTGCAGACAAAAGATGAAATAAAAGATGAAGGCAAAAACATAAAAATGACAAAAACGAAGATGCAAATGATACGACTTATGAGGGAAGTTGACTGACCTTGGAGGATGTCAGCTATGAAATGGACAAGTTTCGTAGGGGTTGGACCACGATTTTGGCCATGCCAAAATCAATGACAAAAAGTCCTCAATTATTTAATTTTCTTTCTAGTCTGCAACTCAACCAATGCTTTAAATTCTTTAAATTGACTGAAAATTTCATATTTACTCTTTAATAAATATACCCATGTCCTTCTACTAAAATCATCAATAAATGAAACATAATATGTGGATTTTCCAATCAAAAGAACATCTACAGGACCAAATACGTCAGAATGAATAAGATCCAAAACACCACAAGATTTATGAGAACTTGAGTAGAATTGAACACGGTTTTGTTTTCCATAAATGCAATGCTCACAAAAATCAAAGTCAATATTACAATCATTCAAACCTTTAACAAGGTTTTCTAGTTTTCAAGGTCCTTAGACCCTTTTCTCCAATGTTGCCAAGTCTCTGGTACCATAGCATAGTCTTCTCTGAAGGTAACTTTTCTTCAGAAGAAAGAGCACACTTAGGTACCCAAAAGTCATGTCCATCGACTGAAGGTGAAACCCTCAAATCTTCCGATGAAGTATCCACAAATTTTCCTTTTACAAAAGTGCTATTACACTAAATAGTGTATCCCTCTAGCTTATACAAAGTGTCAAACTTGACACCTCTAGCAATTACCATAAGACTCTTAATCATCTTGCATCCTACATCAGAAATGACTACCTATACACATGCATCTATCAGTTTCCTCACAACTGATAAATTTGATTTTAATCTAGGGATATGCAACACATTGCCAATCCTTTTTATTCTACCAGCAGGAAACTTGATCCTAACTTTACCATGACTAACAATATCTAAATGTGAATCATCACCTAATTACACCTTACCTCCATTAAATTCTTCATATTAAGAAATCCAATCTCTATTGGAAGTCATATGAAAAGATGCACCCGAGTCAATTAACCATGTATTATTACCTACATGAGTAGCCAAAGCCGCAATGAATGCATCACCATCTTCCTTCTAAGACTTAAAATTAGAATCGTACTTCTTCTTTTTCTTCTTCTTTTCTTCTTTTCAGTCCTTACGGATGTGTCCTGGTTTATCGCAATTCAGCATATGACTTTGGATTTTCTAGGAGATTACGATCTCCCTCTGGACTTGGATTTATTATGCATCTCATTCTTCTTGCCTTTTTCCTTAGGTCTTCTATGAACAGTTAGGTCTTCCTTCAAACTAATGGATACCTTCTTCCACAAATCTTCACCAAGTAGGGCACCCACCACATCTTTAGACTTCAAAACAACAAAAGTACTGCTGATAGTCATAACAAGAGAATCCCATGAATCAGGAAAAGAAGAAAGCAAGATCTAACATTTCTCCTCTTCGTTCACCTTAACACCAACAAATACCAATTGAGCCACCAACATATTAAATGCTTCTAGGTGGTCTGCAATTCGTCCACCCACTTCCATCTTCAAGGAATACACTTTCTTCCTCAAGAAAATCCAATTTAATAAAGATTTGGCTTGATACATCTCACCAAGCTTAGTCCATGACTTCTTTGTAGTATTCTCTTCATGAACATTGATCTGAACAAAGTCTACCAAGCATAGTATTATTAGACCCTTGGCTTTACGCTCCATAACATCATATTGAGCAACCACAATAGTATCTAAGGGTCTTTAGACATTCACATCAACAACATCCCACAGATCTTGATTTATTAGAAGATCTTCCATCTTTAGCTTCCACATCTCAAAATTACTTTCATTAACTTTCTCCACCTCTATTTTCCTTGACAAACTTGCCATTTGAAAATTCCTATAACAAGATCAATAAGTATCTTCTGCACAAGCTCCCACTCAAATATGGATTAGTTTAGAAAACCCAACAAATCACAACTGAAACCAAAAGTGATCAGGCTCTCATACCACTTGTAAGGAAGTTAAGTAGCTGAACAACTTCCTACACTAACCTTCAAAGGGGGGTGATGTGAAAATTTTACAGATCATCACAACAGTTACAAAAACTTAACATAAATAGACATAATAACATTCATAGCACAACACAATGATTTACATGGGGAAAACTCTTTCGGGGGAAAAACCCCACACTCCAAAAGTCACCCAATATAATATTGAACAATCAATTATAGATTACAATATACTTGTAGAGAAATATCTTCATAGGAGTACTACTAATCAGAGATTCAGAGGTAACTCAATAGCCATAAGACTCTTACATACAACCTCTATCTCATGCACCTCATATATAGGAGATACAATACAAGAAACTGTCAAATGGTATTACAAAAGCATAGACTAAAACCGCCCAATAAAGTATAGCTAACCTTATCTCCAATCTAGATGCCCTATGATGTCTCAAAACACACATCAACATGTGTCCCTCCCTTTTAAAACTCATTTATGTGTCTAATGCATTTCATATTTACTATTTTAGGATTCCAAACTTTCAGAGGCCATAACTTGTGAACCGTGTGTTGGAGAGCAAAATTTTAATAACAATACCCTTGATGTGATCACCAAGATTTTGTGTGGTGAAATGTTGAAGCTACAAAAGTTTTCTTTTACCTAACATAGAATCCCATATATTGTCTCCATTATGCCCTAATGATATGTGAAAAATTTATGGCAGACCCAAGAAAGATCAGTAAAATAGCCTTCACTGATCAACATTTCATGTATACATCAGAATAGCTATTCCGATTTGATAAGTAAATGTTAAATACTGATATAAGGATAGCTAACCCAATCCAATAAATCGGAGCTGAACATAGACAACGAGATAGCAATGTCGAACATGAAGTCTTGATTGCTCTTCAGAATAACTACTAAAGGCAGAATAACAATTCTGTGTGATTCCGATACAACAAATTATCTCGATATCACCATTTTAGTATAACTATACCGAACCAAGCATGTGGATCTCCATCAGAATAGTTATCAAAAGTGAACAAACAATATTTTTCAATACTAACAAAGTAAACTATCCAGACGCACACATTTCGGGATACATCATGCTGATGCAAGTCTTGTCAGAATAATATATGAGACTAGGGTAAGTTCAAAAAGTTATCCCAATGAAAGAAAATACAAAAAGAGCTTTATGCAAGCAGATAAAAATAACTTATGAAGTCAGAATAACACATCAACAAGGTCCCAATTACTAAAGCTATCCCAATGGTGAATAGAAAGAATGAGATTGGGGGAACTATCCCGATTATGAACTCATGATTGAAGAAATCGATATCAGTAAAACCTATGGCGATAAAAGGAAAATGGAGAAGGAATCCTTATCAGTGTAACTATTGAGACCATGATAATGGATTATCTATAACTCGATAGTCCAACCTATTCTGAAAACAAGTACATGAAGTGACATCAGAATAGCTACTTCGATAGTGCACTCTCGACCGAATACCTGCATCGGAATAGCTTATAGAAAAAGGAAGAATCAAAGGTGAAGATCTTCATTGGGATAACTTGTGAAGTCGGGAAGACATTTTTTGGGTATGCCAATAGTTGAAACAATCCTGACAAGCACCATTCGAGATGTGTTCGACATAAGAAACCTGAAGACCAAAATCACGCTATTAACAACTCATCGGTATAACGTATACCAAAATGATGTGAATGAGAGATGGTTTCCAGTAGCGACTCAATTGTCAGAAAGGTGCCAAAAAGACGTGACTAATGAAGCAAAGGGATGTGACCCTAATATGTGATATTTATATGTAAAACAAAATAAGAATAAATTATACTCAATTGCAATGTAAGATATAAAAAAATAGGATTTGTAAAATATTATTAGATAGAAATAAAAAGACAGTCAGTGCTCCTTTTCCTCTATTGTGTTGTAGTGAATTTCTCTTCAGATCATTTCTTTGTTATAACCATTTGAAACAAGTGTTTGTTATCTAAAATCCTTGTGTGAAGATTTCATGTTGTAATTGCAAGTTAGAAAAATATAGAGTGCATTTGAGACAAAAGGTGGCTATTTGCACTCTATTGTGATTGGTCTTTTTGTGAGTTAAATTTAATCAGACTAACTGTAATTGAAGATATCTAATTGTAACTTTGAGGGTTGGGTAACTGACAGATCCATCCAAGGGATGATTTAAAAATTGTCTTTCAGAGTTATACATAGGGTTTGCAAGTGAATGAATATATTGCCCAAAAGAAATAAGGCACTAGTCTAATTACACACAAATTTAAATCCAAATAACTTATCCTCATTTCCAATTTCATTGTTATGTTAGTAGGAGATATAAGTAGAAGTTAGAAGGAAGGATAGTCAAAAATCAGACAGTAGGAATCAAATTAGAGAAAGGATAATCAGTAGAGAAGATCACCAAGAGAGTAGAAGAAATCAAATAGTTGAAATCAATAAAATTGTTTATCCCAAGGATATATGCCACTTTGAGATAAACAATAGAGGTAGAAAATACAATATACAGACTTGATATAAAAAGCACCAAGTAAGAAGATTAGTTGGTGAGTAGGTACACCCACCTAGGTTCTACAGAGCCTGAAGTGAGAGACTTAGAAACCTTGAAAGGTTCAATCTATTAGTTGGCCAAATCAATTGGAAGATCTGATCATTGAGCAAGGCATACTCATAGAATTTTCCAATCTATTAATTTGAGCACCAACATTGTGTGTCCGATTGATGAACTATTTGAAGCACCAAAAAGCTCGCAAAGTTCTGTATCACCTTATAAATTTTTATGCCATTTACGACCACTTTTTAGGGCATTACGAAGGGTCTAAAGTCCTCAAAATTAAGTTTAAACCTTTCATTGCACCCCTACAAAATGGAAACTTTAATATTTTCAAAACTAGCTATGATCTTGCGACGAAACTTTACCGGTATTCGTATCTAGCCAACCAGAAGCATTGGGGAGAATTTCACACCATTTCGTGCTCAAATGAAAACTTTCTATAAATAGTAACCTCATGTAAATGCAAGGTTGAGATACCATTTTCCCAAGAGTTTGTTCAAAGGGAATTTGTTGGTAATCCCTATAGTTTAGCTATCGTACAATGTCGGTCTTTCTAAGATATATTGATTTCCAATATCATAGCTTCAAAAACAACAAATCTGAAAATGAAAATGCTTTCTAATTCAACAATCTAATTTAACCTTGAATCATGAAACAAACATCAAAAGACATAAGGGTAACAAGAATTTCTATTTGGACAATGATAACCACATATTAAATTTGCTATAACAAAAGGTTAGATGGAATCTCACAAAACCAGTTTTGTATAAATTAAAACTCTCAGTACACACATACTCAAAGCACTCATAAAAGAAATATCATAAAAATGAGATATTTAGATTTCATCAGAATCCCAAAGCCATACTCATGTGCATATGTGAGATGAAATTACATGAATTATGTTTGAATTGAGATTCAACCAAGTTATCAAATAAGGAGATATTAATACCGAATGTTTGGACAACACCAAAATGCAGACCACAAATGCTTGAATTTGATTAATTTGTAAATTCACAACTTTCAATAGTATAACACATCAAATTTGAAGCACATTTTTCTATAGTCTTAGTGTAAAGAGTTTCCAACCCTTATAATGTAAAATGAACATATTTAAATAGATTTTACAACCAATTTTTTTCAATCCATAGCTAGGGGTTCTATCATAATTACCGGGCATTTTATTGTCTACATTGAAATAAAATTGAAATAATACTACTCTAAATCTGATTCCTAATTGAAGTTAACCTATGTCATGCATCATTCAAGAGATATGCACCTCAAAATTCAATTATAAATAGTAAAAACATGGCCCTTTGAGAGCAACTAGAATTGAGGTTTGGTGCAGTCGAGTTCTAGCATGACTTCTAGAAGCGAAAATGCTTCCAACATGGCTCAATTTGTATACAAAATATTTGGGTTTGATGCTTGAGTTATTTTTGGAGGTTTGGAGTGTGAAAACCAATGGAAATAACCTTGAACTTGCCTGCACATCACTTTATTTTTGTCAATAAATGGGAAATTCCAATTACAAGTTTGATACAACCTTTGGAAATTCCTTATTGAAGGATTTTACAACTACATTCAATTCGTCTAAATTTGTGGTCTTGGTGTACTTAATTGCTTGAGATCTCCCCAACCTTTCTAATTTCTTCTTCATTTCACATCATATCTGTAAAGCAGAAAATCGAACCCTAGGTGTTCCCCCACTCCAAGGAGAGAGAAAGGAGGTCACTAGGGTTGACGGTTTTCACTTAGGAGAGACTGTACATTCAAAAGAGGGGTTGAAACTCACAAGATCCAATCCCACACAATGCAAGATTGAATTCTAAATGAGTTTCAAGGGTTGAGACAGCAAGGATACCCTCTTTTGTAAAGAATGTAGATAGAAGGATTGAACTAGGAGTCCATGTAAAGTAAGAAAGATTCGCTTGTAGACGGAGATAGGGACACAGGATGAAGCTACGGACCTGAAATTAGCAGTAAAGTGTTGAGATGACGCTGTCCTTCAAGTTTGAGCAAAAGTCGACGGGACGATGGCGCCCGGAGTGCACACGGTCCTTCGAAAAATCCGCGAAACAAAGGGTGATCTGTTCGTCTCTGCACAAGGATTCCAGATCTTCAATTATAGCCACGTACCTACAACCTACACACAGAAAAGAGAGGATGATTGGGGGGTTAGGGATTAGGGGTTTTCCTTTAAGTCAAACCCCAGTTTTGGAATTAACCAAGAAATGAGAATGCTGTAAATGTAAATGTAAATGTTTGTAATGTAAACAAGTACTGATACCTTGTTGTAAGAATGTTTGTATTCTTACATGCGAAGGTGTAATGATGTTGTATGTTGTATGTTGTAGGTGATCTCCTCTTCAATGGTTGAATCCTTGTCTTGAATGCAACACTTAGCCTTTAATGGAGACTTAGAATGCTCAATTGCTTGAAGGAATGTTTGAATGCTTGAATGTTTGAATGTTTGAATATCGCTTCCACCTCTTGCTACTACCACCTTTTTTCCTAACTCTTTCTGGGAGGGGAAATGTAGTTTATATACTTGTCAATTAGGGTTAGGAGACTGATTTTTCCAACCTTAGGCCAACATAGGAACATTATTTTCCGAATTGCAAACTTAAAGACCCGATGCCCAACAAGAGACCGGGCCCAAAATAGGGCCAGGGACCAGGGCACTAGGCACCATGGTCCCACCTCCCAGGACAGCAGGGTGCAAGGAGGATCAGGCCAAGGTGCAGAAATATGCAGTTTTTGGTGTCGCAAATAGGTTTCGGGGTCTCCATTTAGGTTCAACGTTGCGCCGCCATCGTGAAGACCCAAATGCAGTCGAAATTGCAAGTGTCACAATTTTAGGACACTACAATATCATCAACTATCTCCTTAGTACACTTCCTATGTAGATTGTCTTTGAATTACTCTACAATAACACCAATATCATACATCTTGACGTCAATTTCCCAAAATGTGCATGAAAGTGACATTTTAACTCTTCTATCATATGCAAGACTATGGTTACAACTTCTTAAGTTCTAGTAGCAACACAAAAAATATGCAACACATTTGTCTATAGTCTCAACATAAATACTATCCAACCCTTAGAATGTAAAATGAACATCCTTATATATATATATATATATATATATATATATATATATATATATATATATATATATATATTTTACAACTAAAATTTTCCAACCTATAGCTAAGAGTTTTTGCTTAATTATAGGGCGTTTTATTGTTTAAACTAAAATGTAACTTCTTTATATTTGATTCCTAACTAAAGTTAACTTATGTGATGCCTCATGTAAGAGGTAGGCACCTACATTTTAAATTAGAAATAACCAAAATGTGGCACCTTTTAAAGTGGCTAGAATTGGAGTTTGGCACAATGGAGTATAAGCACAACTTTTGGAGGTGAAAATGCTTCTTACATGGCTCAATTTGCATGCTAAAGACTGGGATTTGATCTTTAAGTAGTTTTTGGAGGTTTGGAGCATGAAAACCAATGCAAACAACCTCAAACTCACCTTCAAATTGTTATTTTGTCAACACTTGGGATTGAAAAGCTAAGTGTGATGAAACAAAAGAATTTTTTTAGAACTTTCAAGAATTTGCTGAAATTTATTAAACCAATGGATTTACATAAAATTCCAATTATGAGTATGCTACAACCTTTGGAAATGCCTTATGGAAAGCTTTGGCAATTGCATTCAATTCATCTAAATACAAGGTCTTGGTGTACTTGAACTTAATTTTCTAAGATTTCCCCAACCTTTCTGATTTCTTCTTCATTTACTTGAGCTAAGGGAGCTTTGATTGCATATTTTTCAATTCACCTTTGATCAACATCATGTGATCAATGCTTTTATTAGTACACTACCTAGGTTGATTGTATTTGAATTCATTTGCAATAACATTGGCATCATAGATCTTGATCTCAGTTTTCAAAAATGTGCATGAAAGTGATGTTGTAAAATCTTATGCCATTTGCAAGGCTATGGTTGTAGATTCATAATTATCCAATATCTTATCTTTCGATTTCTTGTAGGTAGTGACAATCATTTTGAATATTTTAACCATTCTCGGCATTTTGTTATTTGATCAATCCACTACTATAGCTTAGAGTAACAAATCTGTATCAATGGCCTTAATTATGTCGAGGATAGGGATATAATATTTCCACATGAGAATATTCTCTTTTGTGCCTGTTTATCCATCTTCCCTTGACAAAATATGACGCAAAAGGTTCATCTAACCAGTGATGGAATGATAATTTTTGATAGCCTTTTTTAATATTTCTTCTCTTAGGCTTCGATGGCCTATCTCCATTGTAATACAACTGATAGAAAACCATCTGCATCTTGAAGCCTTTCTTCTAGTATTAGCATAGCTTGGATAATTTTAGTAGGAGTAGGAAAGTCCAAAGGTCCCACAAGGTGGTTGGTATACTTACTGAGCTCTTCAACTTGTTCCTTGAGCTCTTCTTTTGTCGTTTCATCTTTATGCATCCTTTTAAACATTCCATTTAATATTTGTTGCAAAAAACTCTTTTCACCTACCCTTGTTTGTACTCCAAGGTCAATCTCCTAAATTTGGTAATCTCCTATCTGCATTTTTTCCTCTGGATTTTTGCGAGGGGGACAAGAATTTGAGCTCATGATGTCCTTGTGCATCAATTTTTATAGAGGACACTTTTCTTGTTCTTACCTTCCTAGTCTCTAGTGTCTTGAATGTTTCCTCCAAGCTATCAAAGTCATCTTCTTTCATCTCTTTATATATCCTTTTCCTATTCTCTATAGTTTGGGTTAGCTAAATAGGTAATTTCCCATGTGCAATATCAAGTGAAGCACTTGATTCTTCTGAGGCTTCTTATTCAAACACATCTTATTCTCCAAATTCTTATATTTCTTTCTATTGGTGCTCATTACATTAAGGCATATATTCTTCTAATTTCTACTCTTCGTACTCATTAATTTGTTTCTCTTCGTCCTCTTTAGGTTCTTCACCTTTATCATCCACCTCTTCCTCTACGTGTTCTTTTTCTCCTCTTTTATTTTCAACTTGATCACTCAGATCCTCCTCCCATCATTCTTCATTTGTTTCTACTCTAACATTCCCCTCATTTGGAATTTATTCTATGTTAGGCTCATCTTTATCGTCAGTAGCATTTATTGTTTAACCTAAGTGGATGAAGTGGGGAAAACATCTTTAGGTGGAGATGGTAGCTTAGAAGGAGGTGGTGTTTTTCACTTTAGGACATGGAGAAGGTATTTTGAGAGGAGGTGAAGGTTGATTTTCTTGTTGAGTAGGTGGTTGTTCTCCAAAAGGAGAAGGGGAAGGAGAGGGAATAAAAGTTTCTTTGTCACATGGGACCATGGTCCTTATCCTCTTTCTCCTTTGCAATGGTATTTCTTCTTCTTCTTCTAAAGTTTCCTCAATTACCATTCCTTTTGTATGTTCGAGATTCTAGCTCTTGTGGCTTTTTACCTTTATCTCTGACTTTGGGGGGGTATTTCTTCCACTATAGGTATTGTAATTGATGGCTTATATTGGCTAGGAGTAGTAGACTATTCATCTTCTCAGAGTTTGGTTTCCCTCTACATCTTCCTAAGGATCTTCACTGTAATTGGTCTCTCATGAGTAGTTGGATTGATACCCTTATTAGTACCCTTGGAAGAAGATGGTTTGTCATTATTAGAGATTCTTTCTCCTTTCTTGGTAGCCTTAGTTCCTTCCCTAGGTAGATCCAACATTGCATATGGTTGTACTATCCATTCCTTGGTTCTTTGAAGTACCTTTTTTTCTCTAGCATCAATATCCTTAGGCTCATCCATGGTAAGATCAATATTTAATATGGCCAAATTATATATCTTCATGGTTTCATATGAAGGATGAAGCATTTTACCATATTCCTTCAAGCTCTTAAAAATCTAGAGCCATCCGTCCATTTTGTCTACTTTTAGGCCCATCTTGTAGTAATCTCTTACCCTTACATCATAGTCATCAATATGATTTATCCACTGAGCTTCTATCTTCGAAACCTATCAAAAGTATTCTCCTATGATTGGATTGATTTTTTCTAATGAGATCAAATATTCCTCTATCTATTGACATACATTTAAGAGTATAGCTTGTGATCTCCATTTTCATTGTCTTAGTAGTCTTCATGTCTGCACAATTGTGAGCACCAATTTAATAGGAAAAATGGAGCAAGACTTATGTTTTGTTAATATAAGCTTATGTGATTCCTTAACCTACCTACACAACTCTAATAGAATTATCTTTTCACTTGGATATTTGGGTATTTCCTATTGTACCCGATTAAAATCTATAACCGTTATGTATATGAAGGTCTTGAAAGGACTATATTAATTATCAAATGCTTGAATCTTCAAGCAAACATCAATTGAAAGCCTCTTAGCAAAGTGTAATATTTATAGTACAATAGTCTTCTTTAATTATATAAAAGGTTAGTTGTAGAAAATGTCTATGAATCCTCATTCTTTGATCTGCCGATGGTCCAATTGTAGACAATCCAATAAATGTTGCTTGAAAAGAAAGCATATAGACTAGATATGATGTCATGTAAAACTTATGGTCCTATGCATATATTAATTTTGCATGCAAACAACCATAGATGATTGTATTCTAGTCTATATGTTCCCATTTACAAGAATGGTTTTAATAAATAAAAGCATCCATGGGTGGAAATCTTGGGTGCTAGGTAAGGCCACAAACCTACTTATTATAGTTAGTTGGTCTTTTGCATCCTCATTAAGCATGCTCCTTGTAGCATCACAAATTGTCACTGGTCCAATTTACACCACATTTTGGTGCCCCTACATTAACATGTCTCCCCCTCATCTCCTATCCAGGTTCATTCAATGTGTTAGATCCAATTATGATGCCATTCACGCCCACCAATTGATTTCCTAGAGGGATATCCTTCTCCCCAGGGCTAAATTGAGGTCCCTAAGTTTGAAGGACCGGGGTGCTAGCACTCTATTCCTAGGACAAGAGCGCCCAACACTCTGGTCCCTCTTAGTTGAGACCTATCTCTCCAATGAGAATTCAACTTTGTGGCTCTGCAAGACTATTAGAGGTTGGCCTAATTGGTAAATGGCCTAGATATCCCTATATAAAGACCTTTGATCAACCTAATTTCATCCAAGCATCATAAGTTGACATATGCAACGCTCTTGCATCCATGAAGCATTCATCATAAAAAATCTTCAGAGATCTTCAAGGCTGCATATCCTTCATTCAAGAATTGTAGAGCAAAATTACATTATTCATATACAAGCATGTGTGTGTGATTAGGGGTTGTCATGTTCATGCCATTTCATACAACTTATGTGATTAGATTCAAGAAGCAAAGCATCATCATCAACACTTAAAGATCTGAACTATACCTTTCTATTATTTATTTTAGTATCTGTAGTTATTCATTCAAGGTTATGTAGACACTTAAATTAGTTATTCTAAATAACTAATTGAATTTCCTCGCATAATTAATTTATTAATTATGCTGATCCCTATAGTTTCTCAAAATTAATTAAATATAATTAATATTGTCACTGTAGTCTAGTGATTGATTTATTTAATAAATCAATCTACCTTTATTCTTCCAAAAATCCCTAAAATTAATTCTCTCCAAATCCACCCTTTAATTAATTGATCCAGGTGATTCCTACAAATCACCTTTTCCTAATCCATCATTAACCTAATGAATTCTTCTAGAAGCCCCCCTAATCTCACTTATCTTATTCTTCTAATTTTTAATTCCCTCCACTCATTCTCTCTCCTAGTCAAATCCTCCTATGAATCCCATTTGTCATAATCCAACCTAATCACACCTAACCATTCTTATAATCCCTCTCCTAATGAGTTTCTAGTGGCTAATCCTCATGATTAGCCACAAAGTCAACTTCTTGTCTCTTCCATCCAACCACATTCTTGAAATACTCCTTTCCTAGGTGAATGTAAGATTTTCAAAAATCTCACATTCCTCAAGACATCTCTTCCTCCAAGGAATTTATAATTCCTCTTTATTCCTCAAATCCCTATGATTATCATTTCTGCGGAATTTTTAATTCCTCATCCCCATCTCCCAAGGAATATTTTAATCCTCTCTCTTCTCTAGGTGCATTGGGAAGCCTTCCTAATGAGCCTTGAGGAGTGTGGAGACAAGAAATACCTTTAAGGAATATCTCTTGGACTCCACACTTGTCTTGTCATCTCCTCTTGGGCCATGTGTAGGATCACATGCAATCTTGACCCTTCATCTTGGATCAATCCTAGCCCTCCATTTCTTCTCCTCTTCTCCTATAAATTGGGGACTCCATCCCCTTATTTTACATCTCCAAGTTGTCTAAGTTTATGTTGTCCAATTGAGTCTAAGAAATCATCCATAGCACCCAAACTCTACTCAAATTTCCATTTATCCATCACTTAGCCAAATACCTCATCCATTCCATCTCATCATCTTGTGCACAATATTGGAGAGCCATCCACATTCAACAAGGGAGCCAATCCAATCAAGTCAAGGAGAGGTGCATCCTTGGCTTCATCAAAGGCTCAATCCGAAGGCGAAGGTAAAGATTGGCAAGGTATAAATAATCTTTTTGTGTTTTATGTGTTTTATTTGGATTCTAACCATCTAATCTGCGAGTTCAGTGCGAGCGATAGGAGAATTAGCATGAGCATTCAGAATTTAAATTTTTTAACCCACCTTTTCTGCAGGATCCCAGAACACCGTGTCCGACAATGATGTTGGTGCCCAAAAATGGGTTTACACTGACTCAAAGGCAGAGACCAAGTTATTTTCTCCTTAAAATATCTATGGAAAGCCACTTCCAACTATTTAATATTCTTTAGACCTGAACCAACAATAACAAGGATGCGAGATCCTTCTGCACTTTAGGCTCTTTTGAACCAGGGAGGGTGATCCCCATGCTTATTTGTGATTTTACGCCACACTCACAAATCATGCATGAAACAAAGAAGATAATCTTATATAAAGACTCAACAATAAGGGAGAATGCTCAGGAATGGCAAATTCCTTAGTGATCCTCAACTAGCTTGGAGCATGAGATGAGTAATACACATGACAACATTCATGTAAAATAAAAATATTATGATATTCAACAAGTTATACCAAACTACTGGTGATTTTGAACAGTAAATAAATACCCAAGGCATTTACTTAACTATGATCAGTGCCTTATTCCATTGGGTACATGAATTCATACTGCATCAAATTGTACTTCTGATAGAATTTATCTAACAACATATATACCTGAGATAATATTACCTTGCAATACATTGTATTTGTAATCCCTACCCAGAACTACTTATCAAAATTCCTGTAAATATCCCTATCACTTTGCAATTTTATTCAAGCATTTAATTGACCTCTCAGACCAAAGCATGAACAAAAAATTACATACACCAAAATAGTGCAATGAATGATAAAATCCTTGATAATACGCATTCAAAACATGATAGAACAATACACTATAGAGAAGTGGGTTTGAATCATATATTTATTTATTAATTCTATTGTCTCTGTAAGAATACAATCCATACATAACTCCTTGAAGAACCTGCAAAAATTATAGACATGAGACTCTTTCTATTTTTGTAGCGTCCTAAAATTGTGACACTTGCAATTTCGACTGCATTTCGGTCTTCACGATGGCGACGCAACACGCAACCTGAATGGAGACCCCGAAACTTGCTCACGACACTAAAAAACTGCATTTTTCAAATACCCTGGCCTGAACCTCCTTGCAACCTGTTGTCCCGGGAGGTGGGACCAGAGCGCCCAGCACCCTGGTCCCTCAGGACCAGGGCGCCCAGTGCCCTGGTCCCTGGGTCCTATTTTGGGCCCAGTTTCCTAAGGGGTATCGGGTCTTTTTGTTTGCAAATTGGAAAATTACATTCCCTGGTCGGCCTAAGGTCGGGAAAATCAGTCTATCAGCCCTAATTGACAAGTATATAAACTACATTTTCCTCTTTCATTTGGACATAAGATGATAACACATACATGACGGAAAAGGCGTGGAAACTATACTCAAGTATTCAAGCATTCAAGCATTCAAACAATTGATCATTTCAAGTCTCCATTCAAGGCTAAGTGTTGCATTCAAGACAAGGATTCAACCATTGAAGAGGAGATCACATGCTACATACTACATACAACAACATACAACATCTAAACCTTTGCACATAAGGATACAAACATCCTTAGAACAAGGTATTAGTACTTGTTTTACATTACAGTCATTTACATTTACAGCACTTGCTCATTTCTTGGTTAATTCCAAAACCGGGGTTTGACCTAAAGGCAAACCCCTAATCCCTAACCCCCCATCATCTTCGCTTTTCTGTGTGTAGGTTGCAGGTACGCGGCTGAAATTGAAGATCTGGAATCCTTGTGCAGAGACGAACAGATCCCCCTTCATTTCGCGGATTTTTCGGAGGACCGTGGCGCCGGGCGCCATCGTCCCGACAACTTTTGCTCAAATTTGCAGGACAGCGCCGTATCGACATTTTACTACTAATTCCAGGTCCGCAGCTTCATACTATATCCCTAACTCAGTTTATAAAGCGAATCTTTGTCACTTTCTATGCATTCCTAGCTTAATTCCTTTATGCACATTCTTTACAAAAGAGGGTAGCCTTGCTTTCTTAACCCTTGGAACACATTTAGCATCCAATCTTGCCTTGTGTGGGATTGGATCTTGTGAGTTTCAACCCCTCTTTTGAATGTAAAGTCTCTCCCTTAAGTGAAAACCATCGAATCCTAGCGAACCTCCCTTCTCTCTCCTCGGAGTTGGAAGAGGGGAGAGCAACTAGGGTTCGATCGTGATTTTCCGCTTTACAATTTTTTACTCTGTAAAATAACCTTTTACAAGCCTTTTGTTTCACCTAGACTTTTCTATTTGGAAACATAAATTCAGAACACTTAAGGGACAAAAATTCTAAACCCCATCTCATAGCCCTGAATTCCCCTTTATAAAAAACAAGGGACCACACAAACTTCAGGCCAAAGGAGACACCTGTCATCACAGAATGACTAGATACATAACTGCATTCTGTTATACAAAACAATCATTCTTGAGCTTGGTTACACAGGATCAAAATATGCAGCTACCTTCTTCAAAACTCATGATGAAAGTTACCCTCATTTTGTTATACAGGCTCAAAAATATCCGCCACTAAAGACATAAATAGTTATACAAGTTGTTTACAACTTTTATTCATCATTCAAATACATGCCGCTCCATGCACTATAGTCTTCATCAGATGGCCAATTGAAATTCATGACTTCATCAGCTTTTTCCCTGTATGGAATATAATTAACAGCTACTTGGTTTGCCTCTCTTTCAAAAGTTTCGAAAAAAATCACGTAGCAATTATTTTACCCATGCTATCCTCCAACATATCCATATTCAGCCCATCACAAATCATTTCTACCTAGGTATTGATGACCCTCTCTGCCTCTTCCTTCCAAAATTGCAAAGGCTTGACTACACCTTCTTTATCTTCAATATCTGGCAAAAGAGTTGAGTTTGTTCTAATTCACTAAAACTCTTCATCAATTCCCTTACCTTTCTTTCTATATTTTCTAGCAAAATTTGGGCTTCCTGCATTGATGTCACCAACAAATATGTTGGTTGGAGTGCATGTGGTCTCTCAACATGAAATTTAGAGGCCATAGATATCATTCTAAGCTCATTTTCCCTTTGTAACCACTTTGTAAATAGGGGAATTTCCACTTCTTTATCATCATTAAACTTTTGAATAGCATCAAAAAGTAAAGAGTATAAGGCATGGAAACTATTTAACTTGCTTTTGATTTTATCATTTAAATGAGTTAGCACTGAGCCAACTATATTCTTCTACTGCTCGGCTGATTGTTTTTCTGATTCTTTTAGTGTACTTTCTAATTCAACAATCTTCTCTAAAAGATGAGACTCATTTGGTTCAATTGATCTTGTAGTATCAGGCTCATCATCATCATCATCATCATAGGGGACTAATACCATGTCAGGGACATCAGTACTTGTATTTGATAACTCAATGATGAACGGATAGTACCAAACCAGTACTGAGAGGGGGGGGTGAATCAGTACAGACAAAGATATCAATAGCTTAAACCGATTTGTCAGCAGACATTGTGCTTTGGCAAACAAACAATAACACTTGTCTTAAATAGAGTACAACTGGAAAAACCCAGAATAACTAAGACAAGCATAAACCGGTTGACACTTACCTTTTCATACAATCTAATACTTCATTTACATTTCACCCTAGTGCATGAACAGGTAATCTATCATCAAAGATATATAAACAACTAGATCAACATGATTTACCTTTAGACACAAATCACTTAAACCATCACATGAATAACACCACACATGACACACAAATTTTTCACGTGGAAACCCAACTGGGAAAAACCACGGTGGGGATGAATACCCACAAGTTGTTTTTGAACTCTTTAGAAGTCCGCTCTGTTAGGAGCCTTGTCCGGTTAAAGACTGATACAATAGGTTCTATTAGGAACCGATCCTGTTAACAATCACCCGGTTAAGGGATGGCTAGAATACTCGGTTAAGGGTTAAACCCTGTTAAAGATTACCTTGTTAGAGGATTTCAAGAACTTAATGGTTTTGAGTCACCCTGTTAAAGGATTTACAGTAAGCTGGTTAAAGCTACCCTGTTAAGGGATTTCCCAACTGTTGAAGTGGTTAGAGATCAACAAGTATTACAATGACCTGGTAACAACACTCAATGCCAATGTAGATCCACTTTAGCTCCTCTTCACCTTTTGCACTTACACTCTACAGGTATCACTTCTCTCCTCTAGTCTAGCAAGAATCACATATCCCTTCACTTGGATACACACACACAACTTTTTCCAACAACCTCGGAAAGAAACACAACATCGACCTTATAGAAAATAGATAGATCGGTAGTATAAACCCTAAGCCCTAAACCTGTTAGGTTAAGCAATTCAAACGGTTCAATCCTAACCGTTGAGCATGTTGCATTAAATGCAATAGTCTTGAACCAATCTCAAGACGTTCTCCATCATTCGTTTTCCACCGATTTCATGGCGGCTGATAACCCATCACACATTTTCACTGTTTACATTCGCACATTCCTAAGGTAGATAGGAACAATCTCCTTCATGCAATATCCTTCATGTGCACAAGGTTGGCATGGCAATATGATCTGTTCTTTGTTACAATGCTAACTCATCACATAAAGTCACCAGTTGAGTCACACAGACTTGAAGTACTTCAGCTGGATACCTTGAAGTTGAGACTACCAACCGGTAGTCATACAAAGCTTCCATGTACCGGTTCTCATAACCACATGCCTTTTCACCTTAAACAAACACACTGCTTCACTTTGGCACATATACTGGTTCACAATGTTATACTGGTTCTCACATATACCGGTTCTTGGTAACATAGCGGTTCTCTCTTCTTCAGCATATTGACATCAATGACAACATACAATGTCATTATGTCCTCATACTAGTTCACATAATGCCAATAGTATTTAGTTGAGCTGCTTCTCCTCCCTGGACCATAGGTGGCGACCTGGATGTTGATGGCTCAGATGGTCCTGTAAGTGCAGGATAGGAAACCTTTATTTGTCCTTGCTCAAGGAGTTTCACTCTCAGTTGAAACTCCACACAAATTTTTTGAGATGCATTATAATCATTAAAAAGCTTGTCAAACTTCTTTATCAGCTCATCCTTCTCTGAAGCTTCCTTTTTTGCGCTCTCATGTGCCAGCTTAGCAACATCAACATTTAACTTTGTAGCCTCTACACTTGATGTGTAAGTTGCTCTCTTTATAATTAGGCTTCCCCTTAAGTTGGCATTCATATCACTGATGTTAGGCTTCCTAGATCCTTCCTCTAGTGCCCATATTGCCAAGGTTGCATAATCACCTGCAAAATCTGATCCTCTTAATGCTAACCTGACTCATTCTTCCTTTGATTTTCTAATTGTGTCAAATGCCACTACATCTTCTATGTCCCATTCTGGCAATATCAAGACTCCATCCCGACTTACAATTGTCCTGCCCTTATCAACAGTTATTTCCTTAAACTCTTCCTTCATTTCACTCTTTACTTCCTCTTGGATTTCTTGATCTGATCTGTCTAGCCTTTGGGCCTTCCTCTCAGTAATTCTTCCTTTGTATTCCTCAACCTTGGTCTTCCATACTAACTATAAAAAGGTTGGGCTCCTTACAAAAGCATCATCCTCAAGGAATTTATCACATGCCTCCTTTCTTGCATCTTTGAAGGCTTTACCCTGGATATCCAAGGGAGTAAGATCCAAATCCAAATTAGGAGACAAGCAGGAATACCAATCTGCGTTTCTGCACTTGTTGCAACAAACATGTCTTCCTTCACCTGTTCCTCGTCCTTCCTTACTGGTGAAAGAGATACAATTGATGATGAAGGACTTCTGTCAGAATCTTCAAGATCAATGATCTTGACTCCTTGAAGAGGCTTAGTTTGTATCTTGTGGAAAGGCTCTGAACTCATCATCTTCTTACCCTTTCTCCTTATCAATCTCCCACTATCATTACTACTATCCTCTTCCTCACTTGTTTCTTATCTAGTTGTTTTGTGAGAAGATTCCTGAATAGGCCTCCCTGCTATCACACCACTTGCTCTCTAGGATATAGGAGGTTGTGAGCTTAATTGTTGCCGGTCATGAACTTCTTCAAGTCTGGCTAGTTTCTCCTTTAAAACCTTCTTCAATTCATCAACATTTTTAATAACAAATTCAATATTGGCATAGAATGGGGAAAAATCCTTTAATGGATCATATTTGGATCCATCTTTTGGATAGCAGCCCACAATTTTCTAAAAATTATCCACTACTCTTTTCTCCATGCCTAAGTCATGGAGTCAAATTTATTTCTGATTAAGTCTCTAGGAAAATTATGCACATGGGGCAATAGAGCTCCTTTTATTCTTTTTCTAAAATCATTGTAAAAACCCCCAGGATCATTGTTTCTAGCTATACTTACCCCCAAATGATATGGAGCAAATAATTTGTCGAAGTGCTCATATCCTCTCTTTATAATCACAAAGTAAGGGATAATAGTGTAATTCGGGAAGATTGTTCCTTTTCCCTTTCCCTTTAAATAATTATCCTAAATGCATCCTATTTGCCACATCACCTTAGCAAAATCCGTTCTCAAATGAATATTGAAGGGCAGTACATGTGGCTATCCGAAGAAGCCATAGATTCTGATAACAATACTTACAGAGTATGGGATAAAATCCCCCCAATTATGTTCAATCCTGCCAAGAGGCATCCTCTCCTTAGGTCTCATAAAATCAGGGATTTCCTTAGGAATCCTTGGTGGATTCAGTGTCAACTTTTGCCTTAACCTAGAAGAAAAATTGTTATCAAACCTTATATAGCTAGCCTCTTGTCTATCCCAAGAAATGTCTATGCTCGAGAGCTGTACTGGAATCTCATGGTTATCAATTGTCCTTTTGAGGTTCATGGTAACCTCAAAGTAATCTACATTCCTTGAAAGGAACATATGCATGAGTAAAGAATACCAGGAGAACTTAACACCAACAACTTGATTCTTAATGTCTAATAACCCCTCATGAATCTCTTCCTCAAGGTAAGGGACAAAGTCAAAAAACTACCATGAAGTCCGGATGTTGTATCTGCATAGCCATGTACATAAAATTAGGTGACATCACTTTAATGGGATTAAAACCCAATATTTGGCACAAAGAGAAGAAAGTAGCCTGGAAATAGGGAGCGAAAGAACCGATTGGGAATGACTCCTCTGAGCTAGGGCCAATATGGTGTGTTGTACTTCCTGCTCTAGCTAAATGCATTGGAAGGAAATTCTTTCTAATGAATTCCTTCATCTTGTAATAATCTGCCTCTTGTTTATTTAAATCTATTGGTACCCGGCTCGAGGATGGTTCATATAAGTCAAAAATCTCTTGAAACTCCTCCCTTCTGATGGTTAATAGAATGTCTTCATCATTTCCCCTAATAACCCTTGAAACTGGGTCATATATGTCTACAACATCCTTGAGTAAATTGACATCCATGAAAACACCCGGTACTACCAGCTTGCTCAAATCATACTGCCAAAGACTGGATAATGGGGAGTTTAGTTTCCTTTATCCATACCATAATTTGAAAATCTCTAACCCATTCACCGGTATATTAGCATCCGCCAAGCGGAATGCTTTGTTAGTTAACCCTTCCCCTAGGGTTTTTTCATCCACAAACTTCTGCCCCTGCTGCTTATCATTTGTAGAGGGCTTTAACTGGTCCAAGAAATCATCATAAAGTTTTATTTTCATATAATCCACTTGTCTTGAATGTTTCCATGAGGGAGACATCTTCTGCAACTAGGGCTTTATACTATAATTCCAAATTTGGGAAGGAAAACTAGGGCTAGTACAAGATTTTAAATTACCAGAGTAATTCAAGTGAATTTCACTATTCTCTATCTAGTACTTAACCCTAAAGCAAATTGAATTCTCTTCTTGCAACCTCACACACAATTTGTAATATCAATTTGTTTCAAGAACATATGGAGATCTCAGATAAGCTTACTGCTTTGATTTTTGCTAGAGATGACAATTTCATGTCGCAGAGAGTCGTTTCAACCTCCTTCAGCAACAAGAAATTCTTCAGGATTGCTATGAAATCTTTTGCAAATAAAAAAAAACCTTGTAAGAGTCTTTTAGTTGTTGCCTGGAAAAGAATGCAAATGTCTCATTCACCATTGATACTCGTGCGAGCAAAATAATGGCTCATAACTTTATATTTAAAAAATTTAAAAACTAGCCGTCGATCGTCTTCCAAGTTGGCCAATCCAAGGATCATCTCTTGTCGACTCAACACTTGACTTTCCATTTGTATCAATGGCCCCACAAAGTCGTGACTAATCAGCACCACGTCATCTTTCTATCAAACTCCCTCAGCGGCTCCTCTGTAGGTCTTCCTGGCCATCCCGGGGCACACGACATCATCCCATGATGCTGTGGTCCATAACCACCTTGCAACTTCTATTGCAAGAACATGAGGACTGTCTAATCTATTCAAAATTTACCGCCTAGTATACTGCTCGCTAACTCATCCTGAACTTAAAAATCGAGCACCTTTTATCTCAGGATAAAACATCTCCGTTCACTCTGAGCACGTACAAATTGATGGGACTGTTAGTAGATTGACCTTTACCACCTACAAACCAGTAACACAATGCTTTGATTGGTTACATTGCTAACCCTGCCGGTTTCCACTGTTAACACATGGCACAATCTCGTGGTGTCACGGTCATTAAAATCCTTGCATCTTTGATTACCGAGAAGTGCTAGCCATTGGATCCGTCCTATCTTTAGAAAATGGTTGGAGTAATTAGGACTCTTTGGACTTAGGAAAATATGAGCACACGCACAAATATTTAAAAGGAGACTGGTAATAGGAATGTTATGTGCATGACTTAGGGAAATCATATTTCATAAACTGGTTAACCACCACTTAGAACTTTAGGAAATGAAATGGCCCCGCGAACGAAAGTGGTACCCTCGGCCTTAAGTGGGAAAAAGGTAATGACAGGATATAAAAGGGACCAAAGACTTTCCCTCAAACCAAGATTTAATCATAAAAGACATAACCCCTAAAGCCCTAAACCCTGATAACTTGACAGAGAGAAAAATAAAACCAGAACGACCAAATTTTGCAAGACATAATTTTAGGTCCTATCAAGTGACATTTTCATACTTTCTTTCAGTTTAATCTTTTTGGTGTATTCTCTATTTTATTACTTAACTAGCAGCAAAAAACACTAAAAAAAAGAAAAAAAATCCAAGAAAAATAAATAAATTTTGTTAGTGTAATTTTACAAATATTTTTATTCTAAATTTCCGGTTCAGTGCGAGCACCCTGCGAATAGCATGGGCGCTTTAGTGGTTTGGTGCTCATTTTCAAAAATTCAAAATTTTAGGTTTCTGCCTTTTTTTTTTGCTAACCTATTTCAGCGTGTACGCTCGTGTTTCAGTGCCTTCGGCTTCACATCAGCTCTACCGTAGGTATATTGTTTTATTTTTAATTTTTCATATAGTTCTTGTTGTTTTTAATTTTCTGCCCCCTTTAGCGCATACGTAGGCGTTTCAGCTCCTGCACAGGAGCTTTAGCGCGGGTGTCTGCAGAATAGAGTGAGCACTATTTCTGCAGATTTGCCTTCACTAATCATAATTTTGTGAGTTTTGTAAATTTACCCGATTCTCCAAGGCTTAAACAAAAAATACTAATCAGATGTTTTGCAGGTTGCCTAAGGAAATCCAACCAAACTTTGTGCTTGTTTAATATTTTAGGCACTTAGTTTTAATTAGGGGGTAAAAAGGATTATAAAAGTTTTTGATTTTGTTTGGGAAAAGAGTGAAAGTAGGAGAGTATGACCAGAGTAGCGGGTCTACCCTCTCGATTTGCTTAGGCATTGGTGAGAGGGGAATGACCCAAGTGAGTATGACCAGACCTGGGCATTCTGACTCACTATAATAAATAGGCCTCTTCCGATGAAAGTTTCAGAGGACAGAGCTATTTGAGAGTTCACTCTCATATTGGGCATTTTGTAGGGCCTTTAGGTCTCAATCATGCTTATGTAACTACATCTTTCTTGGTACTTTGTAGGGCTATAGGCCTCAATCACGCTTGTGTGACTACAAGGAGTAGTGTTTGAATGAAAATCCTTATTAAGAACTTTAGGATGCCACTCGGTTCACCTCCAAAAGGTGGATAATCTTTGTGCAAGGGACATAGTAACTCCCCTGAGTGACTTGCCATATCGTGCCCCCATTAGCATTTGGAGTCGGCTAATACGATGTTGGGAATCCATTGCATGAGACCTAGCGATCGTATTCTGATTATCTATTGGGTGTGTACCTGAGTCAACAAGCAAAGGTTTTCCTCCTCAACCAATTCCTTTGGGTAGCTTCATATGCTTGATGTTCTTATTTGAATTAATGTCCAATGTGTTTGCTTTGTCTTCTTGCCAAGAGTAGAATTAGTCAACATCCTAGTCTTTATCATCATATTCAAGTCATGTCCTAGTCACACAAATTTTTGAACCAACATTAGTCCAAATCCAAGTCATAACAAAGCTTCCAAACACAATTCTTCAAAGTACATCGAAACTCCGTCCCCCTCATGTTTCATAATCCCAAGTTGTATAAGCATCCCAAGAGGTCAATCCATTGACCAATCAAGAAGAAGAAGCTCACACAAACACAACTTGTTAGATGTTGGAAGTTTTGGTACACCAATTGCAAACTCTTGCTTCAACATAGGACCTTTTTGCACCATTACCATGATTACATCCATGGTCATAGCAATGAGTTTGATGCTAGCAATGAATTAAGAGTGTGTGCCCTCCATCAAGGTTCAGTTTGTCTTTTAACACCAACTATCGTTAGAATTCGGGTGGTCGCATCCCTTCATACAACTTGTCATCCGAACCAATCATCTATTGAGTCATGTTCATGCCAAGAATAGCCTAATCATCAAACTTCTTCTAATCATCACTATCACCTCTCTTTGATCAATCATCCTTAATCTTTCCTAAGGACTTAGCACATCAATTGATCGCCAATCAATCATCTTTAATCAAATCAATCCTCAATCATCAAATCAATCCTCAAATCAAACGTCCTCAATCAAATCATCCTTTAATCCAATTAACCTCACGTTAAGGTTTTATGCCTTGTGAAGTTTTATTTAGACCTCATCCTTAATCAATCAATCATTTGGCTTTTGTGCTTGAATAATAATCCTCTCAAATCACCTTCACCCCATCCTTTGATTCCATCAAGACTCTTATCTCACGTCTTTACTTTTCTTAGGATCATTAGTCAATCCTTAGTAGAACAAATACTTTGATCATTATCCTAAGGTCTAAATTTTACCCAACTTGGTCACTACCTTGCTTGTGGTTTCATCAACATCCCCCACCTAAAATCCTTATTCAAGGACTAAGGTGCAATCTTAATCAAACCCATGTCCTAATCCAATGAATTTCAAATCCAAATTAAATCCAAAATCCAAGATCTCTGCTAAGTCCTTTCACCAAATATTTTTTCCTCTAATCAATCTTTCCAAAATTATTCTTGTATGGTCACAACTTGATCTCAAAATAAAAAGATGGTCAAACAACAATATGGCATGTTGGACATTAGTGTCCTATATCAAGACCCTACACAAGATCTTACACAAAGTGTGCAACCCAACATCCAAAATCAACCACAAGAGGACCCTAATATGGTTGATCAAGATGAAGTCTCTCCGGAAGTGCAAACATTTTTAGAAGACTCTTATAATCAAGAAATGATGGAGAAATTTATCCAACATAATCCTAGTGCTCTTCTAAAGACTCTTATTGAAAATGGAGCTTGCCTTCCCCCTAAATTTGATAATTCCATTCTTGATCAACAATCACAAGGAGACCTTTCTCCTACTCATATCATCACACCCGTTCTTCAACCTTAATCAATTGCACCCCCTCCCATCATTCAACCCCAATTAATAGCTCCCGCAACATCTATCCCCATGGTCTCCAATCCACCTTCTTCCTTCTTAGCATCTATGCCAATATCAAATACAATCTCATCTATTCTCCAACATGCTTCTATGCCATCTTCTTCTACCCAACCATACATTTCTATTCCACAATCCTCCATTCCTCTCAACAATGTCGCTAACTTCATTGGAGATTCACTTCCTCTTGTCACAACAATTTGTAGGTCATAGCCAATTGTCACTCAATTCCCCATGGCATCGGTCATCACATCTCACATTCCCGTTTCCTCATCATACCAGTAAATTAGTGGTGGTGGTCCACCTTCCATGACTCATCCAATTCTAGGGGCAAACACAATCCATGATGTCCAAAATCCACAACAAGACCTCATTAAAGAAATCCAGGACATAAAAAACATCATCAAAAAAACATGAAGGAATGGACTAACAAGAGGAAACCTTATTTATTTGAGGAATTTTGTCCTTGTCCTTATGACCCATCTATATTAGTTGCACCATACCCACCAGGGTTTGAGATGCATAAGCTCATGAAGTATGAGGGCAAAGGGAACCCCCAAGATCATGTCCATGGGTTTCACATCTTATGTCAAGAAGTCTCCTATAGTTACTTGTACCTTCAAAGGCTCTTCCCTAAGATTCTCATAAGAGATGCTCTTGCATGGTTCTCGTCCTTACCTTGAGGTTGTATCACTTCCTTCCTAGACTTAGCAGAAAAAGTTCGTGGCTCACTATGCCTACAACATTGCCAATGATGATTTCATGATGGACCTTTGTAACACGAAACAAAGGCTTGGAGAGACTTTCGCTAACTTCTTGCAAAGATAGTGACATCTTATCAAGAAATTCGAGTGGGACATGCCAGAACAACATCAAATTGAATTATTTCAAAAGAATCTAGTGCCCAAACTATAAAGACCTTTGACATCGCAATGTATCAAATCTTTCCAAAAATTGACTGACAAAGGCCTATCTCTTTAACGTGTCTTGTTAGAGGAAGGAACCTTAAAAGATTACCAAAAATCAAGTCAAAAATATTCCTCTTACTATAATGATAAACCAAAATTTTGGTCCAAAAGCAAGAACATAGTCAATGATGGTGTGACTAATGTAAAATGGGTCTAGACCGTGGCCGCTTCTCCAAACCCCACCACCACCAATCGCCAATTCAACAATCAAAATAATCAAAATCAATCTCAAAAACCCCCTAACAATGTCTCAGTCTAGGGGTGACCACCCCAATCCAATAATAAGACTCCAAGAGGTTTTACTCCTCTTGCTGAGCCCATTGAAGTTGTGTTTCAAAAGCTTGTCCAAGTAGGTGCAGTGGTCTTTCCGATAACTCACCTATTCAACCCCAATCAACCCAAACCTAGGTGGTATAATTAGAATGAGTATTGTGAGTATCATCGTATCATTAGGCATGATACACAGAAGTGTATGAAGCTTAAAATATACATACAAGACCTCATTTATAGAGGTGATATTGAGGTAGCAACTTAAAAACCTATTAACAACAATGACAAACTCAAAACATACTGGGAACCCTTCCCAAAACATGATAAAGGTAACGGCTCATCATCTAACATTGTGAACTATGATTATACCAACCACATAATAGGTTTTGACTCCTTAGTAGGGTGCATCGAGCCTGTAAATACTCATGTTAATGTCATAATTATACAAGGAGTTAACCAGCCCCCACCCCAAAATAGACCCATGATCACTATCCAAGGTGGCCTGCTTCATCCCAACCAGAAAGTTGACCTAATCCCTTCAAGATAGTCATTCAAGGTGCCACACCTCCCTTTTCTCGTAATGATTGTAATGTAACTACCCATCATGGGAGAGTAACTGTCCAAGGAGCCCCTCCCCCACCAAGCCCTCCCCCCATGTCTTCCACCCGTCGATATGACCTCCTTGGCCATCTTGAAAAGACCCTCATGCAGATCTCCATCCTAGAACTTCTCAAGACTTCCCCTATCCACAAGGAGATTTTGGAACAAGTCCTCCTTGAGTCTCACGTTCTTGATAATATCAATGTTGCCCAATTTCAAGCTTTCATTGGAAACCTTGCCACCCAACAACACCTTGTGTTCACATCCAATGACACTCCTGCAGATGAAGACCATAATAAACCTTTGCACATTGAATCCCTTATCCAGAAGCACAAGATTAAATGTATCTTGATAGATGGTGAATCCAGACTCAATTTATGTACATATAAATTAATAAAACCATTGGGGCTTTCTAAGGACCTAGTAGGTACATTAAGAAGAATCACAATAAAAGCATATGATGATGCAAAAAGAGTTTCTAAAGGCATGATCACCTTGCCTCTTCAAGTGGGCCCTATTACAATTGAGACCCCTTGCCAAGTCCAAGATCTTGATCTCCCTTATAACATCCTCCTTGGATGATTATGAATTCATTCCCTTCAGGCCATCCCTTCCACTTATCATCAATGCATCAAATTCCCCTTCAATGGAAGAGAGATCACTATCAAACATGATCCACATTGCAATCTCTTAGAGGGGAAGCACCCATATCATTTCCCATTAAATAGACCCTCTACAACTCCTCCATCTGAAACATCAAATGTCACCTCCACCTCATCCCAAGCAGAGCCCAAAATCAAGATCTTGGATAATGGTCGCAAAGAATACAAACTCAAAGATGTCTTATTAATAGGAAATCTCCCTGTGTCTCCCAAGTCATTTGGAAAACCAAAAGAAATAACAAAAGATCAAAAAAATGTTATACAATGCAAAGATACCATCTTTTAGCAATGGGGTCCACTTGATGAGGAGAGCCTTGAGACATATGTCTCTTTATGGTTGTACTGGGAAGAAGATGAAGACCCAACAAAAATGGCTTGCAAAGGACATGGCCTGGGACCAGAGGAGAAACGAATAAAAGCACCAATAAATCCTATCTTATACAAGTATAACAGGGGCTTGGGGTATACTCAAGTGCCTAAGATCACTATCACTGGTGTCCCTTCAAGTCCTTCTTTGGATTTCAAAGACTCCGATAAAGAGGAGTTCGATGAAATGCCTTTTGAATACGAAGATGACATCTTCTTTGACACCCACATCAACACCATCACTCCCATAACCCCTCCCATTTTGCAGGAGCTACATCTTGTCCATCCCAAACTTATAGATCGGGGCCAACCAGACAAACCCACTTTAGACATCTGCGCCAATGATAACGCTCTCATAACTCTCTTGACTATGTGTAATTTGGAACACTGGAACAGAGTGCACGAGATTCAATTGCATAAAAAAGGAAACTTTGGTAGTTAGGTCAATGCCCCTAGTTGCAAAAAAGATAATAAGAGGAAAATCATGATTCCTTGGGTGAAAACCTCTCAGAGGCACCTTTGGATGAAGAAAAAGTAAAAACAAAGGGCATATCTGAAAGTGAAAACCTGGAAAAAGCACTTGAGGATGAGGGAATTGACCTCCCTACCAATTGTCCTCTTCCACAAGACAAGTCAAACTTGTTAATAGAGGAGGCATATACTATCAATATGGGCACTAAAGATACCCCAAAGAATGTTCTCATTGCCAAGTCCCTAACAGATCAAGAGAGACAGGACTTCATCAGTTTCCTCACAGAAATAAAATTCAATTTTGCCCAGTGATATGCTAACATGCCAGGCCTAGATCCTGACTTGGTAGTTCACAAACTTATTGTCCGTCTAGATGCAAAAATAGTAGAGAAGAAGTTACGCAAGATGCATCCACATATTTCACTCTTGGTCAAAGCAAAACTTCAAAAGATGTTGGATGCAGAATTCATCAAACTAATAGACTACCCTAAATGGGTATCCAACATTGTACCTATCAGCAAACCCATTGGGGCCATCCGCATCTATACTGATTTCTAATATTTGAACAAAGCTTGCCCTAAAGATGATTTCTCGCTCCCCAACATAGACATGATTGCAAATCTCACAACGGGACATGATATTCTATCACTTATGAATGGATTTTCTAGATATAATCAGATCAGGATCACGGAAGAAGATCAACACAAAACTACATTCACAATACCATGTGGGACTTTCTATTACGGGTCATGCCTTTTGGTCTCAAAAATGCATGAGCATATCCCTATCTTAAAGAAAATCTTTGAAAGATTGAAAAAATACAAATTGTGCCTCAATCCTAAGAAGTGTGTCTTTGGTGTCACATCGGGAAAAATACTAGGTTTCATAGTTTCCTGTAGAGGCATCAAGGTTGATCCTACAAAGGTGAAAGCTATCATGGAAACGCCTCCCCCAAAGACAATTAGACAGTTGTGCAGCCTCCAAGGGAAACTACAATCTATCAGGCACTTTGTCTCATGGCTTGCAGATAAATGCCATCCATTTGCACACCTATTGTGCAAGGACAAAAAATTCAAATGGGACTGCCTGTGTCAAAAGGCTTTTGAAAAACTCAAAGAATATCTTGCATCATCTCCAGTTCTTATGCCTCCTAATCCTAGAAAACCTCTGCTTTTGTACATATCTGCTACTACAGTGGCATTGGGGGCATTATTGGCATAAACAAATGATCAGCGAAAGGATAATGCTATATATTACATCAGTCAAACACTCGTAGGGTATGAGCTCAATTATACCCCCATTGAAAGAGAATTCTTAGCACTTGTCTTTAGTACACAAAAACTCTGACACTGCATGCTCAATAACAAAACAAAACTTATTGCTAAGATTGACCCTCTCAAATATCTCTTGTCAAAATTTTCCCTAACTTGCAGGGCTTCTAAATGGGTCATGTTGTTAAGCGAGTTTGACATTGAGTATATGGACATAAAATCAATCAAAGGATAGGTAATTGCAGACCAGGTGGCTAACGCTCCACTTCCAGGTGACCATCTAATCCTTACAAAATTGCTAGATGAATTCATAATGACTGTCACCACACCATCGACATGGAAATTGTACTTTGATGGTTCTTGCACCCAAAATGGATCGAGGGAAGGAATACTGTTGATCACACCTCAAGGAGATTGCATCCCAAAATCATACAAGATAGCCTTTGCATGGACCAACAACATCACAAAATATGAGGCACTGATTAATGGACTACGCTTGGCTATCCAATGAAAGATATTGGAATTACATGTCTATGGTGATTCCCAACATGTCATAAAACAAGTCAATGATGAATATCAAACAAAAGATGACAAGCTTCTTCCCTATCATAGTATGGTTGAAGATCTTAAGCAACATTTCACAACAATCAAGTTTCATCAAATTCCATGAACAAACAATAGAGTTGCAGATGCAATGGCCACCATTGGCTTCCTCCTTCAGATGTCGACACATAGTCATAATTGTGAGTTCTTGGTCGAGCAATTATTCATATCGACATACGATTTACCAGAATCTGAAATGGTGTGTGTACTCGTTGGTTCTGAATCCCCCTGGTATCAAGAGACCTTCACTTACTTAACATACAACACCATTACCCCACACCTTACCAAAACCCAACAACAAACCTTCATCCGCCAATGTGCTCATTATACTATCCTTGGAGACACCTTGTTCAAAAGGCATTTCGATGGTTCCCTCCTAAGGTGTTTAAAAAATAAGAGGCTGAATGAGCACTACGTGAAGTGCACAAAGGCATCTATGGGGCACACTCAAGTGGGCTCACTTTGGCTAAAAATCTCTTGCGAATGGGATATTATTGGCCTACAATGGAAGTAGATGCATATAATTATGTGAAGAAATGTATCCCTTGCCAGAAACATGGTGACAAGATCCACACCCCATCACTAGAATTGCATCCGTTTATTACACCCTGGCCCTTCTCATAGTGGGGGCTCGATTTCATTGGGAAAATCCACTATACGTCCTCCAATGGACACAGGTTCATTATCACTGCCACTGAATACTTCACCAAGTGGGTGGAGGCTATTTTGCTTATCTTCACCACTGGTAAGTAGATCTCTAAATTCATTATAAACTACTTGATCTGTCGATATGGAATCCCCAAAGTTATCATTACATATAACGACAAACCATTCAAAAATTAGGATGTTAAAGAGCTCTATCAGAAATTTAACATCCAACATCGCTTCTCCACCCCATATTACCCACAAGTCAAGTTGAGGCTTCTAACAAAACCTTAATCAAAATCCTCAAAAAGACAGTCAATGAAGCTGGTCGTGATTGGCACCTCCAACTCCACCTTGCTCTATGGGCTTACCGCACCTCCATTCGCACACCCAAAGGCGCCACCCCATATTCCCTTGTCTCTGGCTATGAAGTTGTCATCCCTCTTGAGATCAAGATCCCCTCTCTAAGGGTGTCGTTGCAGGAAATCCTCCCAAACGAGGAATACAGAGTGATCGGACTACAAGAGCTAGAATTGTTGTATAAAAGGCACAGCAAGCCCTTAAACCATCTTCGAGTATATCAAAATCACCTACGCTTGAGTTACCACAAGAAGGTTTGAACCCGAGAATTTGAAATTGGTGATCTCGTCCTCATGGAAAATCAAAAAAACCTTCAAGAAAGAGAGAAGAAAGGCAAGTTTGAGCCTAACTGGCTTGGACCATATGTGATCATAACAAAGTATGGATGAGGGTCATATCAGTTGGCTACTCCTGAAGGAGATCCTTTGTATGATCCAATGAACATCATGAACCTAAAGATATTCTATGCCTAGTCCTCAGAAGGTCATCAATTGTCAAAAAATCAAAAAATCAAAAAATCAAGAAAAAAAATGAGAAAAAGATCTCGAAAAAAGATCGTCACTCTGGTGAAAACCTGGTAAACAAGCACCTTATGACACAAAAAAAATATATAAATGAAAGAGAAGAAAAATCAATTCGTCCATTAGTGAAAACCACTTTGTCGCTCTATGGACAAGTACCTTGGTGAAAACGTGCATGCAGGAACTGAGGTAAATAATCTAGATCCATCGTCTATCAAGTCAGCGCTCCATCATCCTCACTATTCAATTCATCCACCACAATGTTCCTCCACTCTCGCTAAGATAACCACATGTGTGATGATGAGTCTTCGCCTAAATCATGAATAAGATTGTCTCATCAAACTGAGATTTTGTCTCCTATTTCTTGAGCTTGTACCTCTATGTGAGCTTCATCAAGTCTTGAGGTCAGTCCTGAGTCCGCAAGTTAGTCTTTAGGGTCATCTGATCAATTGCCTAGTCCAAATCCACCCACCCTATCATTTTCCCTAGGGATGAATCCTTCCCTCGCTTGGAAATTTAATCCTTCATCCTAATCCTACTCTTGGCAAGAGACATCAGTTGGTCATGCACGAGTGACTTGTTTGATTTCTTGGATTTTCATATGACTTACATCTTTTGTCCCATGACCACATCTATCTTCGACTACCCAAATCTTCCATATCTGGGTATGTTTACAATAGGTGCATACTGGGGCATATTTTCATGGCATGGCATGTTTTGGATCTCTCTTGTATGAACTAGTGACCTGGTACTATTTTTTATCAACACTTACCTTCTCGTGTACAAAAGGTATCGGTGTGTTTGAGGGTTTCCTTGCACGTACCCACAACTTTATACTAGTGTTCTTCAACACTTACATAGCTATGTGTAAGGAATTCCCACTTGACTGTGAGTTAGTCCATGCCTTGGGTTTCTCATGCAATCTTGGTTCCTATAATCAGTGATGTAACGTACCTAAGGAAATATTAAACTAGGTTGGCTCTCCACATCTTTTGTGCACAACTCTCCCCATCATTCTGTAAATACCTAATTCCCCACCTTCTAATAACATTATGGAGTCTTCAATTTCATCCCCCTCCCCTATTCTTTTATTTATATCTAAGATAATTGTACTATTGTCATATTCACAAAAACATTTTCCAATACTCATTTACATTGCATTATCCATTCATTTCATTATCCACTTAGGTGGCATAATTCATTTTAGTATTCATCTATATTTCATTATCTACTCATTTACATTACATTATCCATTCATTTCATTACACTATTCACTTAGATTACATTACCGATTAATCATTTTTACAAGCATTTAGATTGCATTGCATCCTACATCCATCTTGCTTGCGTCATTTAGGTTACATTATCCATTCATATTAGATGGAATTATCAATTTATATTACAATCATTCACTTAGATTACATTCATCATCCATCTTGCATTTACATTGCATTATTCATTCATTTCATCATTTCATTTAGATTGCATTATCTATGTAGGTGGCATTTCATTTATCATTCATTCCTCACTTATATTGCATTTATTACTCGTTTAGAATAATTTATCATTAATCATTTGCATCCATATCTATTATTACATTGCAAATTCATTTTCTCACATCATCATATCCATTATACATTACACATCCTCATATACAACATATATTCACTTCAAAACATCTCAGAAACAGGTGCACCCACAGAATCACCCTTTCTGCATATTGTACACACATACACATGCATCCATCTTGCATCTAGGAACATGTTAGTAATGCATCATAAGCATAGATATATAAGTATCTATCCTGCATCACAAATAGGTTAGCACAATACATCAATAATCATCATCCATGCATCACATAATAAAATAATAAATAGAGTCCATCATAATAAGATACATTTGTCATTGCCGCCTAAAATCATATATATATAAGCTCAAAAAATGAATATGTTTGTCATAATACAATGATCACCCCAAAAGGTCAAAATATAACACATAAGCCAAAATGGAGCTAGCTCTATCCACCTGTCTCCCCAACCCCCTCCTCAGCACCTCCTCCCCTGTATCCTCCTACTCCCCTAGCTCTAGGTGGCCTAAAACCCATTAATCCACCCGTCTGCTAGCTTTGTGTGGGTCGTTGGCTTTGTGTCTTATGAGATCGCATACTCTCAATGTATGAGGATGATCACGACTCTGTAGGTACCACTTCGTGGTATAGCCCCCTATAGTAGGCTGCCTCTCGACCTTCCCTCTTCACCCTCTCTCTCTACTGCATCATAGCATAATACATCTGCCCAATCCCTTTGGGGACCAACATCTAATGTGTCACATCCCTCTCCCCTTGCAAGCATGTAGCATCTGCCTCTACTCTTTGTACTCGGCCATTTAGCTCCTCTAGCTCATCATCATGTCGGTGAAGAACGTCTTGTAAGGCACCAATAGCAGTCCCTGATCGTGCCTCCTCTAACATCTGCTCTGAGTCCTCCCTGTCCCCCCTCAGAGCATCTACCTCCATCCTCATTGTATGGAGGCTCTCTGTCAGGTCTGTTATCTCTCATCGCAACCGCTCCACCTTTGCCTCCCAGCTCTCTCTATCTATAGCTCATCCTTGAGCGAGTATAGTCTTGCCCAGGTGGAATCTTTCTGTTGTTGGAGTATGTCAAAATCAGCCTATGACACTCCTCCCCTAGCCTCTAGCCCTGGACCCTGTAATTGTGCCTCTGGAATGTCCATAGGTATGGCCTCCCCTACCCCACCATCCCCTCCCTCGGCTGCCCCACCTATCGCTGGTGCTCATGCCTATCCCTATCCTACCTCAATCTCTCTCCTCCATACCACCCTAACCCGCCTCTGTTGTTTTCCAACACCTCTCCTTGCTCCCACCACAACCCTATCACCAGATGCATCATCCTCTCCGCCGACTACCTCATCTACTGTTAGTTGCAACTCATCATCCTCCAAAACACCAGGGATGGTAAGATGCACTGGAAAATCTCCCTCCCACCAGCTCTTGTATCCTCCAGTGGTCCCTGGATCCTCTCCCGCCCTGAGCCGCTCATCCCAAACCAAATTCGATGTCGTTTGTAAACTGGTTTGACCCTCCGATGGACTCACTATCGGGCCCCAAAATCTCACCTCTCGTGTCATCCGAGGATACAACAGTATGTCTCCCACTTTTTCTTGGACCAAGCTGAATTGTCTCGCTACTCTATACGGGGCATAATATCCATAATATATATGGACCTACCAAATAGCCACATCTCCACTCTAGCCCAGTGCAACTACCAGTTCACCCTCCATATCTCACTATCCAAAAATGACCGCCATGTGAACTGCAAAAGCTCGTCAAAAATGTGGTGCCAAAACCATATCGATCCTATTTGGGTGTAATGTAATAGGCCCCTGTGCCTATCTATATATGGTCGTCAAGCCCGCCTATCCTGTACACCTAATGGTCGTGTAACTGCAATATGCTCCCAAGCCCAGATATGAAGAAGTGTAACTCCTGCAAATAAGCTTTTATACTCCCTGTACACCACAAGATGCATATCATGGTACAATTGAGCTAACAATGCGGCTTCCCAAGAATATTGCACACAATCATGAATCATGTAATAAACACATCTGCTCCATCCAACAAGAAACCCATGTCCTCCAAGATGAGGTATAATTTGTCCACTCATAAATCCGCAAATCACAAGTACTAGATGAGGAATTTGTCGGATACCCATCACCCTGCCCAAATGCATCTTGCTCCTATCTAGCATCGGAAGTACATCATACTCACAAAACTCTTAGAGGTAAAAATATTTCACATCTAATCGGTACTCCAAGATGATGCTACGAATGGGGATCTTCAAGATCCTCCATACATCTAGTAAGGTCACTGTCACCTCACCGGTAGGTAGGTGGAAGGTGTTATACCTACTCTCCCATCTCTCCACTAAATTTTTCATCATCATAGTGTGGGCTTGAATCCTCGGCCACCTACCGACAAAATGCAACCCCACAATAACTAGGACCTCCAACTCATCTAACCGCAACTGTTGATATAGTCTCATAGTCGTCAGCCAGTGCTCCCTTGATGCCAATGGTCCCAAATCCGTCTGCATCCAATAATCCAATTCATCATCTCATATCCTTAAGCCATATTCTATCCCCTGATGCACCTATGCCTTACCTCGAGCCACAATTCCAAACCTATTTTCCTATCCCTTTCTTCCCTAGCGCACACATTGATTTACTGAGTGCTCATTCCAAACCTGTGGTGCTTGTGCCATTATACAAGCGCACGCGTTGATAGACCTCCACATGGGACCCCTTGACCAAACTAGTGCACATGTCGCGCTACCCTCTTCTCCCTCCCCGACCTAATCCTAATATACCCTAGCACGAGTGCCCGCGCTGCAAAACCCCTTCTCCCTCCCCGAACTAACCCTAACTTGCCTTAGCACGAGCGCCCACACCACTCTACCCTTTCCCAACCCTAAACCTAACCCTAACTATCTCCAACGTGATCCCCTGTGCCAAACATGAGTGCTCGCCCCAAAACCCACAGTTATCCCCTTCGACTGGCGAGCGCTCGCACCAAAATGATGATCAACGCGTCCGCCTCACTAGACTTTTTACCTTAATATAAGCCCTAATTCTAGACTAAATCTACAAAATAACAGAGGAGGATAGTCGTACATACCAATGGTCCATAGCCTTCGGGTCTCTCATACCGTTGGATCCATCTCTTTTTCTCTTCTTCTAGGCTCTATGTTGCTCCAATATTTATTTGTAACAATAACCCTTCATTGGGCCCTGTGTGGCTTATATGGACCCCCTTGTGGACCCATTCCCTTTGTGTTCTCCCTCCTTCTATCTCCTCTTCTATTTTTTCAATCCCCTCTATCTTTCTTTCCCCTCTATCTTTCTTTCTCGTTCATTTGTCACCCTTTCTTCTTTCTTCTTCTTTTTGAGATTTTTTTGTCAATTTTCTAAAAAAATCCGAAAAAATTCTTGAGGGGGCATACACCACCCACATTTTATGCTGGGGCATCTTTTTTCTTCTATCTTTTACCCATTGCCAAATTTGTCGCTGCGTAAAAGAGGGGGAAAATGTAGACACTTAAATTAGTTGTTCTAAATAATTAATTTAATTTCCTTGCATAATTAATTTATTAATTATGCCAATCCCTATAGTTTCTCAATATTAATTAAATATAATTAATATTGTCACTATAGTCTAGAGATTGATTTATTTAATAAATAAATCTACCTTTATTCTTCCAAAAATCCCTAAAATTAATTCTCTCCAAATCCACCCTTTAATTAATTAATTGATCCAGGTGATTCCTACAAATCACCTTTTCAGAATCCATCATTAACCTAATGAATTCTTCTAAAAGTCCCCCTAATCTCACTTATAATTATTCTTCTAATTTTTAATTCCCTCCACTCGTTCTCTCTCCTAGTCAAATCCTCCTACAAATCCCATTTGTCATAATCCCACCTAATCATTCTTCTAATCCCTCTCCTAATGAGTTGCGAGTGGCTAATCCTCATGATTAGCCACAAAGTCAACTCCTTGTCTCTTCCATCCAACCACCTTCCTGAAAAGCTCCTTTCCTAGGTGAATGTGAGATTTTCAAAATCTCACATTCCTCAAGACATCTCTTCCTCCAAGGAATTTTTAATTCCTCTTTATTCCTCCAATCCCTATAATTATCCTTTTTGAGGAATTTTTAATTCCTCATCCCCATCTCCCAAGGAATATTTTATTCATCTCTTCTCTAGGTGCATTGGGAAGACTTCCCAATGAGCCTTGAGGAGTTGGAGACAAGAAATTCCTTTAAGGCATATCTCTTGGACTCCACACTTGTCTTGTCATCTCCTCTTGGGCCATGTGTGGGCTCACATGTAATCTTGACCCTTCATCTTGGATCAATCCTAGCCCTCCATTTCTTCTCCGCTTTTCCTATAAATTGAGGACTCCATCCCCTTGTTTCACAACTCAAAGTTATCTAAGTTTATGTTGTCCAATTGAGTCTAATAAATCATCCATAGCACCTAAACTCTACTCAAATTTCCATCTATCCATCACTTAGCCAAATCCCTCATCCATTCCATCTCATCATCTTGTGCACAATCTTGGAGAGCCATCCAAATTCAACAAGGGAGACAATCCAATCAAGTCAAGGAGAGGTGCATCCTTGGCTTGATCAAAGGCTCAATCCAAAGGAGAAGGTAAATATTGGCAAGGTATAATAGTATTTTTGTGTTTTATGTGTTTTATTTGGATTCTAGCCATCTAATATTACCTTGCTATGTTTTTTCCTCTTCAGGTTAATTCTTGAATTGGGGTTTGAATTAGGAAAACACCTATTCCTAACCATTTTCCCTTCTCTACTATGTGTAGGAATAGGTGTGACGTTGTAACTTTCAGGATTGACATAATTGACAGATATGAATATGTTCCCCTTTGAACGGTGAAAAGTGTAGAGGACCAAAGCGACGGGCATTCTAGTCCAGACAATTCAAGATGACATTTTGGGGACATGTCTGAATATTCACATATTGCTCAGATCCAAGTTTGTGGCTCCATTTGAGGATCAAAAATCATTGTCATGCATGATTACTTCAACTTCATCAAATTTAACCTAATTTTAGCATTTTCGCAATTCAACTTAAAAAGAGGGAATCAAACTCCAACCAATGAATCTAATCAGAATTCTCGGCCCTATCTTTGTTGATTTGAGGCTAGATCTATTGGATTCACCACTCTTTAATGTAATTGGTGCCTAAGCAAAAATCAAGGGTTTTACTTCATCATTGGGTGAAACCCTAATTTTCACCATTACACTCCTATGGATTTTTTTTTTCAAATTTGTGAGTTCCTTTATTGTCTTGTCCATAAAATTATTATTGTTATAATTTATTTGTTCAATGCATTCTTTGGAATTGATTAATTCCACCCCTACAGTACAACCTTAATTAATTTTGGATCCATCAAACCTCAACCTCAATAAACATTATTCCTTTTTATCAGATTTAGGCTTGGAATCCTCACTCTTCATGGACTAGTTGAACTAATGATGATAAAAAAATCTCTCCTCTTTTAGGTTGTGCTTAAATTTGGCTGATTTTGGTCCGGTTAAATTTGCACTTTGCACCATTTTGGAGTTTCCCAAATTGTCTTCATGTGAAACATTTTCAAGCTAAACTTCGAGGGAATGCTAGGAAAAGACTTGTGATTAATGAATTGTTAGAATTAAGTCTTTTCAGAATAATTTGGCATAGATAAGTATGTAGTTATGATTATATCAAATCGTGTGATCGATTTTTAAGCCTGTTCTCAAGATTTGCTTTATTTTAAAAAAATGAAATACTTGGCTTCTTCATTTGCCTAATTTGGTAAGTAAGGGATTTACACAAGCGATATTTTTTGTTCTTGTCTCTTTGTATTTTGAGCTCTGCATGAAAGGTGAGTTCAAAATCTTCTTCTCATACCTGTGATTTCTTAAATTGGAAGCTTTGCTTGGTTGTTCAGCAAGGGATTTACATAGGCGATATTTTTTGTTTTTGTCTCTTTGGATTCTGAGCTCTGCATGAAAGGTGAGTTCAAAATATTCTTCTCATACCTATGATTTCTTAAATTAGAAGCTTTGCTTGATTGTTTAGTTGGTTCAGTTTGTCTCCCTTGTTGTGTTTTCTTTCTGTTGGTAAATTCAAAATGAGACCTAAATTGCCCAAGATAAACCAAAAGTCTTGGTTATTTTGTACCTTGCCGGAGTTAGGGGACATTTCTCTGCCATTAGTAGACCTAGTTGAATTCCATGAAATGGCACGGAATCCCATTGGCTCTCCCTTAATGTAGAGGATTCTGGATAGTGGGTTAGTGGAAGCAACAACTTTCCCTCCAACAGTGTCATGTCCTGAGTTGGTTCTAGAATGTATGAATAGTTATGATCGTGTTGAGAGATGTGTAAGAAATGTAGATGGTGAGGTTCTACTTAGGGTTAGTCAGGAGGTTGTTGTTATCATTATGAAAATACCTGAGAAGGAGCAATATGAGGATTGGACGGTGTGTAAGTCACAAGAGATTTTCTCATAAAATAAATCATTCTATAGGAATGTTATTGCACAACACTGGTTGTTAAAGTTTCAAAGAGGAGCTTCTCGACTGCTAGGTCTATTGACCTGGAAACATCTGATCAAAGAAGTTAGGGACATAGTTGTAGACACCTAAAAATGTCTCATTAATCATGTACTAATTATTCGTCTAAATTGATTAAATAATTGTTTAATTATTTAATTACGTTAATTAATCTTATTCTTCTAATTTCATATTTCTTCATCATCTTACTAATTATTTGTATTTTTAATTCTATCATCGTTTAATCATTTAAACCATTTTCTAATGTTTATTACATATTTATTATTTAATTAATTGTGATTATTAATCCTTAAATTTTAAATAATCTTTATTATTTAAATAAATTCATTTTCAAATCTCTAATCAATTAATTATTCAACCCTTTTCTAAATATTAATTAAATATTAATCATTTAATTAATTGTGATTTTAATCCTTTAGTATAAATAATCTTCAATATTTAATTAAAGTCCATTATTAAATAATTAAATAGTATCTTTAAATTATTTAATTAGTTAATTAATTCTTCTAATTCAAGTTCCGATTTCTCAAATTCTAATTTCATCTAATTTCATTTAATTTCTTTTAATTCTATTAACTAATTTTCCAATTTTCCCAAATTCTAATTTCATTTAATTTCATATTCTTTTAATTTAATTTAATTTCATATTTCTTCTAGTTTCATTAATTCTTCTAGTTTCTTCTAATTTCAAATACATGTGCATGATTTCAAAAATCAAATTGAAAATCAACATCAAGTTCTAAATATATTCACATAACAAATTGAATTAAAATAAATTCAATATTTGAATTTAAATCTCATGCAAAGATTAAATTCAGAATCAAAGTCAAAGTGCAAGAAAATGCTAAATTAATTAATTAATTCAATTATCTCTTCAATCTCTATTTATATCTTTTAGTTAGCTTTTTCTAAATAAAGCTCTCAATTAGCTTTCAATCAGTTAACTATTTCCTCCTCTTTATTTCCTCCAATCACCCTTTTCATCTTTCAATTAGCTTTTTTCTCAATCAATTAACCCATTAATCTATTCAATCAATTCAGTTCCACCTCCAAATCAACATGTGATCTCACCTGAGCTCCACCTCTTAATCAATTTGTTCCACCTTTTAATTAGTCCTCTCCAATAATCTATAAATTGAGCATTCAATCTCCATTTTCAACAATCATGATAAATCATGAACTTTGAAACTTTGTGTCATTTGCAGGTTGCCAGAGCGATATCTAGGAGCCACCATACCACAAAGAGGAGAAGAGAAATGGAAGCTATATGCAGTCTTGGAATAGGGGATTTTGATTTATAAAACTTTATATTCCTATTTCTTGCTTGTTTTGCATTATTCCTTATCTGTTTGTTTGAATTCCAATTAGGATAGGGATTCATGATTTCCCTTTCATTCTTATTTGATTTGATTTGATGAATTTTAGCATATGACAATAGTCATTCTGTTGCATAGAGTGAGAGGGAACCAAATTGTCTTTTATTGGGAAGATTGGATGTACTTATTCATATAGGTTATTTTTTGTGAGAAAATATATATTGATTGGGAAAAATTAATTGCAGACAGGCTGCATGAAGGTATGAGTTGCTTCGGTAAAACAAACTTCTACATGTCATCATATCTTCTGTATTGCTTGGCATGTGTTAGACCGTGTCTTGGTTTGTACCATGAAGCATGGGTAGATAATACAAGAATATTTCAATATTATCTGCATCTTCAACAACAAAGGTCCTGTGAAAATTATCATAAATTGCATGACATAATCCTAGGCAGGATGGTGTATGAACTGAAGGGAAACATTCATAAAAGATTATCAGATGAAGCTATACAATTGATTGGTACTTAAGGCATCTTCTTCATACAATTTCCCAAGTTTACTTACCTAAGGGTATGGGGTTTTGAAGGAGAACCATACAAGCTGTCTAGATATGCATTTGATAGGCAAATTTTAATGGAGATATGCATGTAACTGGCCTATATTGATACAAATTATAGATCTAGACATCAATCAGGCATCTCATTTCCAACTAGATTAACTTATTTTATTTGTAGTAGTGTCTATGATGCCTTGAACTTGGAACTTGAATTTAAGAAATTAAAATTTTCATTATATGGTCCCCGAGAAAATTTTAATGCTAAAGGGTTTGTTGCCGCCCATCTGACATTGAGAAAATATTTTATCCATGTGCCAGATATTGAGGATTTTTGGACTGATTGTTGCGATGGGTTTGAAGTTAGGAAGAGGACACACCAAAGGTTCACCCTGTAGCAGGTCATGGCCTTTGAGTTGAAAATGAACATTGCTAATGTCAAGGATGATGAGAGTGAATTGATGGATCCTCAGTTTGTGGATGTAGGCAGAAGGGAGTAATTCTAGAAGTGGACTAGGAAAAAGATGAGGAAGACCAGATCTAAACAAGGACATTCTATTGGCAATGTAACAAAGATATTGAGAAGGTTGTTGATGATTATGGACATAATTGATTAAAGATGTTTTATTGTCTTGATATTATTATTTTTTCATTGATGTCAAGAAATTGATTTTCTAATTTAGTATGATGTTGCCATATCTTAAGAAATATGATATGAAGATTATAAAGAAGTCGGTAAAGACACAGGAAAGAATATGATGAATAAAGGGATAAGTTATTCAATGGGCAACTCTACCGAGTCAGACGATGATGAGATCTTGATGTTTTAGATTGTTTTAACATCATACATATGTTGTAAAATGTAAAGGTTAATACTACACTATGTTATCAGGCAAAGAACGTAGTCGGTAAACCCTAAGGTTATCGCAGTCAGTTAATGAAGACAGAATGTCTACCGAGTAAAGTTTAGTATTCACCGAGTTGTAACCGAGCTATAACAGAATGCATTAAATGTTTACATGTGATATTTAATGAAAGAAGCTGATGAGATGGAGCGGATCAATGATTGGCAAGCCGTGGAAGAAGTTTGTTAACAAATCTAAGGCAATGGAAAGTCAGCAAGAAGATCTACAGCTCAGATTGAACCGCATTACCCTAACACAAGTTCCAAGATGATTGTGCAAGTTCTGAGGCAGGGTAAAACATTTTTCAGATCGTAAGATACAATGAACCTGGACAAGATTGAAGATCTGATGGCTATGATTGATCATGGGAAATGTGATCAAGGAGATTAAGCGGTTAGATGATTGTTTATAAATAAGGAACTGTTGATAAACAGTGGATGCGGGCAAGTGTATGCATAGGGATACTACATAGTGATCACTGAGCACAGAAGCTTGAAGACCTGTTGGAATAACAGAGTATTGATGCCTAACAGATAGACAAGAATAGTTCTATGTCTAGATTGTGTTGAACAAATAAGAATCTGCTTTAGCATTTTAGATGTAAAGTTGCAGATAGATTGTATTACTGTTAGCTTGTGAAAGTAACAGGAAATCTCTTAACTGAGTGGACTTAACAGTCTTATAAGTAAATCCTCTAACAAGGTGACATTCTAAATGAGTGTTTGAAATCCTTTGACAAGGTCACTTCTAACAAAGTGAAGATCCTAACAGATCTGAGGGAAATCCCTTAATCGGGTGACATCTAGCAATGTGTTTTGTAATCTTTAACAGGATTGGCTTTTAACCGAGCATACTCTAGAAGAGTATATTTCTTAGTGGGTCCGAAATCCCACAGTGGTTTTTCCCTATTTGGGTTTCCACGTTAAATCTGGTGTTATGAGGTTTATATTGTTCATATGCTTTTGAGTTTACATGTGTGACAGTTTTTATTCTATGATTGATATATGTTACCAAGGTTGAATCTGATGTTTTCATTGATGATTAAGTTTGTATGATTCAACCCCCCCCCCTCTCATCTTGTTGGCTATCGGATCTGTACTTATATTAAGTATCAGAACTATCACATTCCCAGTTATCAGAAGAACTGAGAGATGGCTAAGAGAGAAAAGAATGGGAAAGGGCTCTAAGAAAGGTTCAACCTCGTCCTCTAAAGTCCCATTAGCTAACTCCTAAGTTACATCTTGTGTTGCAGGATCATCTAGAACACAGACTAAAGTTGGTCAGAGTGCCAAGCCGATGGAAATAAAAAGAGAACCAGTTCCTACCAGGATTACCAGGGCCAGAACCAAAAGCGAAGCTAAGAAATCTCATGTGTATCCGGTGATAGCTGATTTTGAAGCCTCTACTGATATGGAAGATACTTCAACTCATCCAGACTTGGAGGTGCTAAATGTTGATGATACAAATGACACTCAATAGGTGGATAATTTGGAAAATACTACTACTACATTGGTAGTAAGGAATTAAAAAGAAACTGCAGGAAGCTCTGATGAAACTTATGTGCACACTGGGCCCCTTTGGTTAGAAAATACCCTCGATAGAAAGAAAAGGAATGTAGTTCCAGTTTCGGTCCCTTTGGAAGATAAGGTGAGCAAATTCGTGGGAAAGACTCCCAAAGTGAAGAAATTGAAAACCATTTCAAGAATTGACTTTGATGCCAACAGTGTGAATTGGACTGCAGAGATTGCACGTCCATTAACATATGAGAAAATAGAGGACCCTACAATCAAGGATTTTACTGTCAAAAACGTGAATATTGGTACTACTTCCCGAGCCACGGATGTTCTTCATCTTGAAGCTTCCACGAAAAAGATCATAACTAGGACCTGGAAGGATCAAAAAGATAAAAAGAAACTGAAAGAGACCTTGAGACAAATGGCAGAATATATCGACGCAATCCATGGGCCAGATCCCCAAGCACTGTCTGCACAACTAGCACTCTTTGATCCTAAATCCCCTAGCAATCAGAAGTTGCTCGCAGAAGTACAAAGGAACAAAATGGTGCATGGGGTGTTTCTTGAATGGTTAGATACAGTTAGGAAAGAGGGAAAATAATACATTAGGCATTTGAGCAAGGTGTATGATGAGGCTACTAAAGTTATCTGAGAGTTGGGAAAGGAAAACATAGCCTGGAAGAACAAAGAAGCCAAATTGGCCCAAACAATAGCTCACATGGAAGAAGTTCAAAAGCATGGCGTAATGAAGTTCCTTGCAAAAAAGCCTTTACGGGGATTTGATGATAATGTTTTGTACATTTGCAAAAAGAACATTGAATGGAAAAATTCGGTAATAAAATAGGGCTATGAGGAATTTGTTCAACTTGGGTGAGAATAGTCCGAATTGATACAAAACATGCTTAATGATCTGAAATGCATTGGAGTGAAATATATGAAGGAGGATGGACAAACCGTTAACACCGTTGACGCTATAAGAAAATCTTATGAAGTGAAAATTGATATGGTCAGAAATGCAATGATGGACACAAAGAAAGATTTCTCCACCATTGCTAAAATTCAATCCTTATTGTTTTTATGCATATATCATTTGAACAACCATGTGGATAAAGTAAAATAGGTGCACCGTGATAAAGAGGTTTAGCAACAATAGATTTTACACATAGGAATTCCAAATGAACTTGTCATCCATCAATTCACGGAGGCATTCACAGTCTAGAAGAAGGATCAAATTGGTCGCTCGTTGCCATGAATTGGATAACAGTTCCCGTGTTTTCTTTCCTTTCTATTGTTTTTAGTCAAAAAATGGTTTTATAAGTTAGTTTTAAAAACAAACTGTTTAACTTACCCTCTGGCAAAGCGGTGTAACTCTGTGGTTACCAAGTGGTTAGGGTAGAAAGTTTAGCTATATATTTTTGGAAAAAGACTTAAAAGGTCCGAGAAATTTAGAAAAGACTAGCAGAATTTTTTTTAGATACTTGTGGATTTTCAATGAATGCATTTTATCAGTGAATAAAATTAGATATTTTCAGCAATTTTTCAAATCTGTGTATTTGAATGCAAAAAGAGAATCTCTATTGGGATAAATCTATTGTGTTGAATCTATTGCTTCTTTGATTATCCACTTTTCATATTTCTTTGAATGAATGTGATAAGTAATTCTTTTTTTAATTTTGTGTGGATATGATTCCCCTTGTCCCGAGAGACACGAGAGAGACTCAATCAGAGTCCATGATTTTATCGCTTCTTTAATTAAAAATTATGAGTAAAGTTATTTTTGATTCTAAATCTTTGGGTTTACATATAGAGTGTTTATCTTCCTAGCATTCATGTGGTGTTGACGGATGAATGTGAAAAACCTTTTCTCGCTTTCTCGTTAAAAGTGAAGTTAATATTTGTGTGTGTTTAAAAATTCATTGAACATCATACGGGAAGTTTCACCCTTATACAAAGGGTAAACAATTCATTGGATTATGCAACTATTGGTTCTATTTGTCTTTCACAAAACTAAGGGCATACATGAGTCATCTATTATAAAATTATGAAAGGCTAAATCTGTTAACCAACAGATTTTTGGTCACTCTGCTGGGGAGTCAGATAATAAGACTAGAGGCTAAATAATAAGATAAGGTTGTCTATTTGAAGTGAGTACTGCATTATAAACAAGTTGGATTCAATAAAATATACGAGATCTCAAAGGCATGAAGGGGTGATTGATTATCTCTTTCATGAACTCCAAGATTCAACCTTCTTAATCTCCTTTACACCTAGAAGAAGAGCCAAGAGTAGACCTCCAACTCCCTCTTCAGTATCCCCTATATCTCCTACTTGTCAAGCCCTAACATTACATGGTGTTGCTTTCCCTATTGTAATCAACCCTACACCTTTGAATATCATTTTACCTATGGCTATTAACAATCCTTGGGGCCCTGTTGTAGGAGCACTTGCACTTGGTGCAAATCTTAATCCTTTGCCCAAAGGAGCAAGATATCATTTGCCTAAATTCAATGGTGATGGAAAGGTCTCAACAGGCGAGCATTTGAATGCATTTAATGTTGGTTGTGGTGTTATAGTTGTTCAGAATGAAGATGTAGTTGTGATATTTTTTGTTCAAAAATTGACTGAGGTGGCAGCAAATTGGTTTTATCATTTACCAAATGGTGCAATTACTAATTGGAAAGATCTTAAAACTTGGTTCAAGGCTAGGTTCAAATTGACCAAAGATGAACATTCTCTTCGAGCCCAATTATCCCAATTAAAGAAAGAAATTCCCGAGTCTATGAGAGATTTTGTGGCTAAGTTTGATAAAATTGTTCATAAGATTCCATATTTTTAAGCCTGTTCTCAAGATTTGCTTTATTTAAAAAAAATGAAATACTTGGCTTCTTCATTTGCCTAAGTTGGTAACTAAGGGATTTACACAAGCGATATTTTCTATTCTTGTCTCTTTGGATTTTGAGCTCTGCATGAAAGGTGAGTTCAAAATCCTCTTCTCATACCTGTGATTTCTTAAATTGGAAGCTTTTCTTGGTTGTTCAACAAGAGATTTACACAGGTGATATTTTTTGTTCTTGTCTATTTGGATTGCAAGCTTTGCATGGAAGGTGAGTTCAAAATATTCTTCTCATACCTATGATTTCTTAAATTGGAAGCTTTGCTCGGTTGTTTAGTTGGTTCAGTTTGTCTCCCTTGATGTGTTTTCTTTTTGTTGGTAAATTCAAAATGAGACCTAAATTGCCCAAGATAGACCAAAATTCTTGGTTAGTTTGTACCTTGTCGGAGTTAGGGAACACTTTTCTCCCATCAGTAGACCTAGATGAATTCCATGAAAGGGAACGGAATCCCAATGACTCTCCCTTAAAGCAAAGGATTCTAGATAGTGGGTTAGTGGAAGCGACAACTTTCCCTCCAGCGGTGTCATGTCCTGAGTTGGTTCTAGAATGTATGAATAGATATGACCCTATTGAGAGATGTGTAAGAAGCACAAATGGTGAGGTTATACTTAGGGTTAGTCAGGAGGTTGTTGTTGTCATTATGAAAATACCTGAGAAGGAGCAATATGAGGATTGGATGGTGTGTAAGTCACAAGGGCTTTTCTCAGAAAATAAATCATTCTATAGGAATGTTATTGCAAGGAACTGGTTGCTAAAGTTTCAAAGAGGAGGTTCTCGACTTCCAGGACCATTGATCTCAGAACATCTGATCAAAGAAGTTAGGGACATAGTCATTCTGTAACATAGAGTGAGAGGGAACCAAATTACCTTTTATTGGGAAGATTTGATGTACTTCTTCATACACATTATTTTTGGTGAGAAAAGATATATTAACTAAGTAGAATTAATTGCAGACAGGTTGAATGAAGGTATGAGTTGCTTTGGTAACAAAACATTTTACATGTCATCCTATCTTCTATATTGTTTGGCATGTGTTAGACCGTGGCCTGGTTTGTACCATGAAGCATGGGTGGATAATATGAGAATATTTGAATATCATCTGCATCTTCAACAACAAAGGTCCTGTGAAAATTACCGTAAACTGCATGACATATTCCTAGGCAGGATGGTGTATGAACTGAAGGGAAACATTCATAAAAATTGTTAGATGAAGTTATGCAATTGATTGGTACTTATGGAAGCTTCTTCATACAGTTTCCAGAGTTTACTTACCTAAGGGTATGGGGTTTTGAAGGAGAACCGTACAAGTTGCCTAGATATGCATTTGATAGACAGATTTTAATGGAGATATGCAGGCAGATGGCTTATATTGATACAAATTACAGAGCTAGACATCAATCATGTGTCTCATTTCCAATTGAATTAACTTATTTTATTTGTAGTAGTGTCTTTGATGGTCCATGAGCAAATTTTGATGCTAAAGGGTTTTCCGTCGCCCATCTGACATTGAGAAAAGATTTTATCCATGTGCCAAATATTGAGTATTTTTGGGCTGATTTTTGCGATGAGCTTGACGTTAGAAAGAGGACACACCAAAGGTTCACCCTGCAGCAGGTCATGGCCTTTGAGTTGAAAATGAACATTGCTAATGTCAAGGATGATGAGATTGAACTGATGGATCCTTAGTTTGTGGATGATAGGCAGAAGGGAGTCATTCCAGAAGTGGACTAGGAAAAAGATGAGGAAGACCAGATCCAAACAAGGACATTCCTAGTTATCAAAAGAATCGAGAGATGGCTAAGAGAGCAAAGAATGGGAAAGGGCTCTAAGAAAGGTTCAACCTTGTCCTCTGAAGTACCATTGGCTAACTCTCATGTTACATCTTGTGTTACAGGATCATCCAGAACACAGACTAAAGTTGGTCAAAGTGCCAGGCTGGTGGAAATCAAAAGAGAACCAATTCCTACCAGGATTACCAGGGCCAAAACCAGAAGTAGAAGCAGAGCTAAGAAATCTCATGTATATTTAGTTTTATTTGATTTAGAAGCCTCTAATGATATGGAAGATCCTTCAACTCATCCAGAATTGGAGGTGCTAAATGTTGATGATACAAATGACACTCAATAGGTAGATATTTTGGAAAATACTACTACTACATTGGTAGTAAGGAATGAAAAAGAAACTGCAGCCTGCTTTGATGAAAATTTTGTACGCACTAGGCCCCTTTGGTTAGAAAATACCCTAGATAGCAAGAAAAGGAACCTAGTTCCAGTTTCGGTCCCTTTGGAAGATATGGTGAGCAAATGCTTGGGGAAGACTCCCAAATTGAAAAAATTGAAAACCATTTCAAGAATTGACTTTGATGTTGACGGTGGGAATTGGACTGCAGAGATAGCACGTCCATTGACAAATGAGAAAATAGAGGACCCTACGGTCCAAGATTTTACTGCCAAAAAGGTGAATATTGGTACTGCTTCCCGAGCCATGGATGTTCTTCATCTTGAAGCTTCCACGAAAAAGATGATAACTAGGACCTGGAAGGATGAAAAAGATAAAAAGGAACTGAAAGAAACCTTGAGACAAATGGAAAAATATATTGACGCAATCCATGGGCCAGATCCCCAACCACTATCTGCACAACCAACACTCTTTGATCCTAAATCCCCTAGAAATTAGAAATTGCTCGTAGAAGTACAAAGGAACAAAATGATGCATGGGTGTTCCTTGAATGGTTAGATACGGTTAGGAAAGAGGGAAAATAATACATTGGGCATTTGAGCAAGGTGAATGATGATGCTGCTAAAGTTATCTGAGAGTTGGGAAAGGAAAACACATCTTGGAAGGACAAAGAAGCCAAATGGGCCCAAACAATAGCTCACATGGAAGAAGTTCAAAAGCATGGTGTAATGAACTTCCTTGCAGAAAATCCTTTACAGAGATCTGATGACAATATTCTGTAGATTTGTAAAAAGAACATTGAATGGAGAAATTCGGTAATAAAACAGGGCTATGAGGAATTTATTAAACATGGGCGAGAATTGTCTGAATTGATACAAAATCTTCTTAATGATCTGATATGCATTGGAGTGAAATATATGAAGGAGGATGGACAAACCGTTGACACCGTTGACGCCATAAGAAAATCTCATGAAGTGCAAATTGATATGGTCAGGAATGCAATGGTGGTCACAAAGAAATATTTCTCCACCATTGCTAAAATCAAATCCTTACTGTTTATATGCATAGATCATTTGAAAAACCATGTGGATAAAGTAAAACAGGTGTGTCGTGATAAAAAGGTTTGGCAACAACGGATTTTACACGTAGGCATTCCAAATGAACCTATCATCCAACAATTCACAAAGACATTCGTAGAGTGGAAGAAGGATCAAATTGGTCGCCTGTTGCCATGAATTGGATAAATCTTCCCGTGTTTTCTTTCCTTTTTGCTATTTTTAGTCAAAAAATGGTTTTATAAGTTAGTTTTAAAAACAGACTATTTAACTTACCCTCGGGCAGAGCGGTGTAACTCTGTGGCTACTGAGTGGTTAGGGTAGAAAGTTTAGCTATATATTTCTAGAAAAAGACTTAAAAAAGGTCTGAGAAATTTAGAAAAGACTAGAAAAAATTGTTTTAGATACTTGTGGATTTTCAATCAAGGCATTTTATCAATGAATAAAATTAGACATTTTCAGCAATTTTTCAAATCTGTGTATTTGAATGCAGAAAGAGAATCTATGTTGGGATAAATCTATTGTGTTGAATTTGTTGCTTCTTTGATTATCCACTTTTCATATGTCTTTGAATGAATGTGATAAGTAATTATTTTGTTAATTTTGTGTGGATCTGAATCCCCTTGTCCTGGGAGACACGAGAGAGACTCAATCAAAGTCCATGATTTTAACGCTTCTTCAATTAAAAATTATGAGGAGTAAAGTTAATTTTTATTGTAAATCTATGGGTTTACATATAAAGTGTTTATCTTCCTAGAATTGATGCGGTGTTGACTGATGAATGTGAAAATCCTTTTCTCGCTTTCTGGTTAAAAGTGAAGTTAATATTTGTGTGTTTAAAAATTCATTGAACATCATACAAGAAGTTGCACCTTTATGCAGAGGGTAAACAATTCATTGGATTACCCAACTGTTGGTTCTATTTGTCTTTCACAAAACTAAGGGCATACATGAGTCATTTATTATAAAATTATAAAAGGCTAAATCTGTTAACCAATAATATTAATTGAACCTTCCTCTTGCCAAAGAATCTTGGTACATTTTACATCTGAACTCTGAGCATTCTAGATGGTTGATACAACACCAACCAAGAAGTAAAAATAACAAAGGATTTAACAAATCACCAAGATGTAAAAAGTTATGATGCATTTTATCTATTAACTCTTTGAAGGTTGGCTCTATAGGATACAACTCTTGTATTCTCATAACTAGACTACCATCTAATGCATGATTTTTTCTTACATTGAATTCCAATATTTGATCAAACATGCTTTCAAATTCTCTTACCACATATTCACTTCAAGGGGTCCGGAGGTGGGTTTACCGTTATGCTCTCCTTTTCCATACGAAAAGGCTTAATTCACCGGTGTAGGATTCTCTTCATTGGGCGAAGGAATAGCTTGTTCTTCGGGTGAATCATCACTCTTCTTCTTCCAAGTTTGATTCAATTATTATCTTGTTTCTTCAACATTGACCTTTTGCTTGCCTTTCTGATCTTCAGAAGAGTTGACCAGTTTGCTCTTCTTGGATCTACAAAATTTTGCCAATTGCCTCAGTTTGTTACAGTGATAGTAGGCCATACCATATGATTTCCAAGGTCCTGCATTACCTCTCCCAGTTCTTCTTCTGCAATTCATAGCCACATGACCAAAGTTGTTACAGATGGTGCATATGACATTTGTTACCTTTTCCATCTCAAATGGACTAAATCGGTTGTTGTAGGTTCTTCGCCAGTTCATATTTCCCCGGTTATCATAATTTCTCATCTAGTTGCCATTTGGCCTTGGATGCATGTGCGACACAAGATTATTTGCTCCATATCTGCATTCAACTTATCCATGTCCATACATTCTACAGGTGAAGCAATGACCTTCAAATTTCTTGGACACATACCTAGCACTAGTATTGTGGCTTGCATTTTTGTTAGGTTTGTCTCTACAAACATTTGCAGTGTGACCAGGTTTATGGAAAGCAAAACAAACAGGTTTGAAGACCACCTTACTGGTAGGTTTCCTGACCTTAGGAGAAGATTTGTTCTTAAGAGTATTGATCTTTGTACTAGATGATTCTCCTTTCTCAGATGTGTTAAAACCAAGTCCAGAGGTATCACCTTTCATCCTTTGTGATTGGATTTGTTCATCTAGCAAGGTAGAACTCTTGTTGAGCTTTTCCAGTTTCTCATTAGCTTCAGTGACCTGCTTGGTGAGATCTTCATTATGTTTTGATAGGCTCTCTCTCAGAGATTATGCTAGTTCAAGATCTAGCTGTAAAATCCCTTTTTCTTCTCTTTCTACAACCAAAAGCTCATGCATAGTGACATTTTCCCGCTTGATCTTAGCAATCTATTGATCTCTTTCCGTGATAAGATCTTCATTTGTTCTTCTAGCTTCCAGTTCCTGACTCATGCAGATAGTTAAACCTTCTAACTCTCTCCTCAAATTTAGTTTCTCACCATTTAACTTTTCAACTTCCTTGGCTAAAGCATCAATATTGGCCTCATCTAAAGAATTGTTATCAGATATTTCCAACAGTTGTTTAGTTAGCTCTCTCCTTTTGACTTGTGAAGCTTTCAGTTTGACTTTAGGGTTTTCATGCTCATTTCTACTAGCTTCAAGCTCTCTAGCCATCTCAAAGTAGATCATGTCCCCCATGGTGGTTTCAAGGCTCCCTTCTAAGCGATTAGGCTTCAAAGAAGTTAGGCTCTGATACCAATTGATGGACTTGAAAACCACCGAGAGGGGGGGGTGAATTAGTGACACTAACCGGTAGATGAACTTAACAAAACTTTTAAACACAATGCATGCAATCCAAAATGATATAACAACATCCACAATAAGTAAAACATCCACCATAACACAAGTGTTTGTATGTGGAAAACCCAAATAGGTAAAAACCACAGTGAGAGGGAACTCACAAGTTATACATTTGGTGTAATAGATAACTGACCGGTTAAGGTCTACAAAGTGCTCTACTAGGAGCGAATCTTGTTAGAGATCCCAAAGCTTGATTAAATGCTATACCCTGTAAAAGGTAGTACCCTGTTAGGAGTAACCTCGGCAGAGGATTTCTGAATCCAAACTAATGGATCACCTTGTTAGAGGATTTGAACAATGAAGCTTGTTAGAGCTTACCCAGTTAGGGTATTTTGATACTATTGTAATTGTTAGAAGACAACATGATTTGTTTGATTTGTCTGTGTAGCAGAATACTTGCTTGATCAGATCCTTTTAAGCATATTCAACACTGCTTTTCAACATACTCTACAACTTAACACTTTTGCATAACATATCACTTTCGCTCATACAAAATAATTCATTGTGATGTCAATATAAAGACATTTAGATTTCATGTCGACCTCAAGAAATCATAACACAATTTCCTAGGTGCAGTGTATCTGGTCAAGTGATCATAACTCATCACAAAAATACCGCCAAACTTATCAGTGGTGATAACTCATCACACAATCTACGAATATCGGTTGGAACACTTAATATTGGTTAGAGTTAAACCACTTGTCCTTGATGTTTCTGAGATAGTCTCTATTGGATCTTCATGTTGATGTTGAGACATGTATAACCAAGTGGTTATCTCCATGCATATACCGGTTGTCACCAAGTGTTGGTTAGGAATAAACCTCTAGTATACCAGTTGTAGTATAAACAACTTGAAGTCATACCAGTAGACAATATAAACATATATGTGCGTATGTGTTTCATCAATGACAACATATGATGAATTCATTATAATCATCAACAAGCCAACAATCTTCCCCTTTGGCATTGATGGCAACACTTAGAAAATTTTACAACAATACCGCTAAGTGGCGCTTCCAAAAAAATTTTATACACATTCACATACTCCCCCTTAGTACATACATCATACAAAATTTCAAAAACACACATACATATTTCTACTCCCCCTTTGACAACAATGCCAAATTCAAAAAGCAAAATATACATATATATATAGAAAATTTGTATCAAAATGTTTAGCATATACAACAATTTGAAAAACTGAATCAAGATTCAGGCATTAGCAATCCTCAGAAAAATTGCACTAAAATTCCTCTTCAATTGAGATAAAGCATGTTCCCATGTTTCCAGCAAATTCTCAATGAACTCAAGTGTAGACATGATCTGATTATGAAATTTCTTCATGGAATCCAATGAACAGGTTTTTGGGATAGCTAAAATAGCTTCTACATGCGTGTAGGCTCTATGTAGTATGTCCACTTGTGATGTGATTTGACTCTTCAGTTCCTTTAGTGACCGAAGTCTTTTTGCTTTCTCAAGATCATAGGTGTCTAACCTGTTGTGCAAATCATCCACAGATTTGCTAAAAGCAAAAATAGAGTCTTGAAGTGGCACATATGTAATGCATATCTTCTCTAGTTCCTGCTTAGTTTCAGTACACCTACTATTGATATCAGTAAAAAAGAATGAAATATTAGAAGTATATGCAAGATACTTGCCGCCCGTTTCAATAGCTTGCCTTAAAAAATCTTTATTAAGTGATAGAGCCAATTTCCTAGTATCAATCTCCTTCATGAGTTGTTCACCTCACTTCTTCCTATAACTCTTATCAGCATATGTCTGGGATGCTTCTTCAAGTGATGTAATTTGGTCAGATGCATCAGCAACTAATTGACCAAGTTTGCTAATGGGTGTTGTCAGGTGCCTTGTAGCAGTTTCGGGTAGCAGATTTTTCAGAATATCTACTACTTTTTGAATGGTTTCTGCTTTTATCCTTTGTTCCTTAAGTCTTTTCTTGTGCGCTCTAGATTGCATGACATTTGCAATATTCATCATTTCAGATGCACTCATATTATCAACATTTATAGGCCCTGAAATGCCTAATGAGTCATCTTCATCTTCATCATTCTGTTGTAAGACTAATTGTTTTGTCGGTTTAGAAGATGTTACCTTAACAATTGCTTTTTCTTGTTCTTTCTTCGTTTCTTGCTCAAATGACTGAGTACCAATGTTTGCATCAGATTCCTTCTGAATATTCTGTGAAATCGGTAGGGATTGAGGTTTCTCAGGTTGTTCTTTTTCTAGTGGATTTACCACTTCTTGTTGAGTTGTTCGTTCCTCAACTGAAGTAGCCTGTAAGACAGTGATCACAGGTGGCTGCATATCAGGTGCAATGATGTCCTCAGTTAGATCAATTGTATCTTGAATATCATCAATATCATGGATAAGAGTGTCATCCTTCCTCTCATCAGCTTGCACATCTTTATCCATATTAGGTATATCATCATCATCTTGTTCATCCTGAGAAGAACATATGAGCTCTTCCATCAGTTGGATGCTATAGGCTATCTGATGAGTTTCAGTCTCAATAATTTTCCTCTTTCCACTAAGTAGCTTCAATCTTCTTGCTTTGAAAGAAAATTGAATTTTGTATTGATCAACTAAAGCACTTATTTCATCCTTGGATAATTTAGGAAAATATTGCACAAATATCTCATCTATAATTTATTTTTCCTCCTTTACAACTTCCTCCCATTTATTCAAAAGAATAGTGTACAAAGAATTAGAGATATCTTTTTCAAGATCATGTGGTAATCTACTGTAATGACACAAATGATTGATTACCTGTTGAATGATTTGCTTCTTCTCATCTTCAGTGAAGAAATCAAAATGTTCTTAGACATTGTCAAATCTGTTTCTCCCTAATGTCTTCATTGTTCTTTCAAAGTGGGTTTTAGGCTTGCAAGTTGAGATATCAATGGGCATAGTTTCCTTTGGCACATTTTTCACTGACTTTGCTACTCTATTGATAGCTTTCATCTTCTTAGGTTATTCTTCAGTGTCAGTTCCTTCGTATTCTTCTTGAAGAATTAAATTTCGACCTCTTTTCTTTGTCTCCTTTTTCATATACACCTTAGGTTCCAGTTCCTTTTTGTTTTGGAAACTCTATGTCATTCTAGTACTTTTCATCACCGGAGGTGAATCCTCAGCTTTCTTTTTCTTACCTTTACCGCTTGTGGTCGGAGCAATACTTGTTCCAGCTTGTGCAGTCTGATCTTTCACTGAACTCAATTTTGCCCTCTTTTTATCTACTGGAGATGCCAACAGGTTATTGGCATACCCAATCGATAAGTCATAGTTAACCTCATAACTCATATCTTCCATTTCTTCCTCTCTAGGCTCAATTGCCTCCATTAAACAAAAATCAGTGGTAACTGTGAAAAAAATGTCTTTGGAAAATTGTTTTACCACATCCTTAGGCAATCTTACTCTCATGCTCATATTCTTCTAAAATTCATTGAAGTATTTTTTCGTAGCGGCAGAGAAAGTATTCCTTATAGCCTTGATGTTGTTCTTGATCTGGACGGATACCGAGAGATCCTTAGACCATTCAAGATCTCCGATTCCCGATAGGAAATTCTAAGAATAAAAGAATAGTATGATCAATAACTATCCATATTTAAACTTTAGGTTGTTGTCCTTATTGATAGATTGTAGATTTAAAAACAATTGTCTCCTTATGGCCTCACAGAGGTCATAATCTGCATTTTCAGCTATCATCCTATAGGCAGTATGCACTGCTATTGATGGAACACTATTCATTCTGTTGGAGTAGAATACCTAGTAGCCTATGACCATAGCTGCTAATTTTACCATTAGGTCTCTGATATTGTTAACAAAGAAGGCACGACCATCATGGTTGAACTGGTTAGGGTATTTACTGTATCTTTTAAAATGTGTCTCAATTGAGGTACTTCACCGGTTGAGTGAAAACCAGTTACGACCTGAATGGCTTCCTTGGTTATGGTATGGGTCCTCTCTAAGTACATGTTCTCCCCATGAACTTTACTCAAGATAATTCGGATATGCTCTTCTTCAAAATCTTCAAAGAAGTAAGTCGCATTATGAAAACCTTTCTAGAAAACCCTAATATACTCTGTTTGAATTTTCCCGTTTTCATCACAAAGTGATTTCAACTAAGAATATATTGACAATGACCCTAAATCCTCAATTTTGCATTCAATGTCGCTGGACAAATCCCCTTTTACTACGACACCACTGGGAACTTGTGACAAAGCATTATAAGACACAATCTTCTGCTTTTACAACTTCCATAGGTTCTGACGTGATCATCAATTTCCCTACTATCTTAGAAGACGATGCCATTCCAGATAAACTAGATTACGAAGCAAGATTATCAAGAAATACCTTATTTCACGTGTTGCTTCGTTTATCGGTTGTATGCACAAGTGCACACTAGTTCTGTCTTCTCCAACCTTCAAATCAACTTGATTACTCAAATCTCAATGTAACTTTGACTGATCAGCTAATATTCTTTTCTTAGCTCTGCAAACGCTCAAAATTTCTTTCTCGAATGCGTTAGGGTAAAAATAACAAAGTGAAAACTCGCTTTTATTCTTTTTACCAACTGCAATAAATGCTATCCCGTTAGGGTTACAAACCCTAATTACACCGCTTAAGGAAAAACTGGTTGATAACTAAATGATAAAAATTTAGCAAAATTTCATGCTTTCAAATTCTCTTACCACATATTCACTTCAAGGGGTCTGGAGGTGGGTTTACCGTTATGCTCCCCTTAGCCATACGAAAAGGCTTAATTCACTGGTGTAAGATTCTCTTCATTGAGTGAAGGAATAGCTTGTTCTCCGGGTGAATCATCATTCTTCTTCTTCCAAGTTGGATTCATTTCTTCTCTTGTTTCTTCAACATTGACCTTTTGCTTTCCTTTTTTATCTTAAAAAGGGTTGACCGGTTTGCTCTTCCTGGATCTACAGAATTTTGCCAAGTGTCTCAGTTTGTTACAGTGATAGCAGGCCATACCAGATGATTTCCAAGGTCCTGCATTACCTCTCCCAGTTCTTCTTTTGCAATTCATAGCCACATGAACAAAGTTGTTACAAATGGTGCATATGACATTTGTTACCTTTTCCATCTCAAATGGACTAAACCAGTTGTTGTAGGGTCTTTGCCAGTTCATATTTCCTCAGTTATCATAATTTCTCATCCAATTTCCATTTGGTCTTGGATGCATGTGTGGCACAAGATTATTTTCTCCATATCTGCATTCAACTGATCTATGTCCATAAATTTTACATGTGAAGCAATGACCTTCAAATTTCATGGACACATACCTAGCATTAGTATTGTAGCTTGCATTTATGTTAGGTTTGTCTCTACAAACATTTGCAGTGTGACTAGGTTTATGGCAAACAAAACAAACAGGTTTGAAGACCTTCTTACCGATAGGATTCCTGACCTTAGGAGTAGATTTGTTCTTAAGAGTATTTCTCTTTGTACTAGATGATTCTCCTTTCTCAGATGTGTTAAAACCAAGTCCAGAGGTATCACCTTTCATCTTTTGTTATTGGATTTGTTCATCTAGCAAGGTAGAAATATTGTTTAACTTTTCTAGTTTCTCATTAGCTTCGGTGAGCTACCTGGTGAGATCTTCATTATGTTTTGACAGACTCTCTCTCAGAGATGATGCTAGTTCAAGATGTAGCTATAAATTCCCTTTTTCTTCTCTTTCTACAACCAAATGCTCATACATAGTGACATTTTCCCGCTTGATCTTGGCAATCTCTTGATCTCTTTCCTTGGTAAGATCTTCAGTTATTCTTCTGGCTTCCAGTTCTTGACTCATGTGGATAGTTAAACCTTCTAACTCTCTCCTCAGATTTAGTTTCTCACCATTTAACTTTTCAACTTCCTCGGCTAAAGCATCAATATTGGCCTCATCCACAATAAGTAAAACATCCACCATAACACAAGTGTTTGTACGTGGAAAACCCAAATAGGTAAAAGCCATGGTGAGATGGAACTCACAAATTAAGTATCTGCAGTAATAGATAACTAACCGGTTAAGGTCTACAAAGTGCTCTGCTAGGAGCGAATCTTGTTAGAGATCCCAAAGCTTGATTAAAAGCTATACCCTGTAAAAGGTAGTACCTTGTTAGGAGTAACCTTAGTAGAGGATTTCTGTATCCAAACTAATGGATCACCTTGTTAGAGGATTTGAACAATGAAGCTTGTTAGAGCTTACCCGGTTAGGGGATTTTGATTCCGTTGTAATTGTTAGAAGACAACATGATTTGTTTTATCTGTCTGTGTAGCACAATACTTGCTTGATCAGATCCTTTTAAGTGTATTCAACACTGCTTTTCAACATACTCTACAACTTAACACTTTTGCATAACATATCGCTTTCGCTCATACAAAATAATTCATTGTGATGTCAATATAAAGACATTTAGATTTCATGTCAACCTCAAGAAATCATAACACAATTTCCTAGGTGTAGTGTATCTTGTCAAGTGATCATAACTCGTCACAAAAATACCACCAAACCCATCAGTGGTGATAACTCATCACACAATCTACGAATATCGGTTGGAACATTTAATACCAGTTAGAGTTAAACCGCTTGGCCTTGATGCTTCTGAGATAGTCTCCACTAGATCTTCATGTTGATGTTGAGACATGTATAACCAAGTGGTTATCTCCATGCATATACTGGTTGTCACCAAGTGTCGGTTAGAAATAAACCTCTAGTATACCAGTTGTAGTATAAATAACTTGAAGTCATACTGGTAGACAATATAAACATATGTGCATGTGTTTCATCAATGACAACATATGATGAATTCATTACAATCATCATCAAGCCAACAAAAAAGACTAGATATATATACCTTGAGAATGGATCTAGTCCATTAAGTTTTAGAAAATGTTAGTCTATGATAGTCTTACTCCTGAGGATAAAAGTGCTACCTTGAGTGCCACAAAGAGATAGGGCACTACACAAGGTGTCATCAAAGTATACATAAGCTAGCCATCCCATTCCTTTGGGATAAACTTTCTACCTAGGGTGCTAAGTAAGGGGCATGCCTATCTTTTATATTTTTTTATCTCTAGATTTAGTTTGTAGGCTCAATACATTTAGGACTTAATTTTTCTATTTATTTGGTTGTAGGATGATGAGATACTTCCTATATCGACTTGTTCATGCATAAACCCAAAGTGAAAAATTCTTGATTGTCAAGTTGTATCTAATCACCCAATTGACGAGGAAACACTCACATGTTGATTATATTATAGAATCTAAGAGGTCATGTCTTTTGTATATCGAATTGAGAGATGTTTGTCTCTCTATTTATCCATTTGGAATCATGAGTACGTGGAAGGTTTATTACATGGTATTTATCTAAAAAGATAGGGAGCATGAGAGATTTATTTCATGATTCTACTCACAAATTCAACCCAAGATAGCAAACTAAAGTTTAATCCCTCTTTTTAATGTTAAAAACATACTTGCATAACAACCATTAGTCTCAACTCTTAGTTCTTACTTGTTTTACCTAGAGTTTCTTAATTTGGGTTGAAATAATATTCTAACTATTTTATTTGATGCATATACAAGGATGGAGTGACACAAATTTTAGAAACACTTAGATTTAGTTTCTAGGCTCAATACACTTAGGACTTAAAATTTTCTATTTGTTTGGTTGTAGGATGATTAGAAACTTCCTATTTGGACTTGTTTAGGCCTAAACCCAAGATTAGAAATTCTTGCTTGCCATGTTGTATCTAATCCACCCAATTGGTGAGAAAACACTACATTTGATTAAAGGATACCTAAGCTAGTCATCCCACTCTCCAAGGATAAACTTTCTACCTAGGGTGTTAAGTAAGTGGCGTGCATATCTTTTATATTTTTTATCTCTAGATTTAGTTTGTAGCTGAATACATTTATTAGCACTTAGTTTTTCAATTTCTTTCCAGTTGTAAGATGATGGGATACTTCTTATTTTGACTTTGTTTAGGCCTAAACCCAAGATTAGAAATTCTTGGTTGTCATGTTGTATCCAACCCACCCAATTGGTGAGAAAACACTACATGTTGAATATATTATGGAAACCTAAGATGACATGTAAACACTCACATGTTGATTATATTATCAAACCTAAGAGGTCATGTCTTTTGTTATCAAACTAAGAGATGCTTGTCTCTCTATCTATCCATGTCGAATCTTAAGTGCATGCAAGGTTTATAAGATGGTATCTATCTAAAAGGATAGGGAGCATGAGAGATTTATCTCACAATTTTCCTCGCAAATTCAACCCAAGATAGAAAACAATACACTCGATTATTAGTCAATTTCAAATCTGATTTGAAACATAAATATAAATCACTAAACACATTCCTACGACCAAAAAAAATATATCTGTGGTTATCTAGCTAACAGAATGAACAATACCCTAGTTATTAAAAGTGTTAATGCGTATCCAACCTTGTCCATTATATCCCCTAAATAGAAATCGCAAAAAAAAAAAAATCATTAGTCTCAACTCTTAGTTCTTACGTGTGTTACCTAGAGTTTCTTAATTTAGGTTAAAACACTATTCTAACTGTTTTTTTCCAGGCATGCACAAGGACAAAGGGACACAACTTATAGAAACACACAAAAATTCTCAAACGTACACCACACTCCCATCCTTATCATTGTTCGTATACGACCCCTGATCCCTCCGACAGCGGTCACATGAAAAAGCCCGCATGCGTCCACCGGCTCGGCGTCGTCTTCTTAAATTTTCTTTTTCCAAAGATAATTGACGGAGAAATTTCTAAAGCCCCAGTCGAGTCCGTCACGTCAACGGCGGAATTGACGGCGGTGATTTGACTTGACGGTATGTTCGGCGTCATTCCTCGACGTGCATTTCACGCCGGCTTGCGAGTGTCACGGGGGACAATAAATGCGCAGGAAATTCAGCCCTCGGTCACGTCGGCTAACTCGTGTGACCTCCGGCGTAACGCAGTCTTTTGGTGGGTCCCGCAGGTATCGTATAGCACGAGAAAAGTCTGCGGCAGAATTCAATGCACTGTTTCGGTCAGCGATGGTTGGTCACATGACACGGCTTTGACATTAACAGATAATGCTAGGGTTTACTTCAGGTCAACTCTAGGACCGAATGTGTGGTCAGAATTTAACCTGCCTGGGTTAGGACAGCGGTTAAACAGGTTTAGATGGGGATTTGCCACGTCAGCTTTCGAATTGCCAGCTTGCCGTCTACTTTACGGACGGATAATGTTTCTGGTCAATGTTTTGAATAGGTTTTTTTCCTATATATTAGTTATGTCTTATTTGATCAAATATAATTAATTAATTAAATAAATAATATATAATTAGTATATGAAAAATTGAAAATATCATATTTATTCATTATTTCATTTAAAAATTTATTATATTATTATATTGTAATTTATATTAAACTATTATTATTATATTATGATATTGTAATTAATATTAAACTATTACTAAGATATAATTATATTATTATGTTTTAATATATTTTAGGACATTAAAACTGGTTTGAAATAATGTTTTTGGTCAATGTTTTGTAGGGTTTTTTTTCTTATGTATAATGAGAGGTGGTTTATTTTATTTTATTTTAAGTTTTGATATTTGTGGGATTATTACTTATGTCTTATTCCATCAAATATAATTTATTAAATAAATAATATACAATTAGCATAACTATTTTTAAAGGAATATAAGTAAAGTACATCAAAAATATCTTATGTGTTCATTATTAATATTATATTTTTATTGTAATTTATATTAAACTATTATTATTTTATGATATTATAGTTAATATTAGATTATTACTAATATATAATTATATATTTATATTTTAATATATTCTTATTTTTATATTTGTTTATATTTCCATTAAACTCTTTACAAAAGTAAAAAGGCTTTTATACCAACTTATTAATATATTCTTATTTTTATATTTATTTATATTTCCATTAAACTCTTTACAAAAGTAAAAAGGCTTTTATACCAACTTATTAATATATTTTTATTTTTATCTATAATTTTGATTTATATTATTAATATTAAATATTTAAAACATACATTTTGTAATAGCAAAAACAACAATTAACCCCAAACCATAACAAAACACTACTACCCAACAACCCCATTACAAAAGAAAGCAAAAACAGACTAGGTTTTTTTATTAATATATTATCATTTTTTAATATTTCTAACTTGACCAAAGCAAAAAAATCTATTAAGACTACATTATGATTATATTATCATATCATTATAATAATATTATATTGAGATAGACAAAATTGATGGATGAGTTGAATTTAGAGTCAGTGGTAATTGAGTGGTGGAAGTGAAGATATAATTAGCATTGAATAATTAAAAATTATTAATTGAGTGCATGAGAGGAGGAAATAAATAGAATTATTAGTATATTATTAATTTTTAATATTTTTAATAAACTCTTGACCAAAGCAAAAAATCTATCAAGACTACATTATGATTATATCATTATATTATTATTATATTGAGATAGACAAAATTGATCGATGGGAAGTGGTAATTGAGTGGTGGAAGTGAAGACATAATTAGCATTAAATAATTAAAATTATTAATTGAATGCATGAGAGGAAAAAATAAATAGAATTAAATTAAAAATAATATTATTATTTTTTCCTTTTCATGCATTTAACTGTAACATGTCAAATTAAATGCTTTTAGTTTTTATTGATGGAAATTCTTGCATCCATATGTGAGTATAATATGTCTTTGTGTAATAAATAAGGGAAGAAAATTGTGTGTGGTGCCAATGGGTTCTATTTATTAATAATATTTAATAGTTTACACATTAATAAATTGTATATTTAATTTTATATTTTTACATAATTTCATAGGTGATAATGTTATGAATTGTGTATTATAGATATATTTATACATATATTCAAGTTATTTTATAATATGGTATTGATATTTGTAACTATAGGTTTCATTTGAAGGTATTTTAATATCAAAGTTTTGTTTAAAGGTATTTCAATTGATTTCAGTATTTGAAGAAAGTTATGTTTATTTATTTTTTAAGTTTTTCATTTATTATAATAGTGATGTCAAAAATTCATAATGTGTCACTTATTAGTTAATGGCTCTTGCATGTTGCATTATAGAATGGTTATATTTTATTTTATTTTATTTAGATTTTTACTAACACCAGTCTTAACGTAACAATTTGATTCAATGTTTTATTTTCATGCAAGAAATGAAATGACAAGGCCTTGTAGTAGATCCATTAATGTTGTTATATAATTTGGGGGAAAAGAGAGAATATAGATTAAGATGAAGGATCTTTAGGCTAGATATGTTTTAGAAGTTATCATGTGTAAATGAAAATCATAAGAATTTACATTGAAACTTTTATCTCATTATTCTAGTGTTAAGTTTTGTTATGATTATTTCAGTATTTTTATATGGATTAACAACATTCATTTCTTGTTCAACCATCATGTTGAACATAAATGTTAAGTGAAATAATTTAGCAAGTCAATTTCATGATTTGTAAAACAATAGATTGTGTGCATTGTTTCAAAATTTGTACAAAAATGAACTAGGGTTAGTCCTTATATAAAACTCTAAAGGTGACAAGTGAAACATTATGCACTTTGAGTAAGCATATAGTGACTAGTAGAAAGGGTTAAGTCAACCCCAAATTTTGAATTTAAAATTTAATTTTTGGGCTCATTTATGCAAATCATGGAATTGAACCTCAAATTATGGATTTTAACCTAACCAAGAAATAGAAATATGAGGATTAGAATTGGCTCACAGGAATGAATGAAGATGGGAATAGGTGTGGTTTAGGTTATGTGGCATCTTTTAAAAAATCACACCTTGTACATTTGGTGAGTCATAAACAAAGGGGAAAGTGCAAACTATGTGATTTTCACCATTATACTTTTCCAGTTTAACCCCACTTTGACTTTCATACAAACTTCTATGAGGATTTGTGTCAAATTAGAATCAATTAGCCAACATGAAAGTAAATATATCTTAGACACTTTTTAAAAGGATATTGATGTTGTTGTGGTACATATTTACTTTTAATGAGTGGTCCATATTGAAAACATACAAAAAATAGAAAGTTCGGATTAGTAAAATAGTTAATATGTATTTAAAACATGACTATTTTGTTTACAACCAAACTAAAAAGGAGAGAGAGAGAGAGAGAGAGAGAGAGAGAGAGAGAGAGAGAGAGAGAGAGAGAGAGAGAGAGAGAGAGAGAGAGAGAGAGAGAGAGAGAGAGAGAGAGAGAGAGAGAGAGAGAGAGATTCCACTTGTGTTGAAACAAGGATACTACATAGAGTTAGCAACACCAATAGGTATTGCTTTGGAGTAGCAAAAATAATGTGTTATGAAAGGAAACAAAGGTGTAGAATATTCTTTCTAAAATAATCTATGGGAGGAGATATAAGCAAAAAAAATGACCATACAATTACATAGAAATAAGTACAAAAGCAATATATTATAACACAAAGTTATATATAAACATTAAGTAATTTGTCTTTTATTTTTTTCTGTTATGGTTGGATGTTGTTGGTTTTGTTGGGCTTTTATGCTGATTTTTGCCCAGAACTGTGTTGGTTTTTTGGCAGAATGTCTTTTCTTGTTTCTTAATGGTATTATTTTTTAAGGATCTTTTGTAAAGGGTTTCGAGATCCCTTCAAAACATGTTTTTCCCGTAATAAAAAACACAAAGTTATATATGGGGAAAAATATTTTGGGTAAAATCCAAAGAAACTCAATGTATTATTGAGTAGTCACATGGTTACAATACATTTGCAGCCTCTAAGCCTTTATAGGGTATCGTTGACAAGAGATCTAGGGTGAATTTTGATAGCATGATTGTACTTATAAAACTCATTATAAATTCTTCATCTCAAGCACCCAACAAATAATAGAAGTGCAATACATGAAACAATAAAATGTAATTAGGAATCTGTCAGCTAAAATAATCCACAATGTGGTGCCTAAATCCCTAGTAAAAATCCAACACCCAAATCCCAAGATGAGTCCATAGGCCAAAAATAGCATATTCCTTATACTTATCATAAGTTCATCATAACTCACTCACCAACTTGGACACTCTATTTTTTATCTGTTATCTTCATTTAAATATGTATTATGACCTATCATAACATGTATCACAAGTTGGTCAAGAAGTGTAACTTTCTCTTACAACTCTTTTATGCATCATATATGCTCTTGTATTTTTTATGTGGGAGACTCTACTTTGGAGACCATAAATTTTAATCTAGTAGTCAATTGAGCCCCTTCTTTTAAATTTAGGTTATCAAAGAGATTCGTTCTATGGTAACCAACTTATTCTAGTTAAGACCCATTTTGATATTTTGGGGGGCCTAAAATCAAACCCTCTAGTCATAAAAATTGTATTTTTTAATCCTCAAGATTAGGATGCTAGGGAGATACATCTTTCCTAACATTCTCCCATTTATCAAACACATCTCAAAAGAATAGAGAATACCTATATTATCAAGTATACACTAGGGGTTGAGACATCTATAGACTTACTACACTACCTAGACTTTTTTGTGTTGAATTTCATCAATAAATTTGTAATATTAACTAGGATGAAAGGTTGAGACAACTTTTCTAACCTTCTCCCACTTGTCAAACATCTTGTAAGAGAAAAGGGAATACCAACACTATCAACTATCTACTAGGGGCCATGATTCTCATAGACTTACTATGCCACCTAAAGTTCTCTATGTTGACTAGCTTTATAATGCATTTACAATAGTATAAAAAATATCCTCTTTCTATAACATCACCCTTCTATCCTCTACAATTTCATAAGAAAATGATGTTTGAGATCTATGTGCTTCATCCTCAAATGAAATGTTATTTTTTACTAGACATAAGACACTTTGATTATTACAAAGAATTCTAATAGCTCCTTGACTCGACCCCACATCTAAATAAAATCTCTTAATAAAAATGGTCCATATTGAAATGATTCTAGCTACTATATACTCAACCTTTGTAATGGACAAAGTGATCACAACCTATTACTTACTCATTTAACTAATAGCACCACCAATTATATGTTTGGAAAGGCATGTTGTACACCTTGCATAATTCTAAAAAAAATAACATTTAATTGTGGCACATCTTAGAGATGTGAACATTACATGGGTTAGACATTCTAAGGACCACTTATATGTTGTATATAAAATTTTATTAATATTTAATGTAGCTCACACATTGGAAAAACTTATTACAAAAAACTAAATAAGGGGGATATGGTTTTGTAAACTCATGGCTAGAGGCGCATGATTTATATAGTACAACTTGGTGGTTTTATGCAAACTTATTTTTATGAAAGTAAGCACATGATTAGTTGTTGATGTTGGTCCATGTAACCTTTGACTTGTTAGCTAAGGTTAATCAAGAGCATCTCTTGAAGGATGCATATGTGAGGAGAGAAAGTAAGGATTGGGATGTGTGAATACATTATTCTCATTTTCTTGTTTACATGGAGTGTAATCAGGGAGATAAACATTTTTAAAGTCTTGCATGAATAATTTGCAAGTGTATTATGATCATTGTTAATAATATAATCAATTGAGTGTGCGGGTCCTTTTAGAGGCTAGTTTTTTCCCTTTTAAAATTTTTCCTAGGGTACATCTAGTGTCATTTTGATGGTATGTTTGTCTATTCTTTTGCATTATGGATTATGAATACTTTTCTAAAAAAAATTCTATCTTGAGGTTATATACAAATAGTTTATTATGACTACAAATTTTCTTTCAATATGTTTGACTCATATGATTTTTTTGTTGGTATCTCTTGCCCAACGTGAACCCATGAATCCACAAATATCCACTCATTTTTTGTTCCCTAAAAAATAACCATCATAACAAATAGAGTACTTAGAGGTAGTTGCAAATAACTAAAGACCCTCTTAACTTCCTCCCAATAATCTCAGTCAAGATTGGCCTAGAATTGACTAAGTATTACCACTCTTTGTACAATATCTAGTCTTGTATAAACTATAGCATACATCAGAATCCCAACAACACTAGCATAATATATTGAGTCATGTCCTCCATCTCATTAGGTGTAGATTAACATTTCTCTATTAATGATTTAGTCCTCGCCAAAATTGCTACACGTACTGGTTTAGAAACTAACATGTTGAATCTCATTAGCTTAGATTTCGTATACCTTGGCCTAGCCAAAAATTTCTATTTGATTTATCTCTATTGATTATCATACCCAAGATATACTTGGAAGCTCCCAATTCAATCCTAACAAACTACGTTTGGGACTTCAAATCACAAATCGCTTCCTTACTATTACCAAAAATATCATATCATTTACATAATGTGATAACAAGGAATCAATCACCATCAATTTTATAGTAAACATAATGATCTAATTCGGATCTTAAACTCCCAAGTTAAACACAAATAAATCATTTTTTTTGTATCTCCTAGAAATAGACTATTTCAAACCATACAAAAAAATTCAATCTAAAAACTAAAGCCTTATTGCATTTAACAACATAGTGTTTTGGTTGTGTCATGTACATCTCTTCCAAGACTAATTCACCATACATTATTTCTCTCTTTACATCCATATGTTCTATCTATATATCATTTTTTTCTACTATGAATAAAAAAAACCTAATATAAATCAACTTAGCAACCAAGGAAAATTTATCACCAAATTATGTCCCCTATCAGAAGAGCATGGTATATAAATCAAGAGCTAAGGCCACAAACTAGATATTCAGACATGATTTTATCAAAAAAAAAATTAAAAATCAAATATTGAAACCTAAATCAGGATATAAATAATGTCTTGAGAATAATTCAAACAATAATAACCTCACCAAAAGAGTAGGAATACAAGAAATTTGAGACAAAATTTTTTTTTGGTGGTATCTCAAAAAAAGAAGACAAATATAAAATGATTGAATGGATGCTAGGGCTGATTATAATACCGCATAAAACATATTATTCAATGTGTGTGTGTGTGCGCGCGCGCATGCGCGTATGTGTATGTGTATGTGTATGTGTATGTGTATGTGTATGTGTATGTGTATGTGTATGTGTATGTGTATGTGTATGTGTATGTGTATGTGTATGTGTATGTGTATGTATGTATATGTATATGTATATATATGTATGTATGTGTGTGTGTATGTGTGTGTGTGTGTATGTGAGAAAGAGAAAGTGAGAGAGTGAAAATAAGAAATGCGATAAATAGAAGTAAAGACCCAAAAAAAACTTTTACTAACCTTAAAAGAAAGGGGGGGAGAGTATATTCAAATGCATTGGGTCTACTACCCCACCACAAACAGATACATTAGCAACAAAACTACCATGCATATAGTAAAAGAGAAATAAAATAAAAAAGTTACATCATGAAATGGAAAGAAAAGGAAGAAAATAGAAAAGAACCAACTTAGATTGAAGCCACTCCTTCACTAGGGAAAAAAAACTTTGAAGAAACCACATAATTTTTTTGAAAATGATCTTTGAGAATAAAAAGGAGGTAATTAATAATAAAGAAAGTCAAAACAGCAAAAACAAAAAGTATACAAAGGATTGGTGCAATATGAAAAGCATATTAGGAAGCATGCAACAAGACTCCTACAATAGATATATCATATAAAATGATGATAAAGATATCAAGTGATAAACAAAAAAGGAGGAACATACTAGAGACCATTTTTTATGGTAAAAAAATATTAAAGTATCTCTATAGCTAGGAGACCACTTGGAGTTTCCAAAATTTATCCATCACCACAATTAATAAATGGATACCCCATAGATCAACTCATTAGAGGATTATTTTTTGGAATAAAGGAAATATTACAAATTTAGGTGCTTGCACAAAGAGAAGTTGCTTGTGAGATAGACATCTCACTCAAAAAAAAAGTAATCGAAGAGGTAGTCGTAAAAATCTTCTTCAAAATTTAGTTAAAAACATAAAAAATAATAAATTCAAATAGAACTTATATGAAGAGGTATTTGTTATAGCTCAACATGTCTACAAAATATCATTCAAATTAGGAAACCTCAAGAATATTTCAAAGATGAAATTTCACCACCATCTCCAATACATAGAAAATGATACATTTGAATAGACAACTATTAAAGAAGAAAAATTGATTGAAAGTCAATAATAAAAAAATAGATAACCAAATAGTACAACTAGAATGTACCCACTATAAAAACATGATATTGAGACTTAGGAAAATCTTAAAAAATGAACTAGGGTAGAAAAGATAGAATAGGTGGAAAAGATAAATAAGCAACAAATGAGGTCAAAGATGCTACAAAATGGTTAATCACTCTAGCAAGATAGCTAGCTAGTGACCCAATGAGAAAAATAAAACAATATACGGCTTGACAAAACAATCAATTCCAATGGTAACAATGAGGCCAACATCACAACTAAAAAATAGTTATAGATGAGTGAAGCATTAAGAAGCAATGCAAAATAAGATTTGGTAAACAGATATGTCAACTTTGAGGAAGTCATGGAAAAGTTAATCAAATTAATACAACAAAAGCAATCATAACTTCAAACTAATTCATTTGAAAAATTGACAACACAACTAGGAGCTCAATACAAAACCTACTATGATAGATTAGTGGTTGGTAATGGGAAAAGAAAAACAAACTAAAAGATAATGATTGATCATGGAACATAGAAGCTAATACAAATGCAAAAAAAAATTGAGAAATGGTTGGAAAGATTTAGATAGATATATAAATAAGTGGTAATATATATTTATAAGGATCTATCTACAGTATACTAATCTTGCATGAATTGGTCACAAATCTCTATGTTACAAAATATTCAAATAGATACCATGGAGACTCCAACAATAAGGAATTGTATCATTATGACTAATTTAGATAGTTCACAATGCCAATAATTAAGAAACATCCATTCACATAAAAAATAAATGAATGAATAAAGGGTACAATTGATTTCACAAAAGAAAGAGTTAAAGTTGGAAATAAACATTCATCTATCCTTATTAACGAATTTTCTCCAAGATATTAAGTAGAAAATACCTATTTTAGCAAAGACTACCACTTTAATCCTTGTAGAAAAATCCTACAATAATATGTTAGTGTGAGTGCAATGTAATCAACAAATGATATTAAATTGGGAAATCTTTTGTGAGCATATTAAGAACACTTATGGGCATCTACTACTATAATTAAGGATATCAACATGTTGCCAAAATTTTGGGATAGATGGTAAAGAATTGATTTTGTAAATATTTTAATATAATGAAACATTTTTATGAGTAGTAGCCTAACTTGGGGACAAGACAATAGTTTAGGTCATAGGAGGATGTTGGTAGACAATAAATTAGAAATATAACATAAGAAATTATAATCAACCTAGGCATTGAGAATGATAGTGCAATAATATTTGATGGAATGCAATATATTTTGAGTGATGATGAGGCAAAAAGATATATAGAAGGATATGTCTCTACATATCTAGAGGCCATACGAGCATCCAAATATACTACACGGGAAATTAAAGAAAGAGACAAGAGATTGGAATAAGAGTAGGAATAGAAGAAAAATAGAAGAAAATATATGAATATATTTTAGATTGTAGTATCACCCAAGCATACATGATGGATATATAGAGGTCTACGATATGAAATATACCTTGTATAAGGAACACATGATATAAATATATGAATTGAAAATTTGTCGGTGTATATGAGTAAAAAATTTATAACCTTTTTTTTGTGTGTGTATATGTTTATCTACCACAACTATTTTGGTTTTATTTGTATTGCATCAGCTTGGGTTAAATTATGACGTAAGTAATCTAAACCTTGAGCTTGTATTTTTTTCTCAATAGAAAATGTAGAAGATATATGGGAGGATGGATCCACATTTCAATCCATTGGAAGAAAGGAATTTGAGATCCACATTCTTTACATGAGGACATAGATCGAATACAAAAGAACAACTTTTGAAATATATGTTCTCTAATTGGCGGTAGTAAACCCTTAACAAAAAGGATTTACAATTCGTTATCGAGAAGGAAACCTTTCATTTTAGAGTCTTGTGCACACTCAAATAAATATAATTTGGTAATGTTTGAGACAATGTTCACTCTAAAATAAAGGAAAGCTATAGCTATCATATCAAAATAATGGATGGAGGCATGAGCTAACAAACAAAACCATGTAATGACATGATCTCTAAGACTGTTATGGAAGAACCAATCCAAAATTTTGTCACCATAAGTGTAATCCAAATAGATGGCTTCAAAAGCTTTCACATAAGAATCGGGGTCACCTTCACCATGATATAACTCAAGACAAGGTTCCATAGAATCTGTTGGTAATAGATATTCCACAATCTCAAATACAAGAGGATTATAATATGTTGGACATGCCTGACAAAGAAGGGGATGTAAAGGGGATGAAGAACAATATATAAGAAGATAAAACTAGAGCGATTAAAGAAATAACAAGGTTCCATAGAATCCATTGCTAATAGATATTCCACAATCTCAAATACAAGAGGATTATAATTGTATGCGGGAAAAGTGGGTCGATAGAACTCAATATATGAAAATATTCCAAAAATAAACTTGTCCACACACACACAGGACTTCTTGGTGCAAGGTATGGAGTAATGAAGTATCACCCAGCTTCCCAAGGTGGGTCCCATGGTTCTCTATCTTACAATGTCCCTCAAACCAATGTTTTTGCTCTCAGATCACTGAGCAAAATGGTTTAGGGATGGCAAATGCAAGAACGAGGGATGCTTTTGTTGGTTTTAATATGAGATGCATCCTAAGCTATGCATGATTCTAGAAATGCAATTAACTAGATTATAAGATGACAAGGTTAGTATAAATACTATCCGAACATGATATATTAGTCTATGATTGAGCTAAATGATAAAGAAAGTATTCTAAACATGCATATTTAGACTAATTCCTAGTTAAAGAGAGGCTAAAATGATGAGCATAAAAATGACATATGAAAGCTTGAATGTATTTGAGCATAAGTATGATACTACAAACTTGGATGATGATCAAAATGGAGGAATGAGAGCTCCATTTATAGCAAAAATAGGGCAATGGATGGTCAGGATTGAAAGAGTTGATCAAGGGTTGAGTTTGAAAGTTGGGGATCCATGTTTGCAATTTACACCAATGAAGTGGTGACAAGTGTCAACATAGGGTTGGGTTGAGAGAAGGGGTTAGAGGCATTAAATGCCTGAGAAGACCTTAGGGTTATCTAGAAGGTAAGGTTTAAGTCTAAATTAAGATTACCTATTGGATTAAGAGTTAATCCAAAGATAAACCCTTGTGCAAAGGATTAAGAGATAATCATGGTCAAAGCATTAAATGCTTGATGAGACCCTTGGGTTGGATGAAGGTTGAGTTAAAAGAAATTCTTTAACCATGTAAGAGGGTTTGAGTTAACCATTAATGGTTATGAAGACTTTGGGGAATTAAGTGGTTGAAGGCTTGAAGCCTTTAATGGTTATCAAAGACTTTGAGGAATTAAGTGGTTGAAGGCTTGAAGCCTTTAATGGTTATCAAAGACTTTGAGGATTTGAGAAGTGACCTCCACTTGCTTAGGAATGTGACAAAGTTTAGAAGATGGGTTAGGCTAATTAGAAGCGATTAGAAGAGTCTAGAAGGGATTAGAAAGGGGTTTAGGAAGGCAAGTGGGAAATGTAGGATTTTGCAAGTGGATGGAGGGATAATAGGATTTAATTGAATTAAATGATTTATTCAATTTGGTTGTAATTTGGGAAAATTAAATAAATTAGATTTATTCAATTTAGGATAACTATTTAATTAAATTTGAATTTAATTAAAAGTGGATAGGGAGATTTAATTGAATAAAATGATTTATTCATTAAATGGTATAGTGAATTTAATTTAAATAAATTGAGTAATTTACTTAATTAAATAAAGGAATGCGGGTAATTTAATTAAATTGAGAAATGAACATAAAATATTCATTTAGGAATATGGTCATTTTTATACATCTACATTTTGCCCCTCTTTGAAGTGACGTGTGTGCACATGTTATTTCAAAGAAAATGATGCGTTATCATGATTTATGATCAAATGCAATTTTTGTGTCGCTCTTTTGATTTGCAAGTCGTGCCCTAGATTTGATTTGATGCGTGATGCCCCAGATTCGATATTTTGATGGTGATGCCCCCTCGGGAGATGAATCAATTTTTTGAAATTTTTTTATTTGAGTTGACGAGTTGCTTGGATGCGTAGGATTTCGTCTATGTGAAAGGTGGGTAAATTGATTCATCTCCTGATAATGTACAACTTGTAGGGTTTAGGGGAGGCCCCGACCATAGTACATATCCGTTGGGCTAACCATAATTTCATTTTCCTCCTATAAAAGGGGGAAAATAGCTTTGATTTGATTCATTTGTGCTTTGTTGACTTTGGAGAAAGAGAATTTGGTCTGAAGAGAAAATGCCTATTCCGTATTCCAGACACCGTTTCGAGCACGTTCGGAGGTACCGGAGACCTGCAACGTATGGACCACCAGTAAGTCAACGTTTTTGACCCTCTTTTGATTTTTGATTTGGTCATTTTTAGTCATTTTTTTTATTTTAAAAACTCGGTTTTAGCGTTTTAGCGCATCAAAGTCATAGATTAGCGCATACAAACTTTTAAGTAGCGCATCAAGTATATTTGTAGGGGTGCATCCGAAATAAAATAGGGTGGCGCATAGGAAATATAGGACGTAGAATAGCGCATGGCGATAGTCGGGTAGCGTGTTAGGTCAGCAGGCTAGCGGGTAGGGTAGACCTAACGCATAGGGGTCACAGGGGTTTGCATGGGTAAGGGGGTTTAGCGCGTAGGGTTAACCTAGCGCATAGGGTCAAACAAGTAGCGCCTAGGAGGTATAGATTAGCACGTGGGTAGGTTTTAGCGCATAGGGTAGATTAGGTGGCGCATGGGGGGAAAAGGTTAGCGCGTAGAGGCAGTCTAGCGCATAGGGTAAATAGATTAGTGCGTAGGTAAGATAGCCTAGCTCGTGGGTAAAGTTTAGCGCAACGGGAGTCTGTTTTAGCGCATCTAAAAACAAATTTTGCAAGATGAGGTGTTTTGTAAATTTGTTGTGTCTGTTGTTATGTTTTATGGATTTGTCCAATATGAGTGCTGATATAACTTGTTTTGATTTGCGATATCTCAAGTTATGTATTGATATCAATGTGGTGTTTTGATCAAAATATGATTTATTTGTGTACCCCATTTCAAGTTCAATGTGTGAAGCCTGATTTGTGTTACAAGCTGGTATGAAACTTGAGTTGTGTTACAAGTTGATATGGGTGGGAAACTTGAGTTGTTTTACAAGTTTATGTGATTGTGGAGACTTGAGTTGTGTTACAAGTTTTGATATGGTTTGTGATAACTTGAGTTGTGTTACAAGTTGATATGAAATGATAGGATTTTGAACTTGATGTAGATGAGCAAATTGTTTCATGTTGTTGATGGGAGTTTGATTTTGATATCTTTGTTTTGATGTGGAAACTGATATTGGATTTGTTTTGCTTGTTGACAGGAGCGATTGGGTGTGGTTCAGTCGAGGGAGAGATTTTCGAGACTGTGGACATTGATACCGTGGTTGTCTCAGGCTGATCTCGACATCATTGAGAGATGTGGGTTGACCTCCCTTTTGGATATGCCTCGGTTCACTGTGAATCGAGGGCTACTAATAGCACTGGCAGAGAGGTGGCATAGCGACACAAACACCTTCCATTTTGCTATAGGAGAGATGACAGTCACACCAGAGGACTGTTACAGGATCCTGCGGATTCCCGTAGTAGGTGCACTACTACCGTATGAGCAGTCGGAGGAGGGTGGGATAGAGGCACTGCATCATATCTTCCATGACGAGATAGTCTGTGGCTATGAGATCCCGTGGTAGGAGTTTTTGGACCTGGATTATGTGCCACTGCCATCTATATTAGCAAGGTTCATTGGTGGATTCCTTTGTCCTGATCATAGGTCAAAGGGATTCTCTGTGGGATGGGAGTTGGTATTGGAGGAGATGGTCACACAGGGCCGGAGATTTTCATGGGGATCAACTATGCTGACCCATCTATACAGGGGCCTATATGAGGTGGTATACCTTGATTACGACAGTTTGTCAGCTGGCGTGACACTATTACAGGTATGGTGCTGGGAGCACATTCTAGCGGCGAGGCCACTAGTAGACAGGGACAGACCCATGGGATGCGCATATGCGTATGGATACAGGGGTCTAGTTGTCCAGCGCAGGCTGGGCAAACTCTAGCATTGGAGGAGAGTGCTTGATGATATAGATATGGTCACCTGGCGACTGTATACAGGATGTGAGGTGTGGGCAGAGGACGGGCTGGAGATGCCCTTTGTTTTTATGACTAGATACTTGATCAGGAGGACCCCGTTTGTGATAGAGAGGTTTGTGGTGACCCGATTTTTGAGACAGTTTGGGTGCCAACAGGGTATTCCACAGGGAGCGTGTCTATATGCACGTCGGAGGCAAGATGTAGCGGATTGGGGTCTGACCATTGATAGCGCAGTGGCGGTGGAGGAGTTTGTTGGGTTGGCAGTGCAGATATGGGATTATGTCCCAGAGATTCAGGATACGGGCATGACCGATGAGTTCGCCAGATTGTTTGCTGTGCGGGCGGTGGCCAGGATATCTGATCCTGAGGAGATGAGGCCAGCTTTTGATTTCGATGAGGAGGAGGGAGAGGGAGATGATGATGATGATGATGGAGAGGATGGAGGAGATGGACAAGGGAGAGGAGCTAGAGGGAGGTGGGGAGGTAGAGCTAGGAGAGGAGATAGGGGTGTGGAGAGAGCGGTAAGACAGGGGGTGATAGATAGGGGGAGAGGTGGATTGGCGATTGAAGCCAGTGGAGAGGGGAGAGTGGGGGAGGTGCTAGCTGCAGTGGGGGGTATTGATGAGGTGAGGTGACCAATGCAGAGGAGGAGAACAAATGTACTCCCACCTCCAGCACCGAGGATAGGCCGAGTAGGAGGAGTTGCCCCTGCACAGGTACCACTACGGGTTCGGGTCCCTACACATATTGAGGATGCTCAGATCCGGACCTTACAGGTGACTGTACAACAGCTGCAGGCACAGATTTTGACATATCAGTGGCAGATTTCATAGTTGACCACTGAGCGGAACACCGAGATAGAGTGGAGGGGGCGAGCGGAGGAGCTAGTATCCAGCATGCAGAGAGCAGCGGCGGGTGGTCCGATGAGAGACACCCTGAGAGAGCTAGCATTGAGAGCTCAGGAGGCAGAGTACTATCGACGGCACTATGAGGCTGTGGTACCGAGGGGCCGGCGAGTACAGAGCTTTACACAGTCGAGATCCAGTCGATCTTGAGATACTGGGTCGCGATCTAAGAGTCGAGGTGTTACAGGGCCACCGAGACAGGACCCTCCTGGAGATCCAGGGGTGGGTGCATCTGAAGGTAGACCATCTCCGTCAGGGGATAGTCATACTTGAGAGACGTGGTCTCTTTTGTATTTTTTATCATTGTTATTCTGTGTACTGGACACAGTGTTGATACATTTTGTACCTGTTGATCATTTTTGAGATATATATATATATATATATATATATATATATATATATATATATATATATATATATACGGCATCATTTTCTTTGATCATGTGGTGTGTTTATATGGATGCATGTTATGTGGGTTATTTCTTCATGATGATGCAATGCTTAAATATATGATATAATGTATGATGTAGGATGTATGTTTTTATATGCTGTGAGATGTATCTTGAAAATGAGATGTATGATTTGATATGCAACTAAATGTAAAAGGATATGCAAACATGTTAAATGATATGCAACTAATTGTAAAATGATATGCAACTATGGTTATGGTAGCATCCTCATTCTGTATGTGCCATCTGATATAGCCATATGTTGTTTGCTTTCTTTTTAGATATCATCATTGAGCATTGATTTGTTTAGGATATGTTGAAAATTTATACAAGCATAATGGTATAATTGAACCATAATGACCTGAGAAAAATTTACATGATATTTGATTTTGCAAGATAGCACAAGCATCTAGGTATAATTGAACCAGGACGACCTGAGTGTGTATTGCGTAAACAGATAAGATTATGTTTTTTTTGAATTTTTTTTTTATTTGATATGATGAGTTGCTTGGATGTGTAGGATTTCGTCGATGTAAAATGTGTGTAAATTGATTCATCTCCCGAGGGGGCATCACCATCAAAATATCGAATCTAGGGCATCACACATCAAATCAAATCTGGGGCATCACACATCAAATCAAATCTGGGGCACAACTTGCAAATCAAAAGAGCGACACAAAAATTGCATTTGATCATAAATCATGATAAGGCATCATTTTCTTTGAAATAACATGTGCACACACGTCACTTCAAAGAGGGGCAAAATGTAGACGTATAAAAATGACCATATTCCTAAATAAATATTTTATGTTCATTTCTCTATTTAATTAAATCCAATTTAATTAAAATACCCGCATTCCGCTATTTAATTAAGTAAATTACTCAATTTATTTAAATTAAATTCACTATATCCATTTAATGGAATAAATCATTTTATTCAATTAAATCCCTTCTATCCACTTTTAATTAAATACAAATTTAATTAAAAAGTTATCCTAAATTGAATAAATCTAATTTATTTAATTTTCCCAAATTGCAACCAAATTGAATTAAATCATTTAATTCAATTAAATCCTATTATCCCTCCATCCACTTGCAAAATCTTACATCTCCCACTCGCCATCCTAAATCCTATTTCTAATCCCTTCTAGACTCTTCTAATCGCTTCTAATTAGCCTAACCCATCTTCTAAACTTTGTCACATCCCTAAGCAAGGGGAGGTCACTTCTCAAATCCTCAAAGCCTTTGATAACCATTAAAGGCTTCAAGCCTTCAACCACTTAATTGCCCAAAGTCTTCAAAAACCATTAATGGTTAACTCAAACCCTCTTACATGCTTAAAGAATTTGTTTTAACTCAACCTTCACCCAACCCAAAGGTCTCATCAAGCCTTTAATGTTTTGACCATGATTATCTCTTAATCATTTGCACAAAGGTTTATCCTTGGATTAACTCTTAATCCAATGGGTAATCCTAATTTAAGCTTGACCCTTACCTTCTAGATAACCCTAAGGTCTTCTCAGGCATTTAATGTCTCCAACCCCTTCTCTCAACCCAACCCTATGTTGACACTTGTCACCATTTCATTGGTACAATTTGCAAACATGGATCCCCAACTTTCAAACTCAACCCTTGATCAACTCTTTCAATCTTGACCATCCATTGCCCTGTTTTTGCTATAAATAGAGCTCTCATTCCTCCATTTTAATCATCCTTCAAATTTGTAGTATCATACTTATGCTCAAATACATTCAAGCTTTCATACCATTTATGCTCATCATTTTAGCCTCTCTTTTAACTAGGAATTAGTCTAAATATGCATGTTTAGAGTACTTTCTTTATCATTAGCTTAAATCATTAACTAATATAGTATGCTAGGATAGTTTCTTTACTAATCTTGTCATCTTATAGTTAGTTTATTGCATTTCTAGAATCATGCATAGCTTAGGATGCATTTCATTCTAAAATCTATCAAAGCATCCCTTGTTCTTACATTTGCCATCCCTAAACCATTTTGCTTAGTGATTTGAGAGCAAAAACATTGGTTTGAGGGACATTGTAAGATAGAGAACCATGAGACCCACCTTGGGAAGCTGAGTTATACTTTATGACTCCATAGCTTGTACCAAGAAGTCCTGTGTGTGTGTTTGGACAAGACTTTTGGAACATTTTTCACATATTAGGTTCTATCGACCCAATTAAGTGGTTGAAAGTTGGAAGCCTTTAATGGTTATCAAAGACTTTGAGGATTTGAGAAGTGACCTCCCCTTGCTTAGGGATGTGACAAAGTTTAGAAGATGGGTTAGGCTAATTAGAAGTGATTAGAAGAGTCTAGAAGGGATTAGAAATAGGATTTAGGATGGCAAGTGGGAGATGTAGGATTTTGCAAGTGGATGGAGGGATAATAGGATTTAATTGAATTAAATGATTTAATTCAATTTGGTTGCAATTTGGGGAAATTAAATAAATTAGATTTATTCAATTTAGGATAACTTTTTAATTAAATTTGTATTTAATTAAAAGTGGATAGAAGGGATTTAATTGAATAAAATGATTTATTCCATTAAATGGATATAGTGAATTTAATTTAAATAAATTGAGTAAATTACTTAATTGAATAGAGGAATGCGGGTATTTTAATTAAATTGGATTTAATTAAATAGAGAAATGAACATAAAATATTTATTTAGGAATATGGTCATTTTTATACGTCTACATTTTGCCCCTCTTTGAAGTGACGTGTGTGCACATGTTATTTCAAAGAAAATGATGCCTTATCATGATTTATGATCAAATGCAATTTTTGTGTCGCTCTTTTGATTTGCAATTCATGCCCCAAATTTGATTTGATGTGTGATGCCCCAGATTTGATTTGATGTGTGACGCCCTAGATTGGATATTTTGATGGTGATGCCCCCTTGGGAGATGAATCAATTTTGTTTTTTTTGAAATTTTTTTTGATTTGATATAATGAGTTGCTTGGATGTGTAGGATTTCGTCGATGTAAAATGTGTGTAAATTGATTCATCTCCCGATAATGTACAACGTGTAAAGTATAGGGGAGACCGCAACCATATTACAGGTCCGTTTGGCTAACCCTAATTTCATTTTCCTCCTATAAAAAGGGGAAAAGAGCTTTGATTTGATTCATTTGTGCCTTGTTGACGTTGGAGAAAGAGAATTTGGTCTGCAGAGAAAATGTCGATTCTGTATTCTAGACACCGTTTCAAGCGCGTTCGGAGGTACCGGAGACCTGCCGCGTATGGACCACCAGTAAGTCAACGTTTTTTACCCTCTTTTGATTTTTGATTTGATCGTTTTTAGTCATTTTTTGATTTTTAAAACTCGGGTCGAGCGTTTTAGCGCATCTAAGGCATAGATTAGAGCATACGAACTTTTAAGTAGCGCATCAAATTTATTTTAGGGAGTGCGTCTGAAATAAATAGGGTAGCGCATAGGAAATAGAAGTTAGTGCATAGACGCAGAATAGCGCATGGCGATAGTTGGGTAGCGCGTAGGGTCAGTAGGTTAGCACGTAGGGTAGACCTAGCGCATAGGGGTCACAAGGGTTCGCATGGGTAGGTGGGTTTAGCGCGTAGGGCTAACCTAGCGCATAGGGTCAAACAGGTAGCACCTGGGAGGTATAGATTAGCGCGTAGAGTCATTCTAGCGCATAGGGTAGGTTAGGTGGCGCATGGGAGGAAAGATTTAGCGCGTAGAGTCAGTCTAGCGCATAGGGTGAATATATTAGCGCATAGGAAAAACAGCCTAGCGCATGGGGGAAGTTTAGCGCAGCGGGAGTCTGTTTTAGCGCATCTGGAAAATTTTTGCAATATGAGCCGATTTGTAAATTTGTTTTGTTTGTCTGTCATGATTTTATGGATTTGTCCAATATGAGTGTCGATATAACTTGTTTTGATTTGTGATATTTCAAGTTATGTATAGATATCAATGTGGTGTTTGGATCAAAATATGATTTGTTTGCTTACCGTGTTTTAAGTTCAATGTGTGAAGCCTGATTTGTGTTACAAGCTAATATGGGTTGGAAACTTGAGTTGTGTTACAAGCTGATATGGGTGGGAAACTTCAGTTGTTTTTCAAGTTTATGTGATTGTGGAGACTTGAGTTGTGTTACAAGTTTTGATATGGTTTTTGATAACTTGAGTTGTTTTACAAGTTGATATGAAATGATAGGATTTTGAACTTGATGTAGATGAGAAAATTGTTTCATGTTGTTGATGTGAGTTTGATTTTGATATCTTTGTTTTGATGTGGAAACTGATATTGGATTTGTTTTGCTTGTTTGACAGGAGCGATTGGGTGTGGTCCAGTCACGAGAGAGATTTCCCAGACCGTGGACATTGATACCACGGTTGTCGCAGGCCAACATTGACATTATTGAGAGATGTGGGTTGACCTCTCTTTTGGATATGCCTCGGTTCACTGTGAACCAGGGGCTACTGACAGCACTTGCAAAGAGGTGGCATAGCGACACGAACACCTTCCATTTTGCCACTGGAGAGATGACAGTCACACTAGAGGACTGTTACAAGATTCTGCGCATTCCTGTATTAGGTGCACTACTACCATATGAGCAGTTAGCGGAGGGTGGTACAGAGGCACTGCGCCGCATTTTTCATGATGATACAATCTACGGCTATGAGATCCTAGACCTAGATTACACACCACTGCCATCTGTACTAGCAGGGTTCATTGGTGGATTCCTTTGTCCTGATCGCAGGTCAAAGGGATTCTCGGTGGGATGGCGGCTGGTTTTGGAGGAGATGGTCACACAGGGCCGATGGTTTTCATGGGGATCAGCTATGTTGGCCCATCTTTACAGGGGTCTACATGAGGTGGTATACCTCGGTTATGACAGTTTGTCAGCTGGCGTGACACTATTATAGGTATGGTGCTGGGAGCACATTCCAGCAGCGAGGCCACTAGCAAACAGGGACAGGCCCGTGGGATGCGCATATGCATACGGATACAGGGGTCTAGTTGTCATACAGTCACCTAGCGACCGTATACAGGATGTGAGGTGTGGGCAGAGGATGGGCTGGAGATGCCCTTTGTTTTCATGACCAGATATCTGATTGGGAGGACCCCGTTTGTGATAGAGAGATTTGTGGTGACCCGAGTTTTGAGGCAGTTTGGGTGCCAGCAGGGTATTCCACAGGGAGCGTGCCTATATGCACGGCGGGGGCAAGATGTAGCGGATTGGGGGCCGACCATTGATAGTGCAGTGGAGGTGGAGGAGTTTGTTGGGTTGGCTGGGCAAATATGGGATAATGCCCCTGAGATTCAGGATGCGAGCATGACTGATGAGTTTGCTCGATTGTTTGCTGCATGGGCGGTGGCCAAGATTTCTGATCCTAATGAGATGAGGCCAGCCTTTGATTCTGATGAGGAGGAGGGAGAGGGAGATGATGATGATGATGGAGAGGATGGAGGAGATGGATGAGGGAGAGGAGCTAGAGGGAGGCGGGGAGGTAGAGCGAGGAGAGGAGATAGGGTGTGGAGAGAGCGGTAAGACAGGGGATGATAGATAGGGGGAGAGGTGGATTGGCTATTGGAGCCGGTGGAGATGGGAGAGTGGGGGAGGTGTTAGCTATGGTGGGGGGTGATGATGAGGCGAGGCGACCAGCTCAGAGGAGGAGGACAGATGTGCTCCCACCTCCAGCACCGAGGACAGGCAGGGTTGGAGGAGTTGCCCCGATACAGGTACCACTACGGGTTCAGATTCCTACACATGTTAAGGATGCACAGATCCGGACCCTACAGGTGACTGTACAGCAGCTGCAAGCACAGATTTTGACATATCAGCGATAGATTGCTCAGTTGACCACTGAGCGGGACACTGAGATAGAGCGGAGGGGACGAGCGGAGGAGGTGGTGTCCAGCATGCAGAGAGCAGCGGCAGGTGGTCCTATGAGAGACACCCTGAGAGAGCTAGCATTGAGAGCTCAGGAGGTGGAGTATTATCGGCGGCACTATGAGGTTGTGGTACCCAGGGACTGGCGAGTACAGAGCTTTACGTAGTCGAGATCCAGTCGATCTCGAGATACTGGGTCGCAGTTGGAGAGCCGAAGTGTGATAGGGCCACCAAGACAGGACCCTCCTGGGGATCCAGGGGCGGGCGTATCTGGAGCTAGATCATCTCCATCAGGGGATAGTCATACTTGAGAGATGTGGTCTCTGTTGTATTTTTTATCATTGTTATTCTTTGTACTAGACACAGTGTTGATACTTTTTGATCATTTTTTGAGATATATATATATATATATATATATATATATATACGGCACCATTTTCTTTGATCATACGGTGTGTTTATATGGATGTATGTGATGTGGGTTATTTCTTCATGATGATGCAATGCTTAAATAGATGATATAATGTATGTTGCAGGATGTATGCTTTTATATGCTGTGAGATGTATCTTGAAAATGAGATGTATGATTTGATATGCTGCTAAATGTATCCTAAAATGAGATGTATGATTTGATATGCAACTAAATGTAAAATGATATGCAACTAATTGTAAAATGATATACAAACATGTTAAATGATATGCAACTAATTGTAAAATGATATGCAACTAGTTGTAAAATGATATGCAAACATGTTTTTGGTAGTATCCTCATTCTGTATTTGCCATCTAATATAGCCATTTGTTTGCTTTCTTTGTAGATATCATCATTGAGCATTGATTTGGTTAGGATATGTGATTTTGCAAGATAGCACAAGCGTCAAAGGTATAATTGAACTAGGACGACCTGAGTGCGTATTGCGTAAACAGACAAGATTAGATCATTTGTATGCGTGAAGTGGAATCCGGCCTTCAGTGATATTTGATGTATCACGTCTCGAGGCAAGTATTCACACAGTACAAGTGATCGTCTCCCAGACAGAAGACTAAGAAAATATTGGAAGTTCCTCATGATCTCTAGCTGTGAAGCATTTAGTGAGACAAGGAAGAGAATCCAATAATTCAAAAAGTTCAAAATGCAAAATTAGTCAAGATTTTATGCTACAATGCAACATCCAGTACTTCAGAAAATCATCCATCCTTGGTATTTTTGTGAATTGTTTTGTTTTGCGATGAAGCGTCGTTTTTGGTTTGTTAGATGTCAAGTGGTTGATTTTTGCTTCTAGTTTTGACATCTTGAATGTCTGCAAGTTTTGATGATTTTAATGCCCCTAGCTGAGTGTGCCTCTTAAAGTGAATATGTACAGTGATTTCCAAGCCATGGTGAATTAATGGTAAGAGGACATGTATAGACAAACCAGGATAGTGACTACGCTAAGTATGTCCTGAATGGATATGTGCTAAGTGTCGAGCGATGGCCGATTGTGTTTGTATGGATAAAATGGTATGGATATAGATGGAGGATCCATTCTTTCACAAGAGCACATGTTTACCAGGTTTTCACCATTTGTTTTTTCTTTTTTTTCTTTTTTTTGGTTTTTCCGTGCACTAGGCTATTTTAAGTGTAGTATTTCTTCAGATGGATGTTGTTAGTTGGTTCGTCGAGCACATCTCCTTCTGAATTTTTCAACTGATAGGCACTTGATCCATAGACTAATATGATAACATAGGGACCCAACCAGTTAGGTTCAAATTTCCCTTTCTTTTCTCAATCTTGCTGATTTCGTGGATTTTCTTTGAGGACTAGGTCACCAACCTTGAAGTTGCGGGGGATGACTTTGTGATTGTAGCTCCTGCACATGCGTTGTTGATATGCTTTGAGATGAGTATAAGCATGTTGACGTCTTTCATCTAATAGTTCAAGTTCTTGCAGTCGGTTAACTCGATACTCTTCATCTGGGATTAAACCTTTCAAAGAGACTCTGAGAGATGGGATTTCTACCTCTAGGGGTAAAATGGCTTCTGATCCATATACCAATGAGTATGGTGTTGCTCCTGTAGGTGTGTGGATGTTGGTTCTGTATGCCCAAAGTGCTAGATTGAGTTGTACATGCCAATCTTTGCCTGCATCATTCACTATTTTCTTGAGGATTTTCAGTATTGTCTTGTTAGATGCTTCCGCTTGACCATTTCCCTGCGGGTAGTATGGTGTAGAGAACCTATGTTGGATTTTGAATTTTTCACCTAGTTCCTGGACATCTTGATTCTTGAAAGGCCATCCATTATCGGTGATGATTGAACTTGGAATACCATATCTGCAGATCAGATAATTGAGGATAAAAGAGGCAATTTGTTTCCCGGTCACTGTGGTCATGGGAACTGCTTCTATCCATTTGGTAAAGTATTTTGTTGCTGTTATAATGAACTTGTGTCCATTTGAAAATGAAGGATGAATTTTGCCCACTAAGTCCAGTCCCCATTGACAAAAGAGCCAGGATGTTGTAAATGGCTGCAGTTCCTGTGCTGGTGCATGTATTAGATTACCATGGATCTGGCATTTAGAACATTTCTTAGCGAAGTGATATGAGTCTTTCTCCATTGTAGGCCAGTAGTATCCCATTCTTAGAAGCTTTTTAGCAAGAGTAGTACCACTTGAATGTGTGCCACAAATACCTTCGTGAAGCTCGTGTAAAGCAAAATCAGAATCATTACGATCAAGGCAACGAAGAAGAGTACCATCGAGACCTCGAAGATACAAAGTATCGACAGTAAGGGTGTAACGGGCAGCTTGTCGGATAAAGTTACGTTTTTGGTTACGAGATTGGTCAATTGGTAAGATATTGTGCTTGAGGTAGTTGTATATTGGTCCATATAACAGAGAATCTGAACCAGTCAAGGCATAGATAACCTAGGATTCAGAGTGGTCATAAGCGGGGGAGAACAGTTGCTCTACCAGGAACTCGTAATGACTCTGTTGCTCTAGAATTTGTAGTAGTGAGGTGATAGTAGCCATTGCATCGACTGCTTTGTTTTTTAACCTTGGTATTTGTTTGAAGGTGATGTGCACAAAATATTGTTTGAAGTCATCCACCATTCACTTGTAGGGTAGTATCTTGTCATCCTTTGTCTAATAGTCATTGTTGATTTGATGGACTACTAGTTGTGAGTTTCCATAAACTTTTAACTCTGTGATTTTCCATTCTACGGCCATTTTGATACCGATAACCAATGCCTCATATTCAGCCACATTATTTGTGTAGGGAAACATAAGCCTATATGATCTTGGTATAGTGTGTCCTTCAGGAGTGATGAACAAAATGCCAGCACCGGAACCATGTTGTGTATAGGATCCGTCAATGTATAGGGTCCATTGTTTAGTAGAAAGAGCAAGAACATCCCTGTCTGGAAATTCAATCTCCATGGTGTGTTTGCCTGGTAGTGGTGCTTTAGCCAACTGATCTGCAATTGTTTGTCCCTTGATGGCTCATCTTTCTGTGTATTGGATGTCAAATTCACTAAGAATCATGACCCAATTAGCCAATCGGCCTGTAAGAGCTACCTTACCGAGTAGATATTTGAGAGCATCAATTTTCGCGACTAGCTTGATGGTGTGTGCTAGCATATAATGTCGGAACTTCTGAGATGCAAAAACCACTGTGAGACAAGCCTTTTCAATGAATGTATAGTTGAGTTCATAGCCATTCAATTTCCTACTGATGTAATATATGGCGCGTTCCTTCCCGTGTTGATCTTCTTGTGCCAATAGTGCCCCCAGTGATATATCTGTTGTTGAGATATATAAGATAAGAGGCTTTCCTGCGATTGGTGGTACTAGAACTAGTGGATTCATCAGGTACTGTTCGATTTGGTAAAAAGATTCTGCACACTTGGTCTCCCATTTGAACGGTACATTTTTGTGTAGTAAATGGTTAAATGGTAGACTTTTATTTGCTAGCTGAGCGATGAATCACCTGATTGATTGAAGTTGTCCTTGTAGAGATCTGAGTTGACTGATATTCCTTGGTGGTGGCATGTCCAAAATGGCTTGTACCTTTGCCGGATCTACTTCAATACCCTTAGCTGAGACAATGTAGCCTAGTAATTTGCCTGATGTAACCCCGAGGACACACTTCTTAGGGTTGAGCCTGACTTGAAATTTCTCCAATCGATCAAAGATCTTTGTTAGGATGCTGAGATGTTCTGCTCTGGTGAAGGATTTAGTGATTAAATCATCCACATAGTCTTCCATAAATGTGTGCATCATGTCATGGAATATTGTTGTCATTGCTCTTTGATAAGTGGCTCCTGCATTCTTTAAGCCAAAAGGCATAACATTCCAACAGTACATTCCCAAAGGACAAGTGAACGCGGTTTTGTCTTGATCTTCTGGGGCTATTTTGATTTGATTATAGCCCAAGAAACCGTCCATTAGTGAGAGCATTGCATGGCCTGCTGTAAGATCTACAATTATGTCGATACTGGGCAGAAGAAAGTCGTCCTTTGGACAAGCTTTGTTGACGTCTTTGAAGTCAGTGCATATTTTGATGCTACCATCTGGTTTTGATACTGGAACAATGTTGGAAATCCATTCTGCATAGTCAATGGGTCAGATGAACCCGACATCTAATAATTTCTTTAGTTCAGTTTTGACCATGAGTGCCACCCGTGGATTCATCTTTCGTAGCTTTTTCTTGACTGGTTTAACGTCGGAAGAGATGGACAAGTGATGCATGATTAAGTGTGGATTCACTCCAGGTATATTAGCATATGACCAAGCAAAGTTAATTTGCTTTTCTTTAAAGAAAATGATGAATGCTGATCTTTCTTCCTCTGTCAGGGATTCTGCAAGGTGTAGGTTTTTTACTGCTTCTGTGGTACCAATGTTGATTGATTGAGTGGGCTCACTCAATATGGGCAATCGCTCATGAAAGTGCTCAGGAAGAGTGTCAAGTCTCCCATCGTTAGGTGCCTTAAAAAGGTTTTCACCCTCAGATGCGTCCTTTATTTTTACTTTTTTGTGATCTCGAGCTGCCATTGACTGGTTTTCAGCATCAGATCCTTTATTTGGTTCATTTTTGCTACTGAGAGACTTGGCACTTCCTGTTTTGTACACATCGTTATTTTGTTCACTGGTAGAGCCTGTTTGCAGATTTACAGTACATAGGTAATGGATAATAGATTCATCATCTGGGAAAATTGGTATATCATAGATTTCAGGTTCATCCCAGTCGATGAGGTCAGGAAAGACAAGCGGTAAGGAATCATTAGGTGGATCAAGTTCGGCTACTATGAATGTTAGGACAGAGTTTTCATCGTGATTGTTCTTGGTTTTAAAGTTCAAGATTTCGTCGAGGTCTTCGATGGTATTATCTTCTACATAGACTTGTTCATAATGTTCCTGTTCCCTTTCCGTGGCGTCATAGATATTCTGCGGTCCAAATTCAAGAGGTCTATCTCTTGTGCTATGTTCTTCTTGAGAAAGAGATATAGAATCAGTATCATTAGGGATATCTGTCGTAGCATTGGAGCAGGTACCCCATTCATATTCATTGGAATCAGTCTCTGAGGCAAGATCCCCGATTCTATCAGTGCTGTAAACTGGTATGTTGTATGGTGAAAACGAATCTTGGACGATAGATACCATTTTGATAGTTTTTGTTGATTCTGTGTCAAAGTTGTCTTCTATTTTCTGTATTTGTTCATAGACTGTGCTTTTTCGGAGAGAAACAAAGGTATCCGGAGATGATTTTATTTGTTCTTGAGATATTGGTGTCTGAATATGAGCTACTGCTGCAGATATGGCCCTTTTGTGTTTTAGAAGCTTTTCCTGATGTAACTTCTGATCCTGACGTTCCCGTGCCTTGCGGATTGTTTCTGCTGATTCAAAGAGTGCTTCTTGCCAGGACTCTTCTTTGTACTTCATCTTTACTTTCCATTGAGGTTTTGTAGCTAGGTGGGGTGGCCTTTTTAATAGGAAGGTGAGCTCACGACCCAATCCTGCTTTGTTTCTATTAGGTTGGGAAGGAAGCTTTATAGGTTCAGTGACTCCTTCCTTGTGTTTCCCAATAGGTCCTTTACCATCATATCCCATTTGCTGCATGATTAAGTATCCTTTTCCATATAGGTGTGTAGGTAGAACAATGTCCAAGGCGGCTGCTCTATTATCTTCTTTCTCATCTTTGTACAACAAGCTAAGAATATCTTTGTCTTCTGATTTCATGTGCCAGAGTGCCCAATTGGATGAAGGTACCATCAAATTTGGTGATGGGCTGAGTGACCAGATGTGTTGATGTAGTAGGCAATCCCTGAGATCTAGGTGATGTTAGCAATTTGGCCAAACATAAAGGCTCCAAAGAGTATTCTCCGATACCTTGGTCTTTGATTTGCATTTTCTATTTGAAGTCTCCCCATAAGGAGTTAGATTTTACTGTTTGTTGATCTGATGTTGAAGATTGCTGCTTTTCCCTATTATGAGGAACCAAACTATCTTGGGCTGCCCCCATTGCATTGCAATGTTGAAATGGATTGTGATAAGCAGATATGGATACTTCTTGTCGATCATAAGGAAATTTTACACATTGGTGATATGTGGAAGGTACTGCTTGCATTTCATGTATCCAGGGTCGCCCTAATAAAATATTGTAGGTAAGGTCCATATCCAAGACCTGACATACAGTATCCTTTTGTATTGGTCCCACTTGAATGGGTAATATCACAGTTCCTTTAGAGGATCTTTCCTCATCATCATATGCCTTTATGGTGATCTTCTTGCAGGGATCAATAGATTCTTCTGAGAAGCCTAATGCACGGATAAGTTTTAAAGTACATATATTAAGTCCAGCTCCTCCATCTATTAGGACTCTTTTTACTCGGTGTTTGCAGACAATGACTTCGATATGGAGAAGAGTATTATGCAGATGAATTAAGGAAGCATCATCATGTTCTGAGAAGGTGAGGTTATGAGGTCTAGTCATATGGGCGACCATGGCTTGAAATCTGTCTATATCCAAGTTTTGAGGTACATTGGTTTCCAATAGCGCTTGTTCTAATATGTCTTTGTGCTGTGGTGATAGTTTCAACAATTCCAGTATAGATATCTGTGCTGGAGTTTTACGTAGTTGGCTGACCAAGTCATATTGGATTTTTGGTGTGGTATTTGTAGGTGTAGTATGTCCTTTCAAGATAGATTTCTGAGTTCGGGTTGTTACATTGACAGATTCATGATTATGTTGATCTCTGATGGTGATGACATTTACTTAATAATCTTTAGTTGATATGTGATTTATGGTGTTGTTGTAGATATGGTTGATACAAGCTCCGCGTGTATCGTTCGAGGTTGAAGCTCCATCTTTGTTGTAATTTGGAAGAGGATTTTTAAAGGCTCCATGATCACCATTTGTTTTGAGACCATCTATTGTTAAGTCACCTCGATGAATCATATCTTGCACCACATGTTTTAACCTCATGCAATCGTTCATCTGATGACCCTTGTTACGATGATAATCACAATAGTGTGAATCATTCCACCAAGGTGGTTTGATTTGGGGTTCATAGTTGCTGATTGGAGGCAAAGAAAGAATCTTGTGTGCCAAAAGTTTTCTGAATGTTGATTCTAGTGATTTCCCCAGTGGTGTGAAGATACGCTTTTGGAAATCGTTCGTGTTGTTGTGTGAATTGTTGCTAGGTCCTGGACTCATGTTTTTGCTTTGCGTATCATTGGTGTTGTTTGTGTTGAGTTGTCCTTGATCGGTGTTAGGTGCATATGTGTTAGCATTTGGATTAGCATTTTTATGATTTTTCTTGTTTTGAGGATTTCAAGATAATTCGAGCACTGGTTGCTTAGATTTGGGATCATATGATTCGTTGTTGCCTTCATTTTTGTTTCGAGTCCAAAAGCGAGATTTGTCAAGGTTGGTGTTGTTCTGGTTATTGCAGTTTGATGAGTTTGGTGTGATAGTTGTAGGTGCAGTATGTCTGATGAGGAGGTAGAGTAGAAGTTGGTCTTCTTTTGATGTTGGTGGGCTTTTGTTCTCAATGTGCTTCCCAAATCAATCCCTAGGCACAAATGGGATTCTTCTAAACCTTTCTCCTATCTCCTCCTCTCTATTCAACACTTCTTGCACCCTATTGTATTGTACATCACTCCTCCTTACCTTCCATGCTAAGGCATTCAAATCTGAAATGAGGTCCTCTTGGGTGTCACCAAAAACGAACAAGTTTGGTTGTCCAACTGGCTGAATCTCCTCTCTTCCAGGAATGGGCAACTGTTGGAGAACCATGGTTTACCTAACCTTGTTTGTACCTTTAAGGATTTCAATCATATTAATGTGTTCATTGAGCATCTGGACAGGTCTGCAAAGTCTGATGACTGTCCCTCACCTTTCAAGAATGAAAATATCCAAATTGGATGCAAAGAATGTTGGTTTACTCAAGGCAACTTCTAGGTTCAAATGGTCATTTTGATCAAATGACTTAATGCAATGCTATGGAGCTTGTAGTAGGGTGTCTCAGGGCTTAACTCATCAATTTTGATGATTTGAAACAATCATTTACCTCTCCTTCCTTACCGATTTCATGAAATTGTCAAATTTGCTCCAAAAAAGGCTACTAGAATTAGCCCTAGTTTTTAGTGAAAATTGTTCACCCTGCTCAATCTGTTAAACTTCATGGAAAACCCTTGGAGATGTGGTCATTTGATGATGAAATCTCAAGGATTTTTTCTATGGCAAGTACTGTACGGACTGTTTGAGGACTGTCCCACAAAATAGGCACTTTTCAAGGGTTTTTGAGGGTTTTAGTGAGGGTTTGCAATTTAAAGACCTTCTCCATGATATTAGACCCAATTTAAATGTTTCAAACCTTGCTATGACATATGCCAAACACTCCCAAGGATTCAAAACTTATCTTCTAATACTGTCATTATGTCAAACAAATGCCATACTGCTGCATTACACAGAAATAACAGTCTAGAAGACTGAGACAACAATGTTTTTAAGGTTTTGCATGCTTTTTCAACATTGATAAACCAAATACAATGAAAGTTCATCAAAAAAAGATGCAACAAGAAGTTGTAACACCCTGCAAAACAAATAGGAAAGGATTCCTTATGACTGTTGCTCATACACCCGCCATCACTGCACTTTAACAGTCTTAAAACTGTTTACACTTTCTTTCTTTGTTTTATTTTGCTTCTTCACACTGTCCCTAGCCTGCAAAAGGGTGTTAATGGCAAGGTAAAATAATACATATATCCTCTTCAAGGATCTTATAAGTTTGAACACTCAAAAGATGCCACAAAACATGACAACATTCTAAGACTGTGACAGAGGATACACTTTTCTAGGATCCTTATTTAGGTCTTTTACAACCAAATTGTGCATCTTGTCTTCTTAGCATTAAAAACATTTGTAAATACATTCCATGATGCATAAAGGAGGAATCCATCATTCCATACTGTCCATTAAGGAGGTTGGCAATGTAGTTTTTAACAATGTAATAGTGACACACTGTTTCACAGTCCGATTACACCTTTGCTTCTTGCATCCAACCAAGTCATGAGAGAGACAAGGATGGTAAAAGGCAATGATAACTCTTGCCAACTTAATTCTTCTTCAACATTTCAAAGTACAGTGCTATGAACAGCAAAGTACCCTTCAAACAAATTTAAGAATACCCAAGCCAAGTTGCTCACTTCACATACTTGCCATGGGCTTACAAACACTTGTGCATTGCTAGAAAAGGAAAATGGATGTATGATACAGTATGTACAAAGGATCCAACAAATTTCCTCAAAGCCATGGATGAAGAGACTTTGAATAAATTAGTTGGACCATGAATGATCTTCCATTGGAACCACAAAACAATGCCTTTCTCAAGAGCACTCCAAAACAAAACTTGTTCCAAATTACTACTCAAACATCAAATGAGATCACACCAATTAAAAACAGGAGTAGTACGGACTCATGAAGCCATGGTACGAACTGTACTCTCAAAAGTGCAGGAAACTAGTTAAAACTCACAAAAAACAAGAGCAAAACAAGTATTTTTCTTACTTTTCCAACATGAACTGCCCATACAATGATGGGAACATGGTTTTTATACATGTGCCAACTTATTGAAGCCTTTGTACAGACAGGTATAGGCTGGAACTAACCAAAACCACCAAAAGTCATTTTTTTGCACTTTTTGACAGCTTTTTGACAACTTTTGACAACTTTTGTTGCTCAAAAAGTTGCATTTTGACTCCTGGTGACTTGGCACTCAAACCAATGACTCAACATCATTAGAAACACTAAATAAACATGCTCCAATTCCTTTCAAGGCTTTACAACATCAAAAATTAAAAAATGCTCATTTGGACCCAAAATTGACAGTTTTTGGCCCATTGAGCAAAAAAACAAAAATCTTGGAAACTCTTAAACAACAATGAGTTCCAAACCTTATTACACCACAAAAAAAACCTATTAAACCTACTAGAAGCATAAAATAAACACACATTCTTAACTTGTAACAAAATGCTATACCTGCTAGGATTTGAGCATTCAGGTGCTCAGGTGCTCCTGCACCATACTCCCCTAAGGACAAAGAAGTCATGTGACTCCTTTGGGTAGTGAAGAAAGAGGAATTCCAGCTTTGAGGAAGTCACTTTCAGGTATCCATGTGGCTTCAGAAACTGGTTTATCCTTCCACTTGATGAGATGCTCCATGTAGGTATGGTGTCTTATCTTTTTGATGATTCTTGAATCTAGTACCTGCTGAGGAATGGGAGTAGAAGAAGAGGGGAGAGAAAGATCAGAAAGGGAATGAGAAAGATCTGAAACTCTTTGTGAGTCTGATGGTAGCTCCCCTTTGAATGGCACCAAATCTGCAATATTGAAAATAGGAGACATAGAAACTTCATTAGGCAAATCAACTTTGTAAGCATTATGGCCATATTTAGCCAAGATTTTGCATGGTCCTACTCTTCTCATTTGCAACTTAGTAAGCACTCCTTTTTGTAACCGTGAATTGTTGAGATGGACCATCACATAATCACCCACTGAAAATTGAACATCTCTTTTTGAAGCATCAACTCTCTCCTTAACTTTTTGAGTAGTTTCCTGTAAAGACTTCTGTACCTGCTCATGAATTTCTTTCATAGACTGTGCCATATCTTCTGTTGTACCACTCACATGCTGAAAATTAGTTACATCATTTAACTCGAAAACACCTCTAGGATGCATTCCATAAACAATCTAAAATGGGCTCTTACCAGTGGATCTGTTTACACTGTCATTGTATGCAAACTCTGCCTGATGGATGAGTTGATCCCAACTTTGCCCATATTCTTTGGTAAGACATCTGAGTAGGTTACCCAATGTTTTTTTCACCACTTCTATTTGGCCATCTGTCTGTGGATGGTAAGCTGAGCCAAAAGACAAGTTAGTACCCAATTTCTTCCATAAAGTTTCCCAAAAATGACCCAAAATCTTAGCATCTCTATCAGATACAATACTGGATGGCAAACCATGAATTCTTGCAACTTCCTTGAAGAAAAGAAAAGCAATGTGACTAGCATCATTAGTAGTTTTGCAAGGTATGAAATGTGCCATTTTACTGAATCTGTCAACAACCACAAAAATACTATCACACCCTGCTTTAGTTCTGGGTAAACCTACCACAAAATCCATACTAATGCAATCCCAAGGCCTAGAAGGTATGGGAAGAGGCTGATACAAACCAGCATTAGTGCTAGTACCCTTGGCTTTCTGACATACCATGCATTGCTCAACATATTTCCTGACATTTGCCTGCATCTTAGGCCAAAAATGGTGCCTCTGAACCAATTCCAAAGTCTTATTAAGACCAAAGTGACCACTCAAGCAACCATTGTGCTTTTCCTGTATCAGATTCTCCCTCATTGAACCTTTTGGCACACACAGTTGTCCACCCCTGAATAACAATCCATTCTGCAAAGTATAGTCAGCATATTCACTATGAAAAGTATTCTGAAAATCTTGACAAACCTTGTAAATATCAGCAAAATCAGAATCATGTGGATATAAATCCTTAAAACACTCTATACCAATACTTCTATTCTGAATTTCTTGAATAGTAAGTAACCTCCTACTCAATGCATCAGCTACTTTATTGCATTGTCCTTTCTTATGCTTCAAAGTAAAGGTATATCTTTGTAAAGACTCTACCCATTTAACATGTCTGTGACTAAGCTTATCCTGTGAATTGAGAAAACTAAGTGCTTGGTTGTCAGTGTAAACCACAAATTCTTTAGGAAGAAGATAATGCCTCCATTTCCTAAGTGCCTGAACCAAAGCATACATTTCAAGATCATATGAAGAATATCTCTTCTTAGCATCATTGAGCTTTTCACTGAAAAATGCAACAGGTCTATTATCCTGACTCAAAACAGCACCAATAGCAATATTACTTGCATCACACTCTAAGGTAAACAATTTGTCAAAATTAGGTAGAATCAACACTGGTTGAGTAGCAACTCTGACTTTCAGCAATTCAAATCCCTTGTTGGCTGCTTCTGTCCACTGAAATTTCACTTTCACACCACCCTTAATGGTTTCTAACATAGGTGCACATATTTCACTGAAACCTCTAATAAATTTTCTATAAAATTGAGCAAGTCCATGAAAACTCCGGACATCACTAGCATTCTTAGGGGTTGGCCAATTAACTATGGCTTCTACCTTACTTGGATCCATCTTCAAATCACTGCCTAAAACAACAAAACCCAAATACACTAGCTCTTGCTTAAGGAAATCACATTTCTCTAGATTGATAGTAAGTTGTTCATCATTCAATCTTTGTAAGACAATTTGCAAATGTTGGAGGTGTTCTTCCTTGGTTTTACTGAAAATTAAGATGCCATCAAGGTACACAACTACAAACCTGCCTATGAAGTCATGTAACACCTCATTCATTAATCTCATAAATGTACTGGGTGCATTTGTTAACCCAAATGGCATGACTAGCCATTCATACAACCCCTCATTTGTCTTGAAAGTTGTTTCCCATTCATCTCCCTCTTTGATGCGGATTTGATGATAACCACTTTTTAGGTCTATCTTACTGAAATATTTTGCTCCCCTTAAACAATCCATAAGATCTTCTATCCTAGGGATGGGGAATCTATACCTAATTGTGATCCTGTTGATTGCTCTTGAATCTGTACAAAGTCTCCAAGCCCCACCTTTCTTAGGTGCTAACATTGTGGGTACTGCACATGGACTAATACTTTTTCTAATCAATCCTTGGTCTAAGAGCTCTTGGATTTGTCTTGCCACTTCCTGATTTTTTTCAGGTGTCATTTTGTAAGCAGCTTTGTTTGGTAAGGATGCACCTAGGAAGAAGTCTATCTAGTGGCTAATGGCTCTCTGAGGAGGTAGAGAGGTTGGTTGACCATCATTAACAATTGACTTAAACTGCTCTAGAAGTTGTTGCACCTCATATGAGATTTCTACCTTCTTTTCTTTCTTTTCATCAACTGGTTTAGTTACCAATGCAAAACCTATGCCATCACCTTCTTTTAAGGTATGAACGAATTCCTTTTCACCAACAAATTTTTGGGAACTTGTGGTTTGCTGCCCTCACTTTCTTCATTAAGGGACTGAATTTTATAGTTGATACCATTCTTGAAAAATGAGTATGAGTTCTTTTCACCATCATATTGTGCTTTCCTGTCAAACTGCCAAGGTCTTCCTAAAAGCAAATGACAAGCATCCATAGGTAGTATATCACACAAAATCTTATCTTGGTACTCACCTATGTTAAACTCTACCCATGTTTGTTCACTCACCAATACATGCTGCCCCATTTCCAACCATGTGACCTTGTAGGGCTCATTGTGTTGTATTCTAGGTAGATGAAGTTTTGTAGCAGCTTCTTCTGATATGATGTTATCAATTGATCCTGAGTCAATGATAACTTTGCACACCTTTCCTTGGATCTTACATTTAATCTTGAAAAGAGCTTTCCTTTGAGACATATCTTTCTGAGATGGCTCTTTCATGAGGATCCTCCTAATCATGAGGTTTTCCCCTTCTTATGATGGTAGACACCTTTGATTTGATGTGGTTTCCTCTTGCACAAAATGGACTCTCTTATCACCTCCTTGAGATGAGCTTGGCTTTTCTGGGCATCTATATGCTGGATGGCCTAGTTTATGATAGTTGTAACACTTCATGGTGGAGAAGTATGAACCTCTTCCAGGTCCATTAGATCTACCCCTTCCTGGGTTTCCTGATCCCCTACCCCTATAATTGGGTTTGTTCTGAGAATCCCCGCTTTGCTCAATAAGCTTAGACTCTCCCTGGGACCTATGATCTGTGTTTCTTCCCCCAAAACTACCTGTATGATTGCCTCTGTTTCCTCTGCCTCTGCCTCTACTATTCTGTTCTTGTTTCTTCTTATTTCTCTCTTCTACCTTCAGTGCTAATTGAAAACACTTTTGTAATGTGTTGGGACACCATAGGCTTAACTCTTCCTGAATATTCCATCTTAACCCATTGAGATACCTAGCTACTCTGACATTTTCATCTTCTTGTACCTTAGATCTAAGGCTTAGTTTTTGGAATTCTTCAGTGTAACTACTAACATATAGATCTTTCTCTCTCAATTTTTGTCTCTTCCTATGTAATTGGATTTCATAATCTTCAAGCATGTAGGTGTCTTTGATCTTAGTTACCATTGTCTTCCAGGTGGTTATGGGTTTCTTTCCCTCTTTCACCCTTTCCTCTTGGATGAACTTCCACCAAGTCAAGGCTGCCCCTCTCATTCTGGATTTGGCTACCTTCACTTTCTGTGCTTCAGTGATTCCATCACATTCAAAGTGATTCTCTAGACCCTCTATCCACTCCATTAGTTCTTTTGGTTCCATCTTGCCACTAAAAAGGGACACTCCATCTAGGGCCTTTCCAGTCAAAGCTTTCAAAGCTTGTAAAAAGGTTTCTTGTTCTCTATCCAAGATTGGATCTGGTTCTGGGACTTCTTCCTCTAAGGTTTCCTCCTTATCTTTAGAATTTTCTACTCTCTCACTGACTTCTTCAGTCTTGACTTCTACTTGGTTCAACTTTTTTTCAAGTTGTTGTAATCTTTCCCTAAGGAGTCTATTTTCTTCAACCTAATCCTCCATCTTCTTTGCTAATTCTGCATTGGTCACCATGTTGTTGGTGTTGTCTCCCACTGACTCACTACCTAACATGTGCTAATCTCTCAACCCAAATCTGAATGGGCTCTGATACCACTATGATGAGGAGGTAGAGTAGAAGTTGGTCTTCTTTTGATGTTGGTGGGCTTTTGTTCTCAATGTGCTTCCCAAATCAATCCCTAGGCACAAATGGGATTCTTCTAAACCTTTCTCCTATCTCCTCCTCTCTATTCAACACTGCTTGCACCCTATTGTATTGTACATCACTCCTCCTTACCTTCCATGCTAAGGCATTCAAATCTGAAATGAGGTCCTCTTGGGTGTCACCAAAAATGAACAAGTTTGGTTGTCCAACTGGCTGAATCTCCTCTCTTACAGGAATGGGCAACTGTTGGAGAACCATGGTTTACCTAACCTTGTTTGTACCTTTAAGGATTTAAATCATATTAATGTGTTCATTGAGCATCTAGATAGGTCTGCAAAGTCTGATGACTATCCCTCACCTTTCAAGAATGAAAATATCCAAATTGGATGTAAAGAACGTTGGTTTACTCAAGGCAACTTCTAGGTTCAAATGGTCATTTTGATCAAATGACTTAATGCAATGCTATGGAGCTTGTAGTAGGGTGTCTCAGGGCTTAACTCATCAATTTTGATGATTTGAAACAATCATTTACCTCTCCTTCCTTACCGATTTCATGAAATTGTCAAATTTGCTCCAAAAAAGGCTACTAGAATTAGCCCTAGTTTTTAGTGAAAATTGTTCACCCTGCTCAATCTGTTAAACTTCATGGAAAACCCTTGGAGATGTGGTCATTTGATGATGAAATCTCAAGGATTTTTGCTATGGCAAGTATTGTACAGACTGTTTGAGGACTGTCCCACAAAATAGGCACTTTTCAAGGGTTTTTGAGGGTTTTAGTGAGGGTTTGCAATTTAAAGACCTTCTCCATGATATTAGACCCTATTTAAATGTTTCAAACCTTGCTATGACATATGCCAAACACTCCCAAGGATTCAAAACTTATCTTCTAATACTGTCATTATGTCAAACAAATGCCATACTGCTGCATTACATAGAAATAACAGTCTAGAGGACTGAGACAGCAATGTTTTTAAGGTTTTGCATGCTTTTTCAACATTGATAAACCAAATACAATGAAAGTTCATCAAAAACAGATGCAACAAGAAGTTGTAACACCCTGCAAAACAAATAGGAAAGGATTCCTTATGACTGTTGCTCATACACCCGCCATCACTGCACTTTAATAGTCTTAAAACTGTTTACACTTTCTTTCTTTGTTTTATTTTGCTTCTTCACACTGTCCCTGGCCTGCAAAAGGGTGTTAATGGAAAGGTAAAATAATACATGTAGTCACATAAATCTGTCCACTTAATTAAATGAATACTTAGTATTTATTTGATTATTTAACCATCAATTAATGAATTAATTAAATTAATATTTAATTAATTCATCTTAACCCTCTTCTCCTATTAATTAAATAAATTATTCAATTTATTTGATTTAATTCACTTAACCAAATTCAGACCATTAATTAAATAAATAAATCATATTTGTTTAATTAAATCTTCTCTCACATTTAAATAAATTAATATTTATTTAAATCCCCCAAAATCCCACCTCTCACATTTAAATAAATTAACATTTATTTAAATCACCTTTATCCTCCCCCCACTTGTATTTTCCTACAAATGCAAGTTGCACAACAATTTTAAATAAATCATTTCTTTAAATCACCTTTATCCTCCACCCACTTGTATTTTCCTACAAAAGCAAGTTGCACAACTATTTTAAATAAATTATTTATTTAAAATCCTATTTATCCTCACCCACTTGAAACCTTTAATGGTTTCCCTTAAAGTATTCAAACTTGATGGCTTTAAAGTCTTCAAACTTGATGGCTTCCTTCTATAGTCTTCTTAAGACTTTAATGGTTTTCCTTAAAGTCTTCAAGCCTTTAATGGTTTCCCTCAAAGTCTTCAAGCATTTTAATGCTTTATCTTTCTTTTTCTCATTTAAATAAATTAATATTTATTTGAATATTTATCCAAATGCAAATTACACCATTTAATTGAAATAAATGATTTTATTTTAATTGAAAATACCAAAATTTCTCCCACTTGCATTTTCCTACAAAATCCACTTGCATGCCTAAACCCCTTCTAGAATTTTCTAATCACTTCTAAATAACCTAACCCCTTCTCTAAACTTTGTCACATTCCTAAGCAAAAGGGAAGTCACTTCTCAAACCCTCAAAGTCTTTGATAACCATTAAAGGCTTTCAACCTTCAACCACTAAATGGCTCAAAGTCTTTGATAACCATTGAAGGCTTTCAACTTTCAACCACTTAATCTCCAAAGTCTCCAATAACCATTAATGGTTACCTCAAACCCTCCCACATGGTTAAAACATTTGTTTTGACTCAACCTCTACCCAACCCAAAGGTCTCATCAGGCCATTAATGCTTTGACCATGATTATCTCTTAAACATTTGCACAAAGGTTTGTCCTTGGATTAACTCTTAATCCAGTGGGTAATCTTAATTTGGACTTGACCCTTAGCCTCTAGATAACCATGAGGTCTTCTCAGGCCTTTAATGCCTCCAACCTCTTCTCTCAACCCAATCCTATGTTGACACTTGTCACCATTTTATTGGTGCCAATTGTGCACATGGATCCCCAACTTTCAAACTTGGCCCTTGATTAAACCATTCAATCTTAACCCTTCATTTCCCCATTTCTTCTATAAATAGAACCCTTCTCCTCAAGCAAAAAGAAGGAAGCATTAGAGTATTGTTGTTATACTGGCATTAGCATAGAGCTTTTTCATAGCATCACTATCTACTCTTGCATAGTATTTGCTTATCATATTCAACTATCTTGAATCTCCATATGGCATCCATGGCTAGTGCTAAAAGCTGAGAGCTACACTCATTTGGGACTTGGAGAGGAGAGGAACAAGGGAGGAGCAACTATGAGCATCTTGATTAGCTATTTTATTCTATGTTTATATGCTTTCTATTTCATGCTTAATATCTCTCTTGATATGCCTGTTTAGGATAATCTTTTGTTGCTAACACTAACGTTTGTTTCTTGTGCTCTTGTGTGTGTTGCCATCAAACAGATTTTCTAATCCTTTTTGCAGAGCATCAATACATATATCCTCTTCAAGGATCTTATAAGTTTGAACACTCAAAAGATGCCACAAAACATGACAACATTCTAAGACTGTGACAGAGGATACACTTTTCTAGGATCCTTATTTAGGTCCTTTACAACCAAATTGTGCATCTTGTCTTCTTAGCATTAAAAAAATTTGTAAATACATTCCATGATGCATAAAGGAGGAATCCATCATTCCATACTGTCCATTAAGGAGGTTGGCAATGTAGTTTTTAACAATGTAACAGTGACACACTGTTTCACAGTCTGATTACACCTTTGCTTCTTGCACCCAACCAAGTCATGAGAGAGACAAAGATGGTAAAAGGCAATGATAACTCTTGCCAACTTAATTCTTCTTCAACATTTCAAAGTACAGTGCTATGAATAGCAAAGTACCCTTCAAACAAATTTAAGAATACCCAAGCCAAGTTGCTCACTTCACATACTTGCCATGGGCTTACAAACACTTGTGCATTGCTAGAAAAGGAAAATGGATGTATGATACAGTATGTACAAAGGATCCAACAAATTTCCTCAAAGCCATGGATGAAGAGACTTTGAATAAATTAGTTGGACCATTAATGATCTTCCATTGGAATCACAAAACAATGTCTTTCTCAAGAGCACTCCAAAACAAAACTTGTTCCAAATCACTACTCAAACATCAAATGAGATCACACCAATTGAAAACAGGAGTAGTACGGACTCATGAAGCCAATGTACGGACTGTACTCTCAAAAGTGCAGGAAACAAGTTAAAACTCACAAAAAACAAGAGCAAAACAAGTATTTTTCTTACTTTTCCAACATGAACTGCCCATACAATGATGGGAACATGGTTTTTATACATGTGCCAACTTATTGAAGCCTTTGTATGGACAGGTACAGGCTGGAACTAACCAAAACCACCAAAAGTTATTTTTTTGCACTTTTTGACAGCTTTTTGACAACTTTTGACAACTTTTGTTGCTCAAAAAGTTGCATTTTGACTCCTGGTGACTTGGCACTCAAACCAATCACTCAACATCATTAGAAACACTAAATAAACATGCTCCAATGCCTTTCAAGGCTTTACAACATCAAAATTCAAAAATGCTCATTTGGACCCGAAATTGACAGTTTTTGGCCCATTGAGCAAAAAAACAAAAATCTTGGAAACTCTTAAACAACAATGAGTTCCAAACCTTATTACACCACAAAAAAAACCTATTAAACCTACTAGAAGCATAAAATAAACACACATGCTTAATTTGTAACAAAATGCTATACCTGCTAGGATTTGAGCATTCAGGTGCTCAGGTGCTCCTGCACCAATGTCCTTTCAAGACATATTTCTGAGTTCGGGTTGTTACATTGACAGATTCATGATCATGCTTATCTCTAATGGTGATGACATTTACTTGATGTTCTTTAGCTGATATGTGATTTATGGTGTTGTTGTAGATATGGTTGACATGAGCTCCACGTGTATTATCCGAGGTTGAAGCTCCATCTTTGTAATTTGGAAGAGGATTTTTAAAAGCTCCATGATCCCTATTTGTTTTGAGACCATTTATTGTTAAGTCACCTTGATCAATCATATCTTGCACCACATGTTTTAACCTCATGTAATCGTTCATCTAATGACCCTTGTTACGATGGTAATCACAATAGTGTGAATCATTCCACCAAGGTGGTTTGATTTGGGGTTCATAGTTGCTGATAGGAGGCAAAGAAAGAATCTTGTGTGCCAAAAGTTTTCTGAATGCTGATTCTAGTGATTGCCCCAGTGGTGTGAAGATATGCTTTTGGAAATTGTTTGTGTTGTTGTGTGAATTGTTGTTAGGTCCTGGATTCATGTTTTTGCTTTGAGTATCATTGGTGTTGTTTGTGTTGGGTTGTCCGTGATCATTGTTTGGTGCATATGTGTGAGCATTTGGATTAGCAGTTTTAGGATTTTTCGTGCTTTGAGGATTTCCGGATAATGCGAGCACTGGTTGCTTAGATTTGGGATCATATGATTCATTGTTGCCTTCATTTTTGTTTCGAGTCCAAAATCGAGATTTGTCAAGGTTGGTGTTGTTCTGGTTATTGTAATTTGATGAGTTTGTTCCTTCCTTGTAGAATTTGAGTGTTCCCTTTTTGACACATGCTTCTTCTACTTGAATGCCATTCTCAATTAATTTAGCGAAAGATGGTATGCATTGAAGTTTTAGTCTATAACTCATTTCACTATTCAAGTTATCGATGAAGATTTCCATTTTCTCCTTCTCGGGAATATCTCGAGGATATCTAGATACCATACGTCGCCAGCGTTGAAGGAATATCATGAACGTTTCATTGTTCTTTTGTTTGGTGTTGCAAACATCTAACATGGTTATGGCATGTTGGATGTTGTAGGAATAGTGGGTTATGAATTTGTTAACCAATTCATCAAATGATCTAACAGGCGGTGTAATTTTGGATAACCATTCCATGGTTTGCCCTCCCAAGCTTCTCGGGAATAACCTCATCAAATATGTGTCATCATGAGCAAATTCAAGGCTCAGTGTGCAAAATTCTCGAACATGATCTCGGGGATCACTTTTCCCATCATATTTATCAAATTTGGGAACGTCTAGGTTTGGAGGAAAAGGCACCATGTTCAATCTTCTATCAAATGGATAAGGACAGATTTCGTTTAAAGAGTACCGTATTGTTGTCCCTTGTTGCATATCTTATATTTGCCTTTGCAACATTTGCATTTGTTGAGTAAGGGCTGCCAAAGATATATGTTCTTGTCGAGGGAAAAGTTCTTCCCTTGTATTTGTTCTCAGCTGAAACGGTGTGGTAAATAGTATATTTTGCTCTGGTGTTTCTAGCTCAGGTATACGCATTTCTGGTATGCGTTGTTCTGGAAAGTGTTGCTCAGGTATGTGTTGTTCAAAGTTATGGGTTTCTTCTTCTCTTTGTTGTTCTTGATATGCATATTGTCGAGATCCATTTTTAAAGATGTTTGGGTCTAAATCTTCAAGAAGTTTAACACCTTTACTTGTAAGCATGAGCAGATATTTTTCTTTGTCATTTTCCATGAGCTTTTCTACAAGCTTTTGGAAGGAAGGGTTTTCTTGACATTCTCGAAGAAGTGCTTCAGTAATTTCAGGTTCTTCTAAGGGTGGAACTTCAAAATGATTTGATAATCTTCGATTCATACTAGACTCAGCATGTGTCTCGCTTTGTTTGTTTCTTTGAGAGCGAGTAACAGGCATTTTAGTAGAAACTCTCAGTGATGAAAGGGACAAAAGCCTCGTTGATATGTTGTTGAGGGGTGGGTGGTTCTAGTCGAGATGTGTTATAAGTGATACACTCGTCGGGCAAGAATGCTGGATTGATTCTTCCGCTGTGGTTTATGGTTTGATTAAAAGCAGACTTTTGACAGTATGCTCTTGTTTTCAAGGGTTCTTTGTCAAATTCGCTAGATTTGTTTTGGATATAACGTTTAACGTGATGAAGGAATACCCGATGAGATTTGAATAGTTGACAATTGATGCATAAGAACTTGTTTCTTTTGATGAATTTGGAAAAACTAGGTTGTTGTTTCTTCAACGTGATGTTACAATAAAGGTTCTTTCTTCTCAGAATATGATGATTAGTCATGCATGAGTGATCAATGGTTTCCTTTGAGTTGTTTGGATTCAGTTGATCTTGTTTGAAAAATTTCAAATCCTACTCTATCAGAGTGAAGGTTTAGATGCCCCTTCATGACAAAGTGTGTCAAATGATATGGATAGAAGCCTCCCGATATGGAAACTTGATTTGACAACTTGAAAATTTTAAACAAGTGGTGTTTGTGAGATAAAATCCGTAAGATGGTAAAGGATTATGTTGATACTGATGATGAGGTTTCCGGATTATGATAAGAGAGACATCTTTTATCGCGCGATTCATTTAGGATTTTACAACTTTTGTTTTTGACACAAATTAGCTTAAGAAACAGTCTTAATGGTTTGTTTTTTCTACTCTCGTTTGATGAAAAATGATGTCTGATGGAGAAGGTTTCTAAAAATGTTTTTGAAAATTTTAAAATTCCTCCCGGTTTTGCCCTCTATTTTTCTGTTTTTGATCATGCGCTAGAACAGAGACTACATGCGCTACCGAAATGCCTCTATGCGCTAAAATAATAACCACACGCGTTAGGCTGCTCCCAAACACGCGCTAAAGTTTTGACTGTTTAAAATTGTTTTCTAGCGTTTGAAAAAGATATGCGCTATTCTGGGCCTGTCACGCGCTAACTGTTGAACTTTATGCGCTAATGTTTGGTTTCCACGCGCTAAGTTGTTGCTTCCATGCGCTAGACTATTTTTCTGATGCGCTAAATGTTTCAACACTTATTTGACCTAAGATAAAACGTTGCTGCTTGGAATCGACGCACTAATTGGATGTTTGGATGCGCTAATAGAAGTACCTGACGCGCTAAGAGGTTGCTCTTATGCGCTAATCTGCCCTGATTTTTTCTTTGTTTGATTTTTTTGTGAATTTTGAATTTTTGTGGTGAAATTTTCAAGTTTGATGGATGATTTTTTGAAGTAATAAATGCAAGCACGGCACAAAAAGTACAACCATTTTGCCTAATCTAACAAAAAGTGTATGTTCTGCGAGGATGTGTTCAAATCCCCAATGTTTTAATAGGTTTTGATACAAGTAATACACTTCAAAAAGACTCTTTAGTCAAGGGTCATAAATAACATCATAGCCCACTAGTCTCGATACTCTGTCAGCTCAAACAGCTGTGTCACCCCCTAGAGGGCGCCCGTTTTTTTGCCTTTTGCCAGAAATTAACCCAAAGTGAATTGTTTCACAGTTGAATAGTTATCTTGGGAGATATATGGTGAGTAATCTTGGGGGTGGATTCTTCCCCACCCTTGCACTATGATGTTATAAATGTCTGGTTACTGACTCGGCTCAAAGCTTCTATTTCTAGGGTTCGTAATCAGGCTTCCCGTTCGGCCGTCAGTGATAAACTCCCTCAGGAGGCTTCCCAACCTTTAGAATAAAGGCTTTACGTATCTCAAGGATACTAGGGGAAGGCTAATCGCTGCGTGCAACCGTTGAAAAGGACTTTCATCACTTTCCACGTTTGATTATAGTGGGTTGGAATTCTTGGCGTTAAAGTCATTCCCCACTTAGGTTGTTCCCTTCACACCGGCCATAAACGGCTTTAAGAGTTGATTTCAACTTCTCGGGAAGGCAGGCCTGCTAAAGGTTGTATTGCTTGAAGTAAATAAAGCTTTTAAAAGTGGTCTTGATTTTTTATCACCCAGTTAAGGGGAGAGCATATTCCTTCCACTTTCGAGACAAAGCAATCAAGTTGGTTCTTTTTAGCCTTTCAATTCAGTGATTTGCTAAAATCTATGTGGAGATATTGCTCCACAAAAACATGGTGTTCTTTTTATCCTTTTAAGGCAATGATTTTCTGATCTATGAACAAGGAATTGGTCAACAAAGAAAAATTTTCGATCTTGGTGGTCAACAAAAGAAATCGATTAAGGAAAATTTCCCGCTCCACCTGCAAGAAATTGTCAGGATCTTGCAAAATTTCAATCCACTAGTTAGAAAATCTGGATTTCGGTGGACTTCTACAAGTCTAAATTTTATTTCAGTTACAATTTTAAATTTTTGCTCTCTGTTTGTGATGTGCTACACAAAGGACTATACGTGCTACAATAAAACCTAGATGTCCTAAAATTATGTCTCACTGTGCTACACTGTTTTCTGGATGCGCTACTCTGTGCGTTGGAAGTGCTGCTTTGTTTTTCTCCCGCGTTGAAACCTACAGGAAAAGTACTGATTTGATGCGCTAAAAGATGGACTTCACGCGCTGGATGATGGGCTTCACGCTCTAGATTGTGAACTAGATGCGCTATCTAACAGATCCGAAGCGCCAATCTATTTTGCAGATGCACTACTTTGTTTTTCTTTCATGTTAAAACATATAGGAAAATTTTAGTGGGGTTATGCGCTAAAGAAAGGACTTTACGCGCTATAGTAGAGACCCCACGCGCTAAACAGTAGGCGGAACGTGCTAGACTGTTAACTGGATGTGCTAGGGAATGTTTCCCACGCGCCGATTCTTGTTTTTCGCGGACATGCAAAAGTGGTTAATTTTAAAAACCGATTTGATATATTGGGTTGGGCCCCACGGTGGGTGCTAGAAATGTATGCAGAAAAAGTGGGTCGATAGAACCTAATATGTGAAAAATGTTCCAAATTACCTGTCCACACACACACACAAGACTTCTTGGTGCGAGCTATGGAGTAATGAAGTATTACTCAGCTTCCCAAGGTGGGTCCCATGGTTCTCTATCTTACAATGTTCCTCAAACCAATGTTTTTGCTCTCAGATCACTGAGCAAAATGGTTTAGGGATGGCAAATGCAAGAACGAGAGATGCTTTGATAGATTTTACTATGAGATGCATCCTAAGCTATGCATGATCTTAAAATGCAATAAAATAGATTATAAGATGACAAGGTTAGTATAAATACTATCCTAACATGATATATTAGTCTATGATTGAGCTAAAATGATAAAGAAATTATTCTAAACATGCATATTTAGACTAATTCCTGATTTAAAAGAGCTAAAATGATGAGCATAAAATGAGATATGAAAGCTTGAATGCATTTGAGCATAAGTGTGATACTACATATTTGAAGGATGATTAAAATGGAGGAATGAGAGCTCTATTTATAGCAAAAACAGGGCAATGGATGGTCAAGATTGAAAGAGTTGATCAAGGGTTGAGTTTGAAAGTTGGGGATCCATGTTTGCAAATTGTACCAATGAAATAGTGACAAGTGTCAACATAGGGTTGGGTTGAGAGAAGGGGTTGGAGACATTAAATGCCTGAGAAGACCTTAGGGTTATCTAGAAGGTAAGGGTCAAGCTTAAATTAGGATTACCCATAGGATTAAGAGTTAATCCAAGGATAAACCTTTGTGCAAATGATTAAGAGATAATCATGGTCAAAGCATTAAAGGCTTGATGAGACCTTTGGGTTGAGTGAAGGTTGAGTTAAAACAAATTCTTTAACCATGTAAGAGGGTTTGAGTTAACCATTAATGGTTTTTGAAGACTTTGGGGAATTAAGTGGTTGAAGGCTTGAAGCCTTTAATGGTTATCAAAGACTTTGAGGAATTAAGTGGTTGAAGGTTGGAAGCCTTTATGGTTATCAAAGACTTTGAGGATTTGAGAAGTGACCTCCCCTTGCTTAGGGATGTGACAAAGTTTAGAAGATGGGTTAGGCTAATTAGAAGCGATTAGAAGAGTCTAGAAGGGATTAGAAATAGGATTTAGGATGGCAAGTGGGAGATGTAGGATTTTGCAAGTGGATGGAGGGATAATAGGATTTAATTGAATTAAATGATTTAATTCAATTTGGTTGCAATTTGGGGAAATTAAATAAATTAGATTTATTCAATTTAGGATAACTTTTTAATTAAATTTGTATTTAGTTAAAAGTGGATAGAATGGATTTAATTGAATAAAATGATTTATTCCATTAAATGGATATAGTGAATTTAATTTAAATAAATTGAGTAATTTACTTAATTAAATAGAAGAATGCGGGTATTTTAATTAAATTGGATTTAATTAAATAGAGAAATGAACATAAAATATTTATTTAGGAATATGGCCATTTTTATACATCTACAAGATCATTTGTATGCGTGAAGTGGAATCAGGCCTTCAGTGATATTCGACATATCACGTCTCGAGGCAAGTATTCACACAGTACAAGTGATCGCCTTCCAGACAGAAGACTAAGAAAATATTGGAAGTTCCTCATGATCTCTAGCTTCGAAGCATTTAGTGAGACAAGGAAGAGAATCCAATAATTCAACAAGTTCAAAAAATGCAAAACTAGTTAAAAAATTTATGTGATAATGCAACATCCAGTACTTCATAAAATCATCCATCCTTGGTATTTTTGTGAATTGTTTTGCTTTGTGATGAAGCGTAGTTTTTGGTTTGTTGGATGTCATGCTTTTGAGTTTTGCAAATAGCCTTGATGTCTTGAATGTTTGCAATATTGAGACGATTTGAATGCCCCTAGCTGAGTGTGCCTCTTGATGTGAATATGTACAGTGATTGCCAAGCCATGGTGTATTTGTGGTAAGAGGATATATATGGATAAACCAGGATAGTGACTACGCTAAGTATGTCCTGAATGGATATTTGCTAAGTGTCAGGCGATGGCCAATAGTGTTTGTACGGATAAAATGGTATGGATATAGATAGAGGAGCCATTCTTTCACAAGAGCCCCTGTTTACCAGGTTTGCGCCATTTGTTTTTATTGTACTTTGTTTTTGCTTTTTTTCTGGATTTTTTATTTTTTTTGCTTGTTTTGGCTTTTTCCGTGCACTAGACTACTTAAGTGTAGTATTTCTTCATATGGATGTTGTTAGTTGGTTCGTCGAGCACATCTCCTTCTGAATTTGTTAGCTGATAGGCATCTGATCCATAGACTGATATGATAACATAGGGACCCAACCAGTTAGGTTTAAATTTCCCTTTCTTTTCCCAATCTTGCTGATTTCTTGGATTTTCTTTGAGGACTAGGTCACCAACTTTGAAGTTACGAGGTATGACCTTGTGATTGTAGCTCCTGCACATGTGTTGTTGATATGCTTTGAGATGAGTATAAGCATGTTGACGTCTTTCATCTAATAGTTCAAGTTCTTGTAGGCGGTTAACTCGATACTCTTCATCGGAGATTAAACCTTTCAAAGAGACTCTGAGAGATGGGATTTCTACCTCCAGGGGTAAAATGGCTTCTGATCCATATACCAAGGAGTATGGTGTTGCTCCTGTAGGTGTGCGGATGTTGGTTCTGTATGCCCAAAGTGTTGGATTGAGTTGTACATGCCAATCTTTGCTTGCATCATTCACCGTTTTCTTGAGGATTTTCAGTATTGTCTTGTTAGACGCTTCCGCTTAACCACTTCCCTGTGGGTAGTATGGTGTAGAGAACCTATGTTGGATTTTGAATTTTTCACATAGTTCTTGGACATCTTGATTTTTGAAAGGCCTTCCATTATCTGTGATGATTGAATTTGGAATACCATATCTGCAGATCAGATAATTGAGGATAAAAGAGGCAATTTGTTTCCCTGTCACTGTGGTCATGGGAACTGCTTCTATCCATTTGGTAAAGTATTCTATTGCTGTTATAATGAACTTGTGTCCATTTGAAGATGAAGGATGAATTTTTCCTACTAAGTCCAGTCCCCACTGACAAAAGGGCCAGGATGTTGTAAATGGTTGCAGTTCCTGTGCTGGAGCATGTATGAGATTACCATGGATCTGGCATTTAGGACATTTCTTAGCGAAGTGATATGAGTCTTTCTCCATTGTAGGCCAGTAGTATCCCATCCTTAGAAGCTTTTTAGCAAGAGTAGTGCCACTTGAATGTGTGCCACAAATACCTTCGTGAAGCTCGTGTAAAGCAGAATCGGAATCATTACGATCAAGGCAACGAAGAAGAGTACTATCAAGACCTCGACGATACAAAGTATCGACGGTAAGGGTGTAACGGGCAACTTGTCGGATAAAGTTACGTTTTTGGTTACGTGATTGGTCAATTGGTAATATATTGTGCTTGAGGTAGTCATATATTGGTCCATATAACGGGGAATCTGAACCAGTCAAGGCATATATAACCTGGGATTCAGAGTGGTCATAGGCTGGGGAGAACAGTTACTCTACCAGGAACTCATAACGACTCTGTTGCTCTGGAATTAGTAGTAATGAAGTGATAGTAGCCATTGCATCGACTGCTTTGTTGTTTAACCTTGGTATTTGTTGGAAGGTGATGTGCACAAAATACTGTTTGAAGTCATCCACCATTCGCTTGTAGGGTAGTAGCTTGTCATCCTTTGTCTGATAGCTATTGTTGATTTGATGGATGACCAGTTGTGAGTCCCCATAGACTTTTAACTCTGTGATTTTCCATTCTACTGCCATTTTGATACCTATAACCAATGCCTCATATTCAGCCACATTATTTGTGCATGGAAACATAAGCCTATATGATCTTGGTATAGTGTGTCCTTCAGGAGTGATGAACAGAATGCTAGCACCTGAACCATGTTGTGTATAGGATCCGTCAAAGTATAGGTTCCATTGTGTAGTAGAAAGAGCAAGAACGTCCCTGTCTGGAAATTCAATCTCCATGGTGTGTTTGCCTGGTAGCGGTGCTTCAGCCAACTGATATGCAATTGCTTGTCCTTTGATTGCTCGTCTTTCTGTGTATTGGATGTCAAATTCACTGAGAATCATGACCCATTTAGCCAATCGGCTTGTAAGAGCTTCCTTGCTGAGTAGATATTTGAGAGGATCAATTTTTGCGACTAGCTTAATGGTGTGTGCTAGCATATAATGTCGGAACTTCTGAGATGCAAAGACCATTGTTAGGCAAGCCTTTTCAATGAATGTATAGTTGAGTTCATAGCCATTCAATGTCCTATTGATATAATATATGGCTCGTTCCTTCCCTTGTTGATCTTCTTGTGCCAATAGTGCCCCCAGTGATATATCTATTGTTGAGATATATAGGATAAGAGGCTTTCCTGCGACTGGTGGTACCAAAACTGGTGGACTCATTAGGTACTGTTTGATTTGGTAAGAAGATTCTGCACACTTGGTCTCTCATTTGAATGGTACATTTTTGTGTAGTAAATGGTTAAATGGTAGACTTTTATCTGCTAGCTGAGCGATGAATCGCCCAATTGATTGAAGTCGTCCTTGTAGAGATCTGAGTTGACTGATATTCTTTGGTGGTGGCATGTCCATAATGGCTTGTACCTTTGCTGGATCTACTTCAATACCTTTAGCTGAGACAATGTAGCCTAGTAACTTGCCTGATGTAACCCCAAAGACACACTTCTTAGGGTTGAGCCGGACTTGGAATTTCTCCAATCGATCAAATATCTTTGTTAGGATGCTGAGATGTTCTGCTCTGGTAAAGGATTTAGCGAGTAAATCATCCACATAGTCTTCCATAAATGTGTGCATCATGTCATGAAATATTGTTGTCATTGCTCTTTGATAGGTGGCCCCTGCATTCTTTAAGCCAAAAGGCATAACATTCCAACAGTACGTTCCCCAAGGACAGGTGAACGTGGTTTTATCTTGATCTTCTGGGGCTATTTTGATTTGATTATAGCCTGAGAAACCATCCATTAGTGAGAGAATTGCATGACCTGCTGTGAGATCTACAATTATGTCGATACTGGGTAGAGCAAAGTCGTCATTTGGACAAGCTTTGTTGATGTCTCTGAAGTCAGTGCATATTCTGATACTACCATCTGGTTTTGATACTGGAACGATGTTTGAAATCCATTCTGCATAGTCAATGGGTAGGATGAATCCAACGTCTAATTATTTCTTTAGTTCAGTTTTGACCATGAGTGCCACCTGTGGATTCATTTTTCGTAGCTTTTGATTGACTGGTTTAACTCTTGGAGAGATGGACAAGTGATGCATGATTAAGTGTGGATCCACTCCAGGCATATCAACATATGACCAAGCAAAGTTAATTTGTTGTTCTTTAAAGAAAATGATGAATGCTGATCTTTCTTCCTTTGTCAGAGATTCTGCAAGGTGTAGGTTTCTGATTGCTTCCATGGTACCAATGTTGATTGATTGAGTGGGCTCAATCAATATGGGTGATCGCTCATGAAAGTGCTCAGGAAGAGTGTCAAGTCTCCCATCATTAGGTGCCTTAAAAAGGTTTTCATCCTCAGATGCGTCCTTTATTTTTACTTTTTTGTGATCTAGAGCTGCCATTGACTGGTTTTCAGCATTAGATTCTTTATTTGGTTCATTTTTGTGACTGAGAGACTTGGCACTCCCTGGTTTGTAGACATCGTTATTTTGTTCACTGGTAGAGCCTTTTTCCGGATTTACGGTACATAGGTAATGGATAATAGATTCATCATCTAGGAAAATTGGTATATCATGGATTTCAGGTTCATCCCAGTCGATAAGGTCAGGAAAGACAAGCGGTAAGGAATCATTAGGTGGATCAAGTTCGGCTACTGTGAGTGTTAGGACAGAGTTTTCATCGTGATTGTTCTTGGTTTTAAAGAAGTCCAGGATTTTGTCGAGGTCTTCGATGGTATTATCTTCTACATAGACTTGTTCATAATGTTTCTGTTCGCTTTCCGTGGTGTCATAGATATTCTATGGTCCAAATTCAAGAGGTCTATCTCTTGCGCTATGTTCTTCTTGAGAAAGAGATATAGAATCAGTATCATTAGGGATATCTGTAGTAGCATTGGAGCAGGTACCCCATTCATATTCATTAGAATCAGTCTCTGAGGCATCATCCCAGATTCTATCAGTGTTGTAAACTGGTATGTTGTATGGTGAAAACAAATCTTTGACGATAGATACCATTTTGATAGTTTTTGTTGATTCTGTGTCAGATCCGTCTTCTATTTTTTGTATTTGTTCAAAGACTGTGCTTCTTCGGGGAGAAACAAACGTATCCGGAGATGAGTTTATTTGTTCTTGAGATATTGGTGTTTGAATATGAGCTACTGCTGCAGACATGGCCCTTTTGTGTTTTAGAAACTTTTCCTGATGTAATTTCTGATCCTGACGTTCCCATGCCTTGCGGATTGTTTCTACTGATTCAAAGAGTGCTTCCTACCAAGATTCTTCTTTGTACTTCGTCTTTACTTTCCATTGAGGTTTTGTAGTTAGGTGGGGTGGCCTTTTTAATAGGAAGGTGAGCTCACAACCCAAGCCTACTTTGCTTCTATTAGGTTGTGAAGGAAGATTTATAGGTTCAGTGACTCCTTCCTTCCATTTCCCAATAGGTCCTTTACCGTCATATCCCATTTGTTGCATGATTAAGTATCATTTTCCATATAGGTGTGTAGGTAGAATAATATCCAGAGTGGCTGCTCTATTATCTTCTTTCTCATCTTTGTATAACCAGCTAAGAATATCCTTGTCATCTGATTCATGTGCCAGAGTGCCCAATTGGATGAAGGTACCATCAAATTTGGTGATGGGCTGAGTGACCAGATGTGTTGATGTAGTAGGCAATCCATGAGATCTAGGTGATGTTGGTAATTTGGCCAAACATAAAGGCTCCAAAGAGTATTCTCCCATACCTTGGTCTTTGATTTGCATTTTCTGTTTGAAGTCTCCCCATAAGGAGTTGGATTTTGCTGTTTGTTGATCTGATGTTGAAGATCGTTGTTTTTCTCTATTATGAGGAACCAAACTGTCTTGGGCTGCCCCCATTGCGTTGCAATGTTGGAATGGATTGTGATCAGCAGAGATGGATACTTCTTGTCTGTCATAAGGAAATTTGACACACTGGTGATATGTGGAAGGTACTGCTTGCATTTCTTGTATCCAGGGTCGCCCTAATAAAATATTGTAGGTAAGGTCTATGTCCAAGACCTGACATATAGTATCCTTTTGTGTTGGTCCTACTTGAATGGGTAATATCACAGTTCCTTTAGAGGACCTTTCCTCATCATCATATGCCTTTATGGTGATCTTTTTGCAAGGATCAATAGATTCTTCTGAGAAGCCTAATGCACGGATAAGCTTTAAAGTACATATATTAAGTCCGGCTCCTCCATCTATAAGGACTCTTTTTACTCGGTGTTTGCAAACAATGACTTCGATATGGAGAGGAGTATTATGCGGATGGCTTAAGGAAGCATCATCATGTTCTGAGAAGGTGAGGTTATGAGGTCCCGTCATATGGGCGACCATGGCTTGAAATCTGTCTGTATCCAAATTTTGAGGTACATTGGTTTCCAATAGCGCTTGTTCTAATATGTCTTTGTGCTTTGGTGATAGTTTCAACAATTCTAGTATATATATCTATGCTGGAGTTTTACGTAGTTGGCTAACCAAGTCATATTGGATTTTTGGTGTGATAGTTGTAGGTGCAGTATGTCCTTTCAAGACATATTTCTGAGTTCGGGTTGTTACATTGACAGATTCATGATCATGCTTATCTCTGATGGTGATGACATTTACTTGATGTTCTTCAGTTGATATGTGATTTATGGTGTATTTGTAGATATGGTTCACATGAGCTCCACGTGTATTATCCGAGGTTGAAGCTCCATCTTTGTAATTTGGAAGAGGATTTTTAAAGGCTCCATGATCCCTATTTGTTTTGAGACCATCTATTGTTAAGTCACCTCGATCAATCATATCTTACACCACGTGTTTTAACCTCATGCAATCGTTCGTTTGATGACCCTTGTTACGATGGTAATCACAATAGTGTGAATCATTCCACCAAGGTGGTTTGATTTGGGGTTCATAGTTGCTGATTGGAGGCAAAGAAAGAATCTTGTGTGCCAAAAGTTCTCTGAATGCTGATTCTAGTGATTGCCCCAGTGGTGTGAAGATACGCTTTTGGAAATTGTTTGTGTTGTTGTGTGAATTGTTGTTAGGTCCTGGATTCATGTTTTTGCTTTGAGTATCATTGGTGTTGTTTGTGTTGGGTTGTCCATGATCGGTGTTTGGTGCATATGTGTGAGCATTTGGATTAGCAGTTTTAGGATTTTTCGTGTTTTGAGGATTTCCAGATAATGCGAGCACTGGTTGCTTAGATTTGGGATCATATGATTCATTGTTGCCTTCATTTTTGTTTCGAGTCCAAAATCGAGATTTGTCAAGGTTGGTGTTGTTCTGGTTATTGTAATTTGATGAGTTTGTTCCTTCCTTGTAGAATTTGAGTGTTCCCTTTTTGACACATGCTTCTTCTACTTGAATGCCATTCTCAATTAATTTAGCGAAAGATGGTATGCATTGAAGTTTTAGTCTATAACTCATTTCACTATTCAAGTTATCGATGAAGATTTCCATTTTCTCCTTCTCGGGAATATCTCGAGGATATCTAGATACCATACGTCGCCAGCATTGAAGGAATATCATGAACGTTTCATTGTTCTTTTGTTTGGTGTTGCAAACATCTAACATGGTTATGGCATGTTGGATGTTGTAGGAATAGTGGGTTATGAATTTGTTAACCAATTCATCAAATGATCTAACAGGCGGTGTAATTTTGGATAACCATTCCATGGTTTGCCCTCCCAAGCTTCTCGGGAATAACCTCATCAAATATGTGTCATCATGAGCAAATTCAAGGCTTAGTGTGCAAAATTCTCGAACATGATCTCAGGGATCACTTTTCCCATCATATTTATCAAATTTGGGAACGTCTAAGTTTGGAGGAAAAGGCACCATGTTCAATCTTCTATCAAATGGATAAGGACAGATTTCGTTTAAAGAGTACCGTACTGTTGTCCCTTGTTGCATATCCTATATTTGCCTTTGCAACATTTGCATTTGTTGAGTAAGGGCTACCAAAGATATATGTTCTTGTCAAGGGAAAAGTTCTTCCCTTGTATTTGTTCTCAGCTGAAACGGTGTGGTAAATGGTATATTTTGCTCTGGTGTTTCTAGCTCAGGTATACGCATTTCTGGTATGCGTTGTTCTGGAAAGTGTTGCTCAGGTATGTGTTGTTCAAAGTTATGGGTTTCTTCTTCTCTTTGTTGTTTTTGATATGCATATTGTCAAGATCCATTTTTAAAGATGTTTGGGTCTAAATCTTCGGGAAGTTTAACACCTTTACTTGTAAGCATGAGCAGATATTTTTCTTTGTCATTTTCCATGAGCTTTTCTACAAGCTTTTGGAAGGAAGGGTTTTCTTGACATTCCCGAAGAAGTGCTTCAGTAATTTTAGATTCTTCTAAGGGTGGAACTTCAAAAGGATTTGATAATCTTCGATTCATACTAGACTCAGCGTGTGTCTCGCTTTGTTTATTTCTTTGAGAGCGAGTAACAGACATTTTAGTAGAAACTCTCAGTGATGAAATGGACAAAAGCCTCGTTGATATGTTGCTCATGGGTGGGTGGTTCTGGTCGAGATATGTTATAAGTGATACACTCGTTGGGCAAGAATGTTGGATTGATTTTTCCACCACGGTTTATGGTTTGATTAAAAGCAGACTTTTGAGAGTAGGCTCTTGTCTTCAAGGGTTCCTTGTCAAATTCGTTGGATTTGTTTTGGATATAACATTTGACGTGATGCAGGAATATCCGGTGAGATTTGAAGAGTTGACGATTGATGTATAAGAACTTGTTTCTCTTGATGAATTTAGAAAAACTAGGTTGTTGTTTCTTCAATGTGATGTTACGATAAAGGTTCTTTCTTCTCAGAATATGAGGATTAGTCATGCATGAGTGATCAATGGTTTCCTTTTGATTTCTTTGGACTCAGTTGATCTTGTTTGAAAATTTTCAAATCTTACTTTATCAGAGTGAAGGTTTAGATGCCCCTTCACGACAAAGTGTGTCAAATGATATGGATAAAAGCTTCCCGATATGGAAACTTGATTTGACAACTTGAAAAATTTTAAACAAGTGTTTTTGTGAGATAAAATCTGTAAGATGGTAAAGGATTCTATTGATACTAATGATGAGGTTTCCAGATTATGATAAGATAGACATGTTTTATCGTACGATTCGTTTAGGATTTTACAACGTTTGTTTTGACACAAATTTAGCTCAAGAAATAGTCTTAACGATTTGTTTTTGCTATTCTTGTTTGATGAAAAATGATGTTTGATGAAGAAGGCTTCGGAAAATGTTTTCGAAAATTTTAAAATTCTTCACTGTTTTGCCCTCTATTTTTGTGTTTTGGATCACGCGCTAAAACATAGACTATATGCGCTACAAAATTTACCCCACGTGCTAAAATAACGACCACACGTGCTAGGCTGCCCCCAGACATGCGCTAAAGTTTTGAATGTTCAAATTTGTTTTCCATTTGTTGTGAAAAATATATGCACTACCCTGGGCTTGCAATGCACTAACCTATGAACCTGATGCGCTAATGTTTAGCCTCCATGCGCTAAGCTGATGCTTCCACGCGTTAGACTATTTCTTTGATGCACTAAATAATTTCACACTGTTTTGCTTTCAGATGAAACACTACTGTTTGGAACCGACACGCTAATTTGATGTTTTGATGCGCTAACGAAAAGTCTGCACGCGCTAAGAGGTTGCTCGTATGCGCTAAACGTCCCTGATTTTTCCTTTGGTTGATTTTTTTCAAATTTTGAACTTTTGTTATGAAATTTTCAAGCTCGATGGATGATTTTCTGAAGTAGTAAATGCAAGCACGACACAAAAAGTACAACCATTTTGCCTAATCTAAAAAAGTGTATGTTCTACGAGGATGTGTTCAAATCCTCAATGTTTTAACAGGTTTTGATACGAATAATATACTTCAGAAAGACTCTTTAGTCAAGGGTCATAAATAACATCATAGCCCACTAGTCTCGATACTCTGTCAGCTCAAACAACCATGTCACCCCCTTGAGGGCGCCCGTTTTTTTGCCTTTTGCCAGAAATTAACCCAAAGTGAATCGCTTCACAGTTGAGTAGTTATCTTGGGAGATATATGGTGAGTAATCTTGGGGGCGGATTCTTCACCACCGTTGCACTATGATGTTATAAATGTTTGGTTACTGACTCGGTTCAAAGCTTCTATTTCTATGGTTCGTAATTAGGCTTCCCGTTCGGCCGTCAGTGATAAATTCCCTCAGGAGGCTTCCCAACCTTTAGAACAAAGGCTTTACATATTTCAAGGATACTAGGGGAAGGCTAATCGCTGCGCGCAACCGTTGAAAAGGACTTTCATCACTTTCCACGTTTGATTATAGTGGGTTGGAATTCTTGGCGTCAAAGTCGTTCCCCACTTAGGTCGTTCCTTTCACACCGACCATAAACGACTTTAAGAGTTGATTTCAACTCCTTAGGAAGGCAAGCCTGCTAAAGGTTTTATTGCTTGAAGTAAAGAAAGCTTTTAAGAGTGGTTTGGATTTTTGGTCACCCAGTTAAGGGGAGAGCATATTCCTTCCACTTTCGAGACAAGGTAATCAAGTTGTTCTTTTTAGCCTTTAAGACAATGATTTGCTAACTTCTATGTGGAGATGTTTCTCCAACAAGCATGATGTTCTTTTTAATCCTTCATAGCGATGATTTTCTAATCTAGGAAAATAATTTGGTCAACAAAGCAAAATTTCGATCTTTGGTGGTCAACAAAAGAAATCGATAAAAGAAAATTTCCAGCTCTACCTGCAAGAAATTGTCAGAGTCCTGCAAAATTTCAATCAAATAGTTAGAAAAATCTGAATTTTGGTGGACTTCTACAAGTCTAAATTTAATTTCGGTTACAATTTCAATTTTTGCCTTCTGTCTGTGATGCGCTACAGAAAGGACTGTATGCGCTACAATATAACCTATATGTGCTAAAATAATGTCCCAATGCGCTACACTGTTTACTGGATGTGCTACTCTGTGCGTCAACAGCGCTCTCTGTTTTTCTCCCGCGTTGAGACTTATAGGAAAAATACTGATTTGATGTGCTAAAAGATGGACTTCACGCGCTGGATGATGGAATCCACGCATTAGATAGTGAACTGGATGCGCTATCTAACATACTCGACGCACCAAACTATTTTTCAGATGCGCTACTCTTTTTTTCTTCCGCGATGAGACCTACAGGAAAAGATTAGTGGAAGTCATGCGCTAAAGAATGGACTTCACGCGCTAGAGTATAGACCCCACGCTCTAAACAGTAAGCGGGACGCGCTAGACTGTTAACCGGATGCGCTAGGGAATGTTTCCCATGTGCTGATTCTTGTTTCCCGCGGACCTGCAAAAGTGGTTAATTTTAAAAACCGATTTGATATATGGGGTGATGCTCCACGGTGGGCACCAGAAATGTATGCGGGAAAAGTGGGTCAATAGAACTCAATATATGGAAATATTCCAAAAATAAACTTGTCCACACAAACACACACAGGACTTCTTGGTGCAAGCTATGGAGTAATGAAGTATCACTCAGCTTCCCAAAGTGGGTCCCATGGTTCTCTATTTTACAATGTCCCTCAAACCAATGTTTTTTCTCTCAGATCACTGAGCAAAATGGTTTAGGGATGGCAAATGCAAGAACGAGGGATGTTTTTGTTGGTTTTAATATGAGATGCATCCTAAGCTATGCATGATTCTAGAAATGCAATAAACTAGATTATAAGATGACAAGGTTAGTATAAATACTATCTTAACATGATATATTAGTCTATGATTGAGCTAAATGATAAAGAAAATATTCTAAACATGCATATTTAGACTAATTCCTAGTTAAAGAGAAGCTAAAATGATGAGCATAAAAATGACATATGAAAGCTTGAATGTATTTGAGCATAAGTATGATACTACAAACTTGAATGATGATCAAAATGGAGGAATGAGAGCTCTATTTATAGCAAAAATAGGGCAATGGATGGTCAGGATTGAAAGAGTTGATCAAGGGTTGAGTTTGAAAGTTGGGGATCCATGTTTACAATTTACACCAATGAAATGGTGACAAGTGTCAACATAGGGCTGGGTTGAGAGAAGGGGTTGGAGGCATTAAATGCCTGAGAAGACCTTAGGGTTATCTAGAAGGTAAGGGTCAAGTCTAAATTAAGATTACCTATTAGATTAAGAGTTAATCCAAGGATAAACCCTTGTGCAATGATTAAGAGATAATCATGGTCAAAGCATTAAATGCTTGATGAGACCCTTGGGTTGGATGAAGGTTGAGTTAAGAGAAATTTTTTAACCATGTAAGAGGGTTTGAGTTAACCATTAATGGTTATGAAGACTTTGGGGAATTAAGTGGTTGAAGGCTTGAAGCCTTTAATGGTTATCAAAGACTTTGAGGAATTAAGTGGTTGAAGGCTTGAAGCCTTTAATGGTTATCAAAGACTTTGAGGATTTGAGAAGTGACCTCCACTTGCTTAGGGATGTGACAAAGTTTAGAAGATGGGTTAGGCTAATTAGAAGCGATTAGAAGAGTCTAGAAGGGATTAGAAAGGGATTTAGGAAGGCAAGTGGGAAATGTAGGATTTTGCAAGTGGATGGAGGGACAATAGGATTTAATTGAATTAAATGATTTATTCAATTTGGTTGTAATTTGGGGAAATTAAATAAATTAGATTTATTCAATTTAGGATAACTATTTAATTAAATTTGAATTTAATTAAAAGTGGATAGGGGGATTTAATTGAATAAAATGATTTATTCATTAAATGGTATAGTGAATTTAATTTAAATAAATTGAGTAATTTACTTAATTAAATAAAGGAATGCGGGTAATTTAACTAAATAGAGAAATGAACATAAAATATTCATTTAGGAATATGGTCATTTTTATACGTCTACAATAATATGTTGGACATGCTGGGTAATGAAGGGGATGTAAAGGGGATGAAGAATAATATATAAGGAGATAGCACTAGAGAGATTACAGAAATAATAGAAAACAAAGAGAAAGGTGGGACACTAATAGAGTGAGAGGATTGGATGACATCCTTCTCTAGTTGTGGTCCCTATAATTGTTGATGCTTAGTTTTTCTTATTATGTTTGATGGCATTATGGTATTACCATTCAATGCTTCCTAAGGTTGTTTTGTGTAATTATCTAATTTTTATAACCATATTGACTCTTGAATTTATTGTTCATGGGTTTATGATATAACATCACTTTATATTTTTTTGAAGAAAGACTAATGCTATTTTGAAATTAGACGATATACTTTTTTATTTTCTAATTAAAACCTTGGCCACACTCAAATAAATCTTATAGGGATATTTTAAACCCATAATCACTAAATAGCACCAGGATTAAGGTGAACTTGTAAAGTGGAAAATTGGATCCTAGTGGTTCCCCACCTAGGAGAGAGAAAGGAAACCATTAGGATGATTTTCACTTGGGAGATACTTTACATTCAATAGAGGGGCTTGAATCCACTAGATCCAAATCCAAGGAGAATAAGGATGTGAATACCAAGTGGATTGCAAGGGTTGGAATGTGATTTACCCTCTTTTATAAATGGAAGGGTTGACTTGTTGACTATGTAGAAAAATGAGACAAAAATGGATGAAATAGGGAGCTATCAATTTAGGATGGCGTTGTAATTTCGGATATGAGATATTTAGACTGATACAGATCTTCCCTGCAAATTTGGAGAAAATTCATCAGGACAAAGTTGAAAGTGTACTTGGTCCTCCAAAAAATCCGCGCACTGAAAAGGGTTTTTCCATCTCTGCGAATGAAGTCCAAACCTGCAATTACAGCTACACACCTGCAACCTACACATAGAAAAGAAGGGGAAAAGGGTTGTGGATAGGGGTTTGCCTCAATCAAACCCCGATTGAGGAATCGACCTTGAAAGAAAGTAATTGCAAATGCTTATATGTAAACAATGGAAATGTATACCTTGTAGATCTACAATTGATTAATGATTGTTGCTTTACTTCTTGAATGTAATCATAAATGTTGTATAAAATGGCATGTAACATGACAACACCCTAACACACACACATGCTTGCAAATGAATGTTGTAATGTTGCTCCAATGGATGAATGAAGAAGACACATGAAGAAGAGAACTTGATATATGCTTGAAGACTTGAATGCTTGATGATGATAATGAAGTCCTTCTTCTTGAATTTCCATATATTTTATGTATATCAAATGAGGGAATTTAATATCCTTTTATACATGCCTAAGAGGATTAATTTTCATCCCACTGAAGCCCAGCACAGGAAAGTTTAAACCCTCGAAGAGTAAATTATGTTCAAGATTCAGATAGACCTATCTTAGGGCCACCCTAAGGGGAAGGACAAGGGCGCCATGCACCTGTCCTAGGGGGGGACAGGGGCACCACACCCCTGTCCTGCCCTACCTTGGGGCCTGGATAGGGCCCTGAGATGTCATCAAGGTTGAGATGGGAGAAGTTCATATGAAGGTGCAGAAAGGGGTATCAATCGAGTAGAGAGATGCAGTTGCATAGGTGAGGACCTAAGATGTGGTCGAAATTGCGAGGGTCACAATTTTATGATGCTACAAAACTATAGACAATTAATAAAAAGAATGGATGGAGGTAAGATCCAAAAAATAGAACCACTAGATAACATAATCTCTAAGAGTGCAAAGGAATCATTTAGCCAAAATTTTACAATCATAATCCAAACAAGAAAAAATATAAGTTAGCATGAGTATTAGGGTCACCTTTAACATGGTACAACTAAAAAATAACTTGTCATAAACTCATTGGCTGTGGATTTTCCATAACCTCAAATGCATTAGGAGTGTCATTTTGAAGAATAATTAATATCGTTCTCATTGGACATGGAATTAACATTTTTCATAATTTTATGTAGCTTTTGTATAAATGTATTAATGATAAAAATTGGGACATTAGTGGTAGACACATGTGAGACAATAGAGGAGTGTAAATGGGATATGAAACAAGAACCAATAAGATGACACTTGATGGATGTGATACAATAGTAGAAGGGAAACATAAACCTATGCAACACTAATAGAGTGTGAAGATTGGATGGAATTAGGAATGTGAAAAGGGGAGGAAGTAGGTGGATTACTAGTAGGATAAGAGAGAATGGAAATAGGAATGTGGAAATGGCTAGATGTAACATAAGAAGATGCAACATGAGGAGCTTTGAAAGTGGAAGGACTGACAATAACAAGATGTGGTTTAGTGGGAGTGGGAGATGCGCTAAGTAATGAGCTATAAAAATTATTCAAAGTACAAATAATTTCATAACCAAATGGTATACCAATTAATAAGCCATATTCTTTTTAACTAATTATGTAGGATAATTAGCTTTAGCAATCCCTTGAAAAATTATTCATAAAATAAAATAATTTTTTTGCCTATTCTCATAAGTATCACAATCAAAATTACACTATTTATTATGATTAGCACCAATATAGAACTCATTGGGATCTCTTGATCACAAGAATGGAAAGCTAGAAAGAGGAATGCAAACCTTAAAAATATATTCATCCTTAGATCTAATAATAAAAATAAAAAATAAGAATACAAAACCTAAGGTGGGCTAAGAGTAGTTTTATCCACCAAAAATATAAAAGACTAATATAATTTTTTACATAAATGTCTTAAGCTATTTAATTAATTAAGCATGAACAACAATCGACTATAGTTCAACAAGAGTTGAGTTAGAAACTACTTAGAATAATGCACTAAGAAGAATGTGGAAATTAAGAAAAATGAATGATACTTATTTGAAAATCTAATGTAGACATGTTTTAGTATATGTCTAAAAATGATTTGTTAGAATGCAAGATAATGGTAATAATCAAACAAATATTTTAGAACTAAGAAACTCATAATATGTCTTTTGGGTAACTTTCATGATTATTATAGAAGTGTTTTGTGCAAATTGTGATTCTAACCCAAGTTCGCAGATCCAAACTTTGATGTATAAATCTCATCCCTGTTAAATTCTAAATGTTTTCTTTTTTGTTCACCTACACATCAATGATATGTTTTATCTAACTAGATGTGTTGAGAAACACCTTCGGGGAGTTTTCTAGGCAAGGATTGATTCTCCTTTGGTCAAACCCCTACATAATCCAATTAATGACTATGAATAAGGATTTGAGATAACAAATAGCCATGTTAGGAATGACTTAAATGCTAATACAAGTAGCGAATGTCATGATGTAAATGGATTCTAAAATAATAATTAACATTGAGAGACATTTTACAATGGTCACACTGATTCTAAAATTTGAATTTAAAATTGAAAAGTTTTAAATTCATTTTCACAGATCACAAAATTTACTCGGATCAGGAAAAATAAAAGTATAATTCAAAATTGATTCTTAAAAGTATTAAGAACTAAATTATATGCCATCTTTTAATTAAAAAACAACAACAATTATACATTTACCAATGTATTCAATTAAAAATTAATAAAAATCTTTAGTTTTTCTTTCCAACACTTTGTCAATTCTGCAGCAGTCCTTTGTACTGCAAATTCCAATCCATTCTTACCCATTGTTTGTTAGTGTTCAGAAAAAAAAGTTGCCACGTGAGAGCTAGACAACAAGGTACGCTGACTCATCATGATCCTTTGCCAGCCACGCGGTCCTTTTAATAACCATTTTTGTATTTAACTATGTCAGGGCAAATCGCCACGTGGCCCGGTACAGATGATTCTTTGGCAGAAACCCAGTCGGCTCAGGTGCCACGTGGCCTGTGGCAGAGAATCACTTGAGTTGTCTGTCTTGCCACGTGGCATCCGAAAGTAAACATGTGCATAAAATCATGGGACACTCTTGCCATTGTTTTATGACAGCATATGTGTCTTGTGTCGCACATTTTTCTATCTTTTTTGTTGGTTCTTTTTGTGGGCTAAGGCCCACTTTGCTCATGCTTTCACACTCTATGGCTTAAAAGTAATGATGGTGATAGAACAAAGGTTATTGGATTGGGATTTCTCACCCCAAATCCTCTAGTGGGGCAACAATGTACCCACTAGTTTTGAGATTGGCAGGGGGCATCAAAAGGGCATCTAACAAGACATTTTTTTTTCGTCTAGAAGGGTCTTGGTATCTAATTGATGATTGTTATTTGTCAGGACCATTACATGAATAGCTTGATTCATTGCATTAGGATTTAGCCATGCTTGCACTTTCATATTTTGGAGATGGATTTGATGCATGACAACTCAATTGATGTTTTGTAGTCGTGTAAACTCAAGGAGGGGACTTTTGTACCCACCATTCTCAATGATTGTAAGGGATTGGTATTGATATAGAGGAGATGGGCATAGTCTGATGGGATGAGTATCATTTTATTTCGAAAGAAACGAAAGATGAGACGACAAGTATAAATAATTGTTTAGACTTTTTACTTTAGAAAAAATATGTACAAAAGATTATATGATTTCTTGAGTTGTGATTCACGTGAATCCATGAACTCGTCATTTATGAGAATGGACCATATTACATTACCTAGATGTAATGAGTGCTAAATGGACCATATTACATCACCTAGATGTAGTCATTGTAGTGAGTGCTAAGTGGATTTATTCATTCTCATGAGAGATGGGTTATTGTGAACTACTTACTACTAATGAAATATGAGCCAATGATTTTGACTCAAAACCAAAGTAGTTGCATCCTAAAATACATGTCAAAGAAAGCATTTATTGATTTTATTGATATTTGATGATCACAATCATCACATAAACATAAAATATATGAAATTTAAGAAGTATTTTGTTTTTGTTAGTGTTTTGAATCACACTTTATTATCTATCATTAATATGGAAGCAAATGATAACACAATGAATTAATATAAAGCATTACGGGATGCACACAAATCAAAGAGAAAAGAGGTGAAAAAATCTAAGCGGATAAATAATTAATTACATTTTTAATAATTGAAATATCTATAGTAAAACTAAGTTAAATTGTACAACTAAATCCTCAAAAGAATGTATGGCATGGGAGAAAACCTCAAAGCTAATTAGATAAAATAAAGTTGGGAACACAATTTGTTTTTTTTAAGGTCTAACGATTTTGATGTAGAGTTATGAATCAGTGAGGTTACAAATGAGAGACCTCATCTCAAACATAAACACTCAACAATAACACCCCAACAAGGCTTGAAGCTTGGTGGCAAGAACAACAACACCACATGTAGACCATCACACTATATCAATATCAGTAAGAACAAAATAAATCACAACCATTATTAATTTATGGGATTATTATAACAAATGGAAGAGTCATAATTATGAATAAAATATTAATAAATAATACTGAATATATTTTGCATTGTAATTGTAATGTCAAAATATAATATCTTATAATATGTGGATTGGGGTTCACTCACTTTAATATAACATACTAAAGCAATCAATAATATCCTGAGCTTGAACCATTGAATAGTCCGATGCTTTGATTTTTTTAAATAACTTCAACTCTATATGATGGGGAGTTTACACAACTTTATCTATAACATAAAACTATCATTGTTACCATTCTTATGTTCTACTTCGACACACAAAGCACTTCATTTATGTTAGTAACTCATTACACAACAATTGAAAACATGTTGCACAATAATTAAAGACTTTGTACAACAATTGAGAACTTGTGCAATAAGAGTGAAACTTCTACTCAACAACTACATCTATTCCTTGACTCTAGTAGCTACACATGTGTGAGATATGTTACTTAGATATGTTACTTAGTTGTCCAATTATGCTTTCTAGTTATTTAAATGTATAGGATAATTATTTTAAATACATTCCTTAAATACACAACTCTATTTTTGTATTAGGAAAGCCAACATGTAAATTGCTAGCCTTTGAATACAAGTAATTTGAAATTTTGAAAGGGAAGATAGGATCATCCTTGTGATGTAATCCAAAGGATAAAATTACAAGTGTAATTTTAATCTAGAGAAGACAACATGTATTGAGAAATGGATAAGCATTTTTTTCAAGCAAAATGATGTGACATAAAACAATGTTGAAAATGGGTTTTGGGTCAATGAGTATGTTAGAAAAGTTCAAATATATGCTAAAATTATGTATTAAAAGTCATTTGTACACAAAGTGATGAAAAATGGGAAGGGAAAAGTATAAGGATGTATGATTTTCTCTAGAATTATATATAAAATAATAAGATTATAAATATTGTAATATATTGTAAATATTATCAAATAAAAATCACTAATACTAATTTTAAATGTCATAAACATAATGCTCACTAGAGTGTGTGCCTTGTGTGTTATTCAATGTTAATATTATATGTTGTATTTATTATTAAATGTTTTGACAATGTATTATGAGATACATGTGTTACAATCCCATGTATCAAAGCTTTCATGGAGAACTAATAGTTCCATTGAGGTGTTTTGATTATGCACTTTGGATACTTATGTTGTGATTATATGTGTTAGGAAAATCATGGAAAATCATACAAGCTGATCAAACCATTTCCTATATAACCCCATGATAGAAAATAATGCATACAAGCTTACATAATAACCATATGTGAACATTAAAGGACATACCACAAGATAACACAAGATATACCTTGGGAAAACACTCAAGAAGGAGAAATCGAGTGTTCAAAAGCATCCATGCTCAATGTATTATTTAACAATAAAAATATTATAATACACTTATGGTCTCTATTGTTAGAATTCGTGAAATGTGAATCCCACAAGCCCAGTTATCTTTTGCAAGAATGCCTGTCACACATAAAGAGAAAATTGAACAGCAAAATAATTGAAGACAAATAACAACAATTGAATTGCTTGTATTGCTTATTGCTTAAGTTAAAATGAAGGATATGACATCCTTATAAAGAAATCTAACTCTAAAGATAGAAACCCTAAATGGTGGAGTCTACAAGATAGACTGAGAGTTTGAAACACAATGCATGAATCAGTCATGTATGCACAAATAGCATAATAGACTAATTAATGCATGAAACTCGTGAAAATCTAAACATAGTTTGTTTTTCCTAGTTTGCATTAAGCATGGAGATAAATATTAATTAATTATTCATAATTAATTAAATAACTAAATAAATTAATGCAATTAAGTGAATAATTAATATATAAATTATTTATTCCAACATCCCCCCTGAATGCACAACTGGGGAGAGAGACAAAAAAGATGTACGAAAAAAGCATGCAAAGATGAATGCAAGATGGGTCCCAACATAAACCCTGATAAGGTACCCATGATCAAAAATGGAAGTTTCTTAGAAATGAAGCAAAGGAGAAAACCCATAATGGGAGCAAAACTGCTCTCCAAAAAAGAATTAAAAAGTTCAAAACCAATGTCTCAAGGGACTCTCAAGAACATATGTACAACCAACCCCCCCATGAGAGAGGATCGAGGCTCCAAAGCTCCCCCAGAATGATAGAACCGCTAGATGTCGATGATCAAATCGATGTGGCTCCAATATGGAGGAAACAAAGTCAACGAACAAAGAAGAGGAAAAACGTGTATGTAAGGCAAAACTGAAGGCCTGGATGTTGATCAAAGGAGAACACGTGATGATCCTGTAAAGGAAGCTCCAATGATGATGGAATAACAGATGTGTTGGATCTATCATCTAAGAGGGAATGAACATCCTCTAATATATCCTCAACAACAACAGTAGTGGCCTCAATGCATGGAGCGACAATGTCAGGCGGTGCTAAAGAAGAGTCCTACTAAACATATGCACACTCAACAGGAGTTGGAGGTGTAGAAGTCACAACACTGGTCTCGGGAACAACACATAAGTTCAAGTGACCTGACTTCACCTCAACATGCTCTCTTGAAAAAAGAGAGGAATTCTCAGACAATGGATAAGATGGACCAAAATGAGAAAAGGAGTACAAGCGAGAAGAATGATCAACTATCCCTGTGGCAACAATGTCTCCAGTCTTGTTGTCTTTGATGTGCATTAAATCTCATGTGAACTCAACTGTCTTCCCTGTCCCACTGTGAGCAATATGATAAATAGAGAGAAGGTTAGAAGACAAAGATGGTAGAAAAAGTACATCATTGAAAGTACCGTCATCAATGTTGATAGAACGCTTCCCACATATTGTCATAATAATGTTGTTTCCCATCAAGACGTGTGGTGTAGGAGAATCGTAAAAAGATGAAAAAATATCCTGAGAAGATGTCATATGGTGTGAAGCACCTGAATCCAGTAGTCATTGAGAAGAGGGTGAACTAGTGGTTGCACATAATGCATGACCCTTTCCATTGGACTGTCCATCTGTATGGAATGAAGGAGAAGAAGAACACCTGTTAGAAGAAGAAGAATGAATATTGCTCTTTGCAAGAAGAGTAGTCAAAAATCTGTTTCTCATATCTATCAAACTTCTTTCGATGGCATTGCGACTCATCATGCCATGGCTTATTGCAATAAGCACAAATATGTTTTTCTTTCTTTGATGATTTTCCTTTAGGAGAAGGTGAACTAGAGGTGTTCTATGAACTGAAATCCTTTCCTTTTCCTATGGTCTTTTGCTTCAAAGGGTTGACCTTTTTATTTTAATTAAAAATAATAATCTTTTGTAACAACATGCAACAACTTGATTTTTTTTTAAAATAAAAATAAAAAACCCAACAATCAAATTTTATTCTTTTTACAAGCTACTTGATTTTTTTTTTTTAATATTTCTGATGCAGGTGCAGGTACGACCGTATAGATTTTTGTACCTCGAAAAATGTGCTAATAAAAAATCATGCCCTTGTCACCGAAAATAGGCAAATTATATATCAAAATTCATGGAATTAGCCTTCTAAATCCAATTGTGATGTCCTTTTGGGCTCAAAAAGCTTCAAATTCTCAGGTATCCTCTGGAACAAAGAAAAACCCTCAAATTTTGAACCCTTGCAAAATGGACTCTGTATATCAGATTTTAGCGAAACGAAAGGCAATCCTGACTTTCTCAATCCTTCTGGAACTAATCGTTCAATCCAAAATAACCCAATATGAAAAAAAATTAGTGCATACAAATAATCTCCAAAAAATAAAACAGGAATCTTCAGATCTGGAGCTTTGATACCATGTTAGAATTCGTGAAATGCGAATCCCACCAGCCCAGTTATCTTGTGCAAGAATACCTGACACACATAAAGAGAAATTTGAACAACAAAATAATTGAAGACAAATAACAATAATTGAATTGCTTGTATTGCTTATTGATTAAGTTGCAATGAAGGATATGACATCCTTATAAAGAAATCTAACTCTAAAGATAGAAACCCTAAATGGTGGAGTCTACAAGATATACTAAGAGTTTGAAACACAATGCATGAATTAGTCATGTATGCACAAATAGCACAATAGACTAATTGATGCATGAAACTCTCAAAAATCTAAACATAGTTTGCTTTTCGTAATTTGCATTATCCATGGAGATAAATATTAATTTGAATTGATGCAATTAAGTGAATAATTAATATATAAATTATTTATTCCGTCATCTATGAATACTCTTGAAACATCATGCTCCTCCAATGCATCCTCCATGTGTCCCAACATGTATCCATCATCCTATTCCATGCTCCATGTATGCACTCTTTAGAAGAAGACTCAATACAATAGTATTCAAGACAAAACCCCAACTAGCCAACCTCAACCACTAAATATGTGCTTACTTTTATAGAACCAAGATCACACAAATACAACCAAGTGGTAAGAAAAAGCCACATGCCTCAAAACAATGAGTAAAGAAAATCATCGACCCCACATTTTCTTTTGGTATTGAAATTTCTAAATATTAAACACTTTTTGTATGTGCAATCCAAACTTTAAATATTTACTCCTATGTTACATACAACTTTACAAGTGAACTCAAATAAATATTTAATGTGGCTAAACACATCTAATGATTCACCACAAATAAATATTTATTTTACATAATTAAAATAATACATGTTGTGAAAGGTGGACAATACATATTCATAACATTCCCCCACTTGTGTACACTGCATAAAGGTCAATCAATGCAATTCTTCATCATAGCCATATATGAAACCACATGAATATTCTGCATGCTCTCATCCTCCATCAATATAACTACAACAACAACCAAGATGTCCACCATATCAAACAAGAACACCTATCAACCTCTTAAATACCACCTATGGAGAAAATGAACAATCAACGATGAAGATGAACCAATCCAAAGAACAAAAGAATCAAATACATGAGATAACAAAGGCTCTGAGGTGGTCTATGATAAAGGAAACTCACATGACTAGAAATAGAAACCCCAAACATGTTAATACTTCAATCATCCATACCTCAAATGCATTCAAACATTAATAGAATTCATACCAACAATATATCTAACCCATAAACCATAGTCACAAACTCTGTCAATTAAACTTGTCAATGAATAACATACACATACAAGAACTCCAAGTACATGAGTAATATCAAATCTAAAAATGATCAAGGCATCCAACTCTATCCATAGAATCACATAGAAGTCATAATCAATATTATGCAATACCAAGGAATATCCACAAATATATGCAAAAGCTACAAACAAGTCTATTGCAATACAACTCTCACCACTAGTCTACATATCTCTCCCAAGTTCTCCACACTTAGAAAAAGAAAGAGATCAAGGAAGCTCCATGTTGTCACCAAAGAACAATGAGAAATCATGACCACAAACATATTGATCACCAAATTTCCACACAAACCTCAAATCCAATGTCACATGGATATAAACATCCAAGAATAAGAACAAGACCAAAGAGAAAACCTACAAATCAAATCATGTAGCATGCTCTTCTACATACACTTATAAATATTAAATTATTTCAAGTAAGATCTGCTTCACAATTCCGAATGAAAACCTTAACAACACCCAACCATTCAATCTCAAAGATCAAACAAAACATATTTATCTCATATAAACAACATGAATATAATACTCTCTAGTGAAAGAAGATCAAACTCAAAAGTATTTCCAAATTAGAAAATTAGCCCAATAACATCTAAAAATCTCATCAATTAATGACATCATAAATGAAATCATATACATAATGAGATAAACATGCCATACGATCCTCAAATGAACCCTCCAAAACTAAACGACCATAGCTCTAGATCCATACCATGAGAAGATAAAGTAGAAAACACAATGCATCTAAAATAAAGAATGAGTAATAGCTCTTGTATTACTATCCACCAAGTAAAACAAGAGTGTAGAATTAGAATGGTCCTCCAAGATACACAAATTCATCACAACTCTCTCCAAGAACAAACTCCTCTATAGGTTCATCAATCCATATCAAGGTGAAGACCCCTTGGACATCATACTAAACCTCATAAAAGAGTAATCATCTCAACACATGATCTAAAAAATAGGAGATCCCTTAACCTCACTCAAATCTTTAAGTATCCATGAGCACCTGTAACCAATGAATCCACACTTAGAATATTTAAATGCAACACAACACTATCACGAAGCTCCCAAGAACATGACCACTATACTCAATACCAATAGAACTAAAACAAGACTAGTATTCAAGCTCCAATATCAAGAATTAGAAACTTATTATAACATATATCCTCAAAATAAGGTCGCGTTCTCTAAAGAACATATTTTCTCCCAAGAGCACCTATATCATGTCAACAAATTGGTAATTAAGAGTAAATAAAGAAACAATACCAAGTCATATCAAATAAACATTGCATGTCAAAATTTAAAACTTATAACCAAAACCTCAATCAAGGACTCCAAGATTCATCCATACTACCAAGATGTTAATATATCCAATCACACGAAGATAACCATGGTGGAACCAAGATGTAAATAAATTCCCACTAACCAAACAAGATCCAAGAACTCCTCCATGACACCAACAATCATTGAAAAATAACATCCATCATCAAGTGATGAATCCACATCACTACCAAAGCTTCCAATGAGATTCGATATTGAGTTCTCCTTAGAATTGTGATAGCCATCTCCTAAAGGAAGATCTCCCATGGTCCTTACACACTCATTTGTAATCCCAACAACTCTAGAGAAGAAGTAGAACCAATACCTTGAAACCAAGAAGATACAAGCACCACCAAAACATTAATTTTAAAATATCCCACTAAAATGTCTAAAAAATTTGTGCATTAAATCATGATAAGCAACATGATACAAGTCCCAATAATTGACTATCTATGCACTCTAACTCATTATCCAGCGTTGCATCACAATGTACACATACTAATTTAAAACTTACTGAGGACAAGGTAAACTAATTGAATCTACATTAAGACTAAAAAAACCTATGGATATAGATATATCACATCCAAGTCATCCTACTACAACCAAATGGGTGACCAACCCACACAATTGCATAACTTGTAAACCATCAATCAATGCAACATGTAAACTCACCATCACATTTATAGAGTCAAAAATTATATACACTTGCAATTTCACCTACACTTTTTTATATCCATTTTAGTTTAATTCCATTATCATTTGTGTAGGATCATTTTAGCCATTGCATCAACCTTTTCCCTCTCAGGATGCTTAGGATCACTTTTCAACAGCTACCTTTTTATGTTAGTTTTGCATTAACCATGTGCTTTTCTTGTCTCTTGTCATTTTTAGCATGATTTATCTCAACACTAGTGCCTTGCATGGATGTCCATGCATTGTGCTAGCATCCTATGACATTTTATTGTTCAAAGATTTTTTCTAAGTGCTTTCCCACTTGTCACCTACCTAGGTCAATGGAAATGACCTAGGATGATTTGTAACAACTCAACAACACTTGTTTCCCTCATATTCTCTCTTTTAAAATCTATCTTTTCACTTCACACATTGGCTCTTAAAATTTCACTAGTGTGTTCTCTTGAAATCTCTTGGATGTTCTCTTTCAAACTCTCCCTCAAACTCACACAACTCTCTATAGATTGTTACAATAATCTTCATATACCTCATGGATTCCTTAAGCTTTTTGGGTAATATATTTATATCATCTTGTGTCTTTGAGCATATTGGGATTTATCACATCTTTTTGTCTATAAATAATTTATCATTTGTGTCCATTTATCTTTTGTTCTATCTATCTATCTAGTTGTTGTGGAGGTAGAAACACCAAAATAAGGACTTGAATAAGGCAAGTCCCCAAACAACCCAAGACATTTTCCCTCTTCCACATGTGCGATTTTCTTGAAAGCATTCAACAATATGAAGGTTAGTCAAATCATAGAGTTGGTTTTTCACATTCTTTATATTTCTCTCTATTCATAGTGTGTACATGAATACCACACAAACATCCGTGTGTTGCATTCTCATCCTTGGTTGAGATGCTCATATTTTGGCTGAAGACTTTTCTATTCTCTACACTTTCTATTTCTATAATCAAAAACATTATTTTATTCATTTATAATTAGATATTTTCACTAATTTAACTAGTTGGAGATATCTAAATGTATGTAGTGAAATTGACTCTCAAAGGAACATAGTTTTCCTTTTGCAAAATCACATTTCCTCCATTACAACATTAATAACTTACAATGTGAGATAATCAAGAAGATAATCTTGTATAATTCAAGACTCAAACACTAGATCATTTGTAGATATAATTTGCCAAACAATTTCACAACCAATTATCATAGCCAAGGAACCAAACAAGCATCCAAGAGATAAGAATAACCTCCTAAAACAAAACCACACTACCGTCAATCAATCTTACACGTGACTATGTTGTTCTAATGCTCAAATGCACATGAACATCCATGACACCATAATCATCACCAAAGTTGTACTTGCAATCAAATCTCACTAAACCAAGACTCCAAGCCTCTTATGCATGTTAATATACATCCTCAAAGCATAAGACAACTTGTGTATCTATCTCCATCAAAGCCCAAACTTTGAAAACATCTATAAACACATATCACGAAGTACCAAATGTGATACCATCATCTAGATCTCATATTTAAGATGCACTCCCCCAAGTTTTTGCCTCTTGATTCACCCAAATGCTCATGAAATCACACCCTAAATCTCAAGCTCCTACAAGTGATCAACCAAGTACAAAACTCAATTTACAAATCCAAGCACCTTGAAAAAACCACCTAATCCACTATGTAGTACATTGCAAATTCTCTCTATCGATTATTCAAAATAAATAATTTGACTTTGCACGTGAAATTCATGACTCAAATTGTTTCAAATAAACACCTAGATTCATGGTAGCAAAAGTCAATAAAAATTGTCAAAACAATAAACTAAACCTATATACCATTGCTTAGTATTGAGGAGAACTTTTTGACAACTATTGGAAATTGAAAAATGGATACTGTTGGCAAAAGCAATGGCCTTCAAAAGAAAACTACTCCATTATGATATAAAGAGGCATAAAGTACTATATTGTCATACAAATGATTGTACATGTTGATGTCAACAACAATGTGATGACAACCCTCCTTGGTGGTAGTGGCAATTCATTGGAGCTTTGTGGGTGGCGGATTTCAAATGTTTTATAAAACTTGTTTTAATTTTTGAAAGGTTAAATTTTCATGGGTTGGACTTGATTCATATTTAAAACAAGTTAATTTTTTTAAGTTTAGTGTTGTATGCAAGCTTTGACTAGCTCACATGACTAGAGACTGGGGACTAGGGGCTAGGTCCTCATTGGCTGACTAACCATCAACCGATGTGAACAGGCCATTAATGGGGCTAACACTTGGTATGATTCATAAATTAAATACATTCCTCTAAAGACCCCAATAAACCATGTTCTCACTAATTCATTATCCTTAAATATGAAACTTATACCCCCTAATATGCCACCAACATAAATGAATTTACAATGTTACATACAATTTCTCCTAAGGAAATATTGGTCTCTCCCAAAGTGTGGTACCTCACATAACATGAACCTCAACTTTACAAACTATCAAATATTTCTAGGTAAGGTATAAACACCTTCTTTACATTATCCCACTTGTTTTAAAGATTACATAAGGGGCCGAACATGTTGTAGAAACCTAAAAAAATGACCATTTCTAATTATTCATTTAAACATCATGCCTAATATTTTATCATCGCCTTACTAATTGACTAAATTCAACAACACTATCACACTAACCCATTATAAGTAATTAAATAAAATATTATTTAATTGAATCCTTGCAAATCTACTAATTAATTATAATTTCCACTTCATATTTAAAATAATTAAACAACTTGAAGAACTGCATAGCTTTTCATAAGAATCCATTAGCATTATTTAAGCTCATTCATATATCAATGAATGGAGTTTTGCATTAGATAACATTGAGTTTGTTCCCGCTTAAAGCTTCATCTTTAGTTGTACAATTGTTTAGGATATAAGTTTTGTTGTTATTTTTATTTACTATTATGCATTCCTTGCTTACATTTTGGGATGACCGATGGGATCCTTGTTCTTAGTTGTCATCTTTTTTTTTTAAGGGAATTTTAATGTTTTTAAGCTATTCTTACACTTGAACTTGTTTCCTAGAATGGAATTGCTACTTTTTATAGTAATGCTTATATTTCATCTTTGACTTTTGTGCATAGTTACCGACATTTTATTTTTAATTATTTTAGTTTTTAATTTATAGGAATAACATTTGTATTCTCTGTCAAAATATTTGTTCTTTAGATTCAACATTTGCACTTCAATATCAAGGTGTCTACCTTTTGGGCTTGCAATAGATCTTTAGCCCATTTTTCTTGTCAGGTTTTTTCATCTCATCAATTCTTATAGGGATATTACAGTGACAATGGTTTTTATGTCGAATTTTGTGTTTCTTAGATTTCTTTAGATGCCTTTTTTCAATTATATAATTGTACAGCTAGGGATAAGGCTAGGGGAAAAAAGATTTTGTATTTATTTAGTAATCAAAATAGTTTAAATTTTATGTCAATCTTTATCTCTTGGGCCTCTCAGATCCAATGGTGAGGTATGATTTGGCCCAAGGGGTCATTTGTGAAATCTTCCCTCCAAAACCATCATATAGAACACCCATAAAACACATTTCTCCAAACTTAGATTCAAACCATAGACCTACAAAAATTAATCACAAATATGCAACCCCAAAACCCTAGATCTACAAAATAACAACCTACAAAATATTTGTCCATACCTTGAAATGTTTGAAAACTCTCTTGCATTCACATGACTTTAAATTTTCATTAGATATACTCATCCAAGGGTTATACCATCATATGGATCTAAAACCCACCAACCATAAACATGGCTACGATACACTAGTGCTTATGTGTATTTTATTTTGTGGTGCAAACATGGCTATGATACACCATTGCTTATGTGTATTTTATCCAGTGGTGCAATTAGTTGGATGAACTACGACAAGATGTGGTTGCTTTGTCCACTATTGAAGTTGACTACATGGTAGTTACCCGTGCTTCTAAAGAAGCTATTTGGCTTAAGAGATTGTGATCAAACATTGGAACAAAACAAAGTGCACTAATATTTTATTATGAAAGTCAAAGCACTATTGGCCTAGATAAGAATCTGACATTTCATGCCAAGACCAAGCACATTAATGTATAGTATCATTTTGTCAGAGATATGGTCGAGGATGATAGGATGAATTTGGTTAAGATAAAGACTTTGATGAATGTTGTAGATTCTTTAACTAAGCCTATGAGAAAAGAGAAGTTCAAATGGTGTTTGAAGTCTATGGGTATCTTGGGCCCTAGAAATTTTAGATCATGATGATTGATACTCTCTCTGCTCTTGTAAGATGTTCAAAAAGCGAGATATTGTTAAGAATATAGTGTCTCAAACTTGCAATTATAAAAGGTTATTATTGATAGGTAAGCATGGGGGGTGAGTTGTAGGGGTACCCCCCTTGTGGGGTTTGGGGTAGCATCCCAAGAGCCACATTTTATGTATATTTTATTATTGTAAATCTAGACCATTCATCATTAGGTCTCGGATTTGACAATAGAGATTATGTTGCCTTTTTTCCCTAGAATGCAACACTATTTTATGAGGAAATTGTATTAATTATGATGTTTTGTGAGAGTTTGAGTTGTTGGGTTTCCTTTGGATATTTGGTTAGTGATACTCCTATGAGAAGCTTTCTCTAGAAGTATATTGTAATCTTCATGATTTTTTAATATAATATATTGGGCAAATTTTGGTTTGTGGGAAAATTCTCCTGAAAGGGTTTTCCCCACATAAATCACTATGTTGAAACATGAATTTTATTTATGTTTATATTTGTAACTATTGTAAAGATATGAAAAAGTGATTAGTATAGGAAGTTGTTTTACTACTTTTACTTCCTTACAACTCAACCATCCAATTTCTTTAAATTGTCAACATCTCAATGCATTTCATTTGATCAAGAGAGGAAAGTCATGCAAGATGCCATAATGTTTTTTATAAAAAATGACTCCAAGTCAACATAAGGCATATAAATTAGAGAAGGTGTGTCACTGCCCTTCAATAGATCGATATCACAAACACCCTTTCCTCCTCATTTTGAGCTACCCAAGTTTGATAAATATAAATGAGGAGACCCAAGAGATCACATAAATGAGTTCTACATGGTGTGCCAAGAGTTTTACTACCATTATGTCTACTTGATTAGACTATTCCTTGAAATTTTAAGAGGGAAATCATTAGAGGGGAACCTAATCCTCCCCAAGGGATCAATTACCACATATACAAACCTAGTTGATAAATTTATAAATAAATTTTCTTATAATGCAAGACATTGATTAACTATGGTGGATTTTTCTAATTTGAGATAATGAAATGAGTTAATATTCTCCTCTTTCCTAAAATGATGGAGAAGTCTTGTAAGTAGATTTTCATATCTCATACTTGAAAAATAGTTAGTCCATGTATTCAACACCAACTCAAATCAAGAAATGGCCTTTCATTTACAGGTGCATTGCATTAGCACCTTTGATGATATCATTAAAAAAATGAAAATAAAAAAATCCCTTATTACTAAAGTACTTATGAAAATATTTTAAAAGATCAAAATCAATTTGATAAACCCAAATAGCATATATAGTCATGGATTATCACAACAAAGGATTATGCTTGGATAAACAAGGAAATGTAGAGCCTATATCGGAAAGAGAAGTCCTACCTATCCTACCGGTCTGCCCTATCCCTGCCCAATATAGTAAAGGGGGTGGATTCTTTACAATTCGGTTGGGCCGGGGTATAGTTATGAATTGAGTCCCTACAATTCTGCTGGGGGCCCCTACTATTTGAAAGGCCTAGCGAGCCCCCACCCCTATGCCCACTTTGATCCCCACTCATTGATTGAACTGATAATGAGTGAGTAAAAGATCCATCTATTGAATATTTATTCCATTGAGGTGACACCAACAACACTCACCTATCTAGTTGTAGAGATTACCTTTACTTGAAATCCAAATGACCTTCTTCTCATGGGGTTTGGGGTTCCCTCCCCCACTCCCTCTATGAAAATCTAGGAACTTGGGGACTAGGATACATGTCTCCTAATGAAAAATCTAATGTTGTCAATGACAATTTTATGATTTTTAAAGAAACTTAATTTGAAGAAGACACCAAAACAAAGTCCATCCATATCCTTTATGATGATCTTGCTACTACAAACCGATTCAGTATTACATCCATCTTTATTATCAACCTTGACCCCCATTACCATCTAATCTTTGATTAGGACCCAATCAAATCATACATCTATTGATCTATTTGAAAACATTAGCATAATCACAAGAATCATGGAATATCAAGTTAACATCTTGCCGCTAAGGGATAATCATAAAGGCTTTGAAATCAAACTAGATGCACATGCATATGAAGCAATGCATCCAAAAGAATCCAAGAAGAACCATAAATAGTAATCTTTTTTTCTTTTTGATACTCAAGGTATCCCCAATCCCCACGGCTCTGGCCCCACGTTTCCACTTAAGGGCAAGTCGAAGGTGAGACTAGTCCCTGGGGGGTGAATATGCAACCCACAAGCAGTCCCCCCTCTTAAACCTGGGAGGGAGTCAAACTCGAGATTGATGGGGAGAAAACTCACCGCCCAAGCCAACTCACCTACTCATGTAGGCTAACCATAAATAGTAATCTTATTACACCTAAATCTAAATGAATATAAAGGACAATATAAGTCCATAAATAAAATAAAAAAAAGCAAAACAAATAAAAAATAAATTAGGTCCCAAAGCCAAGAGAAGCAAAATATCTAAATGAAACAAAATAAAAAAATGAAGGTGTCAATCAAATCACTATAAAAACAAAATTCACATAGATGAGCACCACCTTCATAACCATTATTGGTCCAACCCATATAGCTCTAAGATCCACAATGGTAGACAATATCATTAATGCCAATATATTTTACAATCCCAAAGAAAAAATTCCCCCTCCTAATCCAATAATCTTAAATCCTAAAATTCTAAAACTTTTAAATCCCAATTCAAAGATCTCAAGTCAAACATTCCAAATTGGATCACTAAGCACAATTTATAATAAACTACTCTACTGTTGCTGTATGCGGGAAAAGCGATTCAATGAAATCCAAAATGTGAAAATATTCAAAGACTTGCCCACACACCCATGGGACTCTTGGTGCAAGATATGGAGCCATGAGGAATGGCTCAACTTCCCAAGGAGTGTTCCATGGTTCTCTATCTCACAAGGTCCCTCAAGCCAATGCCTTTGCTCTCAGATCACTGAGTAAAGTGACTTAGGGATGACGAATGCAAGAACGAGGGATGCTTTTGATCAAATTTAGTATGAATGCATCCTATTTATGCATGATTCTAGTAAATGAACTAAACTAGATGATAAGATGACAAGGTTAGTAAAAATACTATCCTAACATGATATACTAGCTATATGATTTAATCTAAGATGATAGAAATACTGTAAAATGATTATTAGATTTATTTCTATTGCAAAGAGAGGCTAAATGTTTGTTAAAATTAAGTATAAGTATGATGCTAAAGACTTGGATTCTTGAAATGGAGGAATGAGAGCTCTATTTATAGAAGAAACAGGGCAATGGATGGTCAAGATTGAAGGATCTTATCAAGGGTCAGGATTGAAAGCTATCAATCCATGTTTCCAATTCTCACCAACGAAATGGTGACAATTGTCAACATAAGACTGCTTGAGAGGAGAGGTAAGAAGCATTAAATGCTTGAGAAGACATGAAGGTTACCTTAGAAGGTAAAGGTTAAGGTTAGGTTAAGGTTATCCATTGGATAAAGCTTTTACCCAAAGGATAAACTCTTGTGCAAAGGTTAAAGGGATAACCATGGTCAAAGCAATGAATGCTTGATGAGATCCCTGGGTTAGATGAGGGTTGAGTTAGGTAAAAAGTCTCTAACCATGCCACAAAGGGTTAGTTAACCATTAATGGTTTGAAGACTTTGGGGACAAATTTGTAAGAGTCCTTCCAAATTTGGGAGTTTTCAACAAGTTAGCTTGTTGAAGGCATAAAGGCTTTAATGCCTTTGGAAGACTTCACTCCAAATTTGAGAAGTGATCTCCTCAAATTTAGGGAAATGGGATAACTGAAGGGTTTTAGGTTAATTGATTAGGATTAGATAGGTTCTAGAAGAATTTAGGAAGAGGGTTAGGAGGCAAGTGGGAGATGTAGGGAAATGCAAGTGGGTGAGGGATAATAGGATTTAATTAAAATAAATTGCTTTATTTTAATTTGGTTGCAAGTTGGGGATTTTAAATAAATTAGGTTTATTTAATTGGGGTGAACTATTTAATTAAATGTAAATTTAATTAAAAAGTAGAGATAAGGGATTAAATTAAATTAAATGATTTATTCAATTAAATGATATAAAAGGCTTAAGTGAATTTAAATAAATAAATTGAATAATTTATTTAATTTAAATAGAGGAATGTGGGTGATTTAATTAACTTAGATTTAACTAAATAGAGGAATGTGAATAAAATGAATATTAAATATTCATTTAGGAATATGGTCAATTTTCTACTTCTACATTTTGCCCCTCTTTGAAGTGACGTGTGTGCACATGTTGATTCAAAGAAAAATGATGTCTCATCAAAATTTGATTATGATCAGTGTGATGTCGTATCGAGATGTTCATGTCGTGCCCCAGATTTGATAAATGATGTTGATAATGCCCCCTCGGGAGATGAATCAAAAATTTGAAATTTTTATTTGAGTTGATAAATTTGATTGCATTTTAAAATTTTGTTTATGTTGAATGCGATAATTTGATTCATCTCATGGTAATGATGTTTGTTAGGGTTAGAAGTGAGACCATGAGAAATTTTCATGTTCCACTATGTAACCCTAATTTCCGTTTACCCCATAAAAAGGTAAAAAGTGATTTCTTTTGGATCATTTGTGCTTGTTGACTTTGGAGAAAGTGACATTTGGAGAAAAAGACAAAATGCCAATTCCCTTTGCTTCTCATCAATTCGAGCGCGTTCGGAGGTATCGGAGGCCCACCACGTATGGACCACCGGTAAGTCATCATTTTTTGCCCCTCTTTGCTTTTTGTTTTGTCATTTTTGTCATGTTTTCCAATGTTCACGTGGATTTTTGCGGGTTAGCGCGTAGAGTCTGCACCCTAGCGCATATGAAACAAAGGGTAGCGCGTCGAGTTCTAGGAACTAGGGTAGCGTCTGAGTAGGTTTTGGTAGTGCAATGGGGGGTTAGGGTAGCACATAGACATCGTTTAGCGGAACAGGTTCACAGGCTAGTGCGTAAGGAGAAAAGGGTAGCGCATCGGGAAGACCTAGCGCATAGAGTTAGTAGGGGGTCGCATGGGTAGGTTAGGTTAGCACATAGGTGTGACCTAGTGCATCGGGGTAGTTTTGCAGCACAGGGCCAGATTAGGATAGCTCATAGCCAATTTTTAGTGCTTAGGGTGTTTTGGGTGGCGCATTGATAGATCAGGGTAGCACATAGGTTGTAGGTTAGCACTTAGGGTTAATTATGTAGCGCATGGAGACTTTTGGATAGCGCATGTCGAGTAGTGTAGCGCATGGATAAAAGTTTTCAATGTGTGGGCATAAAAAATTAGGGAAAAGAGGATTCGGTGAGGATCTATGAGATGAAGAAAGATAGGTAGGAGTGGGCCAGTTTTTTTAGGATGGGTGTGATAGTTATTCTGCGTGTCTGCTGTCGTTGTTTTGAGAAATTGTCCAATATGAGTTTTGATGGGGGATTGTTTGATAGATAACTTGATTTGATTTTCAAAGTTTCAAGTTGATGTTGATATGGATTTGATATGATGTGGATTTGATATGCATTGTTTCAAGTTGATGTAAATGTGGGACTTGAGTTATTTTTCAAGTTGATATCGTTGTGGAACTTGAGTTGTTTTACAAGTTGATATGGCTGTGGAACTTGAGTTGTTTTACAAGTTGATATGGATGTTTGATAGATAACTTGAGTTGATTTGCCTTGTTTCAAGTTGAAATGATCTGACATTGATATGGATTTGATATGATGTGGAACTTGATTAGATTTTCAATGTTTCAAGTTGATATGAATTTGATTTTGATATGATTTGATTTGATGAGGAAACTGATATTGGACATGTTTTGTTTGCGACAGGAGCGACTTGGGGTTGTGCAGTCGCGAGAGCGATTTTTGAGACCGTGGTCATTGATACCACAATTGACACAGGCAGACAGGGATATTATTGAGAGATGTGGACTATCCTCTTTGTTAGAGATGCCCTGGTATATCATTAACCAAGGTTTATTGATAGCTTTGGTCGAGAGGTGGCATAGTGACACCAACACCTTTCATTTGGCGACAGGTGAGATCACAGTGACACCTGAGGATTGCTACCGGATTCTGCAGATTCCCGTGGTAGGTGCACTTTTACCATATGAGCAGACCGAGGAGGGTGGCACAGAGGCTCTTCGTCGGATATTAAAGGATGATACGGTTTGCGAATATGAGATCCCCTGGCAGGAGTTCATTGATTTGGATTATGCCCCTCTACCATCAGTGCTGGTAGGATTCATAGGTGGCTTCTTATGTCCTGACCATAGGTCGAAGGGACTGGTAGTAGGATGGGGGTTGGTCTTGGAGGACATGGTGACACTGGGTCACCGATTTGCATGGGGGTCTACTATGTTGGCCCACTTATACACGGACCTGCATCAAGTTGTTTACTTGGGATATAGCAGTCTATCAGCTAGGGTTACGCTGCTACAGGTATGGGTGTGGGAGCATATTCCCACAGCTAAGCCACTTGCTGACAGAGATAGGCCAGTTGGTCATGCTTATGCATATGGATATACAGGGATAGTTGTCCAGCATAAGCTGGGCAAAATGGAGCATTGGAGGCGAGTGCTTGATGATATTGATATGGTCGTCTGGAGATCGTATATGGATTGTGAGGTGTGGGCAGAGGATGGGATGGAGATGCCTTATGTCTACATGTCCCGATTTCTGATAGGGTGGACGCCCTTTGTTATTGAGAGATTTCTACACAACCGAGTGTTGCGACAGTATGGTCGACATCAAGGGATACCACAGGGAGCATGCTTGTATGCTTGACAGAGGCAAGATGTACCAGGGTGGGGAGCAACTATTAATAGTGTGGTGGCGATTGAGGAGTTCTTTCACCTAGCCGACCAGATATGGGACTATGCCTACGGGATAGTGGATGCGGGTATGATTGATGAGTTCGCAACACTCTTTGCGGCTCATGCAATGGCCAAGATATCGGATCCAGTGGAGATGATTCCCACTTTTGATGATGACGAGGATGAGCAGCTCGAGAGGCTAAGGAGACGGGGAGAGGAGGGAGAGGAGTTGGATGAAGGAGGTGGGGATGGTGGAGGTGATGATGGTGGAGATGGTGGAGGAGGTGGTCGAGGTCAACGTGGGGATAGGGGGAGAGTTGATCGGGGGAGGAGAGATGATAGAGGTGGAGCTAGTGGTGACAGAGGGATACGGGTGGAGAGAGTTGTGCGGCGAGTTGTGGAGGATAGAGGGAGGAGAGGTTTGGCTATTGGAGTTGGCGGTGAGGAGAGGGTAGGAGAGGTGATAGCAGTTGTGGGAGAGATAGATGATTTTAGACGACCTACCCAGAGGAGGAGGTCAGATGTTTTACCCCCACCAGCACCGAGCACAAGGAGAGGGACAGGGGGTACCACTACACAGGTACCCCTCCAGATTCAGATTCCTACTCACCGGGAGGATGCTCAGATTAGATCCTTACAGTTGCCAGTGCAACATCTGCAGACACAACTACTAGCGCATTAGCGGCAGATTACACAGCTGACTACTGAGCGAGATACAGTTTTGGAGCAATTGGGTCGAGTCGAGGCTCGAGCAAATAGCTTGGAGAGAGCAGCGACGGGTGGCTCGACGAGAGACACCTTGAGGGAGCTGGCGTATACAACCAAGGAGGCTGAGTATTACCGACGACATTATAAGGATGTGGTGCCTAGGGAGCACAGAGTTCCTAGTTTCACTGCGACGAGATCCAATTGATCTAGGCAGACTGGGTCGAGGACAGAGAGTAGAGGTGTGACAGGGCCTACTCGTCAGGATCCACCTGGGGATCCAGATGTTGGGACATCTGCCGCGAGACCGTTGCCATCAGGAGATAGTCATACCTGAGAGACCTTGTCTCCATTGTATTTGGATCATTTTGTTGTATTTTGGGACAGACATGACATATTTTGTACTTGATCATTTTTGAGATATATATACGACACCATTTGCTTTGATCCTCATGTGATGTGTTTCATGGATGATGCTTTCTATATGATTTTGATGCTTTTATGATGGTAATGCAATGCTTAGATAGATGTATGTGATTTGATTTTTGATGGATGATGGATGATGTATGAGATGTATGATAATGATAATGATGTGAGATGTATCCTGAAAATGAGATGTATGATATTGATAATGATGTGAGATGTATGTTGAAAATGAGAAGTATGATAATGATAATGATGTGAGATGTATCTTGAAAATGAGATGTATGATATTGATATGCAACTATTTGTAAAATGAGTGCAACTAATTGTAAAATGATATGCAAATCTTGAAAATGAGATGTATGATATTGATATGCCACTATTTGTAAAATGAGTGCAACTAATTGTAAAATGATATGCAACTAATTGTAAAATGATATACAACTAATTGATCATTCCTTGTTCTGCGTTTTGTCATTCCTGTATAGTCACATGCTTTTGCTTTCTTTTGTGGTTATCATCATTGAACATTTATTTGTTGGGATATGTTGAAAATTTATACAAGCATAATGGTATATTCGAACCATAATGACCTGAGAAAAATTTACATGGTTTTTTATTTTGCAAGATAGCACAAGCGTTGAGGTATAATTGAACCAAGATGACCTGAGTGCGGCTTGCGTATAAACAGACAAGATTAAACCATTTGTATGTGCAAAGTGGAATCATGTCTTCAGTGATATGCTTTGAATCATGTCTCGAGACAAGTATTTGCATAGTACAAGTGATCGCCTCACAGACAGAAAACTAAAAAATATTGGAGTCCCCATGACTTTCTCTAGCTTGATGCATCGTTGAGAAAATGTAGAGGATCCAATAGTTCAAAAAAGTTCAAGTGCAAAAATAGTCAAAACTTCATGCCAGATGCAAACATTTGATACTTCAGAAAATCATCCATCATCATTGAAACAAAGTTCACAAATCACAGAAAACCACCAAGTCAAAACTATCAAGGTAGTTTAGCGCTTAAGAGCAACATCTTAGCGCTTTGGAACCACAATTTACCACATGCAAGCTTCAACATAATGCATCGGTACTAAAATTTAGTGCATAATCAATCCCAAATAAACAGTTTTAACCTTAGCGCTTTCAGAAAACATTCTAGCGCGTTGAAACAACAGCTTAGCGCGTGGAGACTAAACACTAGCACGTTAAGATCAGCTATTAGCACACTAATGGGACACATCAGCGCATAACCTTACAAACCAAACCAAAATCAAGCAGACCAAGTTAGCGCGTTAGAAGGGCAGCTTAGCGTGTGGAAACCATTCTCTAGCACTTTGGGAAAATTTGGTAGTGCATTGGGTTTTTGGTCTAGCGCATAGCCGAAACTGAGAAAACAGGGGGCAAAATAGAAACTATTTTTGAAAAATCTGAAAACAATTTAGGAAACCCTTTTTCCTCGCTTGAACTCCATCAAATAGAAAATCAAAATCAGAGTATCAAAACTACTCCAAAAGCAAGTTTTCCTTAAAACAAAGTTGTCAAAATCCGAAAACTAGTCAAGAGATAAAACACATCTCTCCTATCAAAATCAGGAAACACCATCACACGTATCAAAAGGTCCTTCAATCAAACAGATTTTATCCAAAAACATACTTGCTTCAAACTCCAAGTTGTCAAATCGAGTTTCCATATCGGGAAAGCTCTTATTCCATATCATTTGACACGCTTTGTCGTGAGGGGGCATCTAAACCTTCATTTGATAAAAGTAAAACTTAAAGTTTTCAAACAAGATATCTAAATCCAAAACAAATCAAAGGAAACTATTGATCACTTGTGCATGACTAATCCTCATATTCTGAGAAGAAAGAGTATTTATCGTAACACTAAGTTGAGGAAACAACAACCCAGTTCTCTAAAACTTGTCAAACGGAATAGATTTTTATACATCAATCGCCAACTCTTCAAATCTCATCGAACATTCCTCCGTCATATGCGCTTGTATCTTCAAGACAAAACAAACGAATTTGACAAAGAACCATTGAGGAGTAGAGCATTCTGTCAAAAATCAGCATTCAATCAACGCCTAAATCAAGGAGGAAAGATCAATCCAGCTTTCTTCCCCAAAGTGTGCATCACTTACAATATACCTCGATTTGAACCACCAACCCTTGAGCAAAACATCGAAGAGGATTTTGTTCCCTTTGTCACAGAAAGTTTCTACTAGATGCCCGTTGTTACTCGCTCTCAATGAAGCACACAAAGTGAACCACAACCAGAGTCCAGCATGGGTCAAAGATTATCAAATCCTTTCGAATATCCAAATCTAGAAGACAAAAAAATTTCTGAGGAACTCCTCCAAGAGTGTCAAGAAAGCGCTTCATTTCAAAAACTTGTGGAAAAACTCATGGAAATCAATAAAGAAAAATACCTACTCATGCTCACAAGCAAAGGAGTTAAACTCCCTGAAGACTTCGATACTGACATATTTAGAACAAGGTCTCAACATTATACTTATCAAGAACGACAAAGAGAGGAGGAAGCACATGACCCTAAACAAAACATACTAGAGCAAAACTTACCTGAGCAGAATTTACCCGAGCAAAACATCCTTGAACAAAACATGTCGCTACACACGCCATTCCAAACTAGAAACAATGCGAGGGAAGAACTCTTCCCTTGGCAAACAAGGCTAAATGCTTGTTGAAATTCAATATAAGTATGATGCTAAAGACTTGGATTCTTGAAATTGAGGAATGAGAGCTCTATTTATAGAATAAACAGGGCAATGGATGGTCAGGATTGAAGGATCTTATCAAGGGTCAAGATTGAAAGCTATCAATCCATGTTTCCAATTCTCACCAACGAAATGGTGGCAATTGTCAACATTAAACTGCTTGAGAGGAGAGGTAAGAAGCATTAAATGCTTGAGAAGACATGAAGGTTACCTTAGAAGGTAAAGGTTAAGGTTAGGTTAAGGCTATCCATTGGATAAAGCTTTTACCCAAAGGATAAACTCTTGTGCAAAGGTTAAAGGGATAAGCATGGTCAAAGCAATGAATGCTTGATGAGACCCCTGCGTTAGATGAGGGTTGAGTTAGGCAAAAAGTCTCTAACCATGCCACAAAGGGTTAGTTAACCATTAATGGTTTGAAGACTTTGGGGACAAATTTGTAAGAGTCCTTCCAAATTTGGGTGTTTTCAACAAGTTAGCTTGTTGAAGGCATAAAGGCTTTAATGCCTTTGGAAGACTTTACTCCAAATTTGAGAATTGACCTCTTCAAATTTAGGGAAATGGGATAATTGAAGGGTTTTAGGTTAATTGATTAGGATTAGATAGGTTCTAGAAGAATTTAGGAAGAGGGTTAGGAGGCAAGTAGGAGATGTAGGGAAATGCAAGTGGGTGAGGGATAATAGGATTTAATTAAAATAAATTGCTTTATTTTAATTTGGTTGCAAGTTGGGGATTTTAAATAAATTAGATTTATTTAATTGGGGTGAACTATTTAATTAAATGTAAATTTAATTAAAAAGTAGAGAGAAGGGATTTAATTAAATAAAATGATTTATTCAATTAAATGATATAAAAGGCTTAAGTGAACTTAAATAAATAAATTGAATAATTTATTTAATTTAAATAGAGGAATGTGGGTGATTTAATTAAATTAGATTTAACTAAATAGAAGAACGAGAATAAAATGAACATTAAATATTCATTTAGGAATATGGTCAATTTTATACGTCTACAGTTGCATTTGAACTTAGGTCTTTGTTCCCTTTTTATTTTATTTGTATCATCTCCCCCCAAAAACAAACAAATAAACAAACAAACCATGTTTAGTATTGATATTATCTCATCTCCTTTATCTAGGTTATCTAGCTGTTGGAGCTTGTTTGTATTACTCATGATTTTTTTAAAAATAAATAGTTTTATTTTTTTCAATAATATATGTATGTTTATGTATGCATATATGTATTTGTGTAGATATGTGTATATATATGTTTGTGTCTATATGTATGTATGCATGCATGTATGTATGTATATACAAATATATATGTGTGTACATACATACCTACATACATACATACAACATAAAATTTGATACAATTTTAATGGAGACATTAACGCAAAGATTGGATGACACTTCTCTTGACATTAAATATATCTTCTTATAGATTTTTTTTCACATAAAAATAAAACATCAATTTTCAAACAACTTTATTACTATATATAAATATTACACTCAAATCATGTCCCTTTTCCAAATTTCCAAATGATATCCCTTATCCCATCTTTTACACTAACCAAAAATGTTGAATAAGATGTAGATTGCCCAATCCTAAATTTGTGACCCCAATGACATATTCTAGTCTTCATTACATGAATGATAATGGTTTGCAAAGAAATTGAAGGCATGTGAAGTAAAGTGGTGGTGATTCAAGCAAACCCAATTAAGTTGTCTCAAAGTTTAGCACCGCTATGCTATTTGCCTAAACAATGTAGCAAGGTAAAAATGTATTTGGAATATTATATCCCAGTTCCCACTATGTTCATATACCTACCTCTTAAGAATATTATAATGCAAATGGGTCGTGATCTAATATCAAGTGGGTGCCCAATGGTGAAGGAATACCTCCTTGAGGGTAAAAGAAAAAATCAACACTGTAACTGAAAAAATATTAAATACTAATAAATGAGGTTTTCTTAGGCACGTGAACAAGAAAAGGGTTAAAAAATTGGGTATTTTGGTTGCATTGTATATTACCACAAAAAATGTGACTTTCATGTTCAGCAACCTAAAAACAATTGAACTTGGAATTTGGAGGCATTGTAGATTGAAGACAGCTTCCCACTCTGCAAGGCTTTTCCATTGGACTGATGTGGTATGTCAATGGTTGTTGGCTGACGAGAACTCCATTTGGGAAGTTGTGCAGTCTGTATCCAATGTGATTTCCCCCTCCTAGAACAGTCCACCATTATAGAGCTCTGATTAGATAGATAGAAAATTTACTTTCCCAGAAATAAAACTGTTAAGCAACTGACCAGAGACCTAAAAGATGATTTATGGAGTTTTACTGCCACATTGCTTCAACAGGAGCAGAGGGAAATGAACTGGGCCTTAGATTTTCTTGGGTTCTCTGTGATTTGTGGGTCTTTAGATTTTCTTGGGTTCTCTGTGATTTGTGGGTCTTTCCCTTCCTAGAACAGTCCACCAGTACATAGCTCTGATCAGACAGAAAACTAACTTTCCCAGAAATGAACATGTTAACCAACTGACCAGAGGCCTAAAATATGGCTTATGGAGCTTCATTACCACATTGCTTCAACAGGGGCAGAGGGAAAAAATTGGGCCTTAGATTTTCCTGGGTATTGATTATAGTGAAAGTAATATAGTGAAAGGCAGTGTTACTTTGTTCTTTAGGGTTGCTCTGTGATTCGTGGGTCCCTGAGCTTCATTGCCACATTGTTTCATCCGGAGCAGAGGGAAATGAATTGGGCCTTAGATTTTCTTGAGTATTGATTACAGTGAAAGTCAGTGTTACTTTTGTTCTTTAGGGTTTCTCTGTGATTTGTGGGTCTTCTCTCTCCTAGAATAGTCCACCAGTATATAGCTCTTATCAGACAGAAAACTAACTTTCCCAGAAATGAACATGTTAAGCAACTGACCAAAAGCCTAAAATATGGTTTATGGAGTGTCATTACCACATTGCTTCAACAGGGGCAGAGGGAAATGAATTGGGCCTTAGATTTTCATAGGTATTGATTATAGTGAAAGTCAGTGTTACTTTGTTCTTTAGGGTTGCTCTGTGATATGTGGGTCCCTGAGCTTCATTGCCACATTGATTCATCAGGACTGAGGGAAATGAATTGGACCTTAGATTTTCTTGGATATAAATAATAGTGAAAGTCATTGTTACTTTGTTCTTTAGGGCTGCTCTGTGATTTGTGGGTCCCTCCAGCTTGTGGTTGTTGCCTTTGGGATATCTTCTTTACTGCCAATTATAATGGCATATCCCTTGCTGTAGGATTGGAGTGTATTGTATCTGTTAAGGGACACGTGGTTGGCAGACTGAATCATAAGACAGTGGGTGTACTATTAGGCGTGGTTGGCAATTGGCAGAGAGTGAATGATAGGACAAACAGGTTTTCTTAAATTACCATATTTACTTTGAGTCATGGACTGGTCATTAGTAAAGCAAGACTTGGAAGAAACTCAAAAAAAAGGGGAACAAACTGCCTAAATCATAGGGAATAAGACATAATTAACTGACATTTCTTTCTACCATTTTCAGCACCTGAAAAAGTACATGTCAAATCCCCATCAATTGCTGTTGAACTATCTACTTTTGTATTCAATTACAGAATCAGATTTTTCAACATTGCCACTAAATAGTCTCCCTACAAACAAATACATATGATCAAGGATGGCCTTATCTGCTAGGCTTTTGACCTTTTCTACAACTGTGCCACCACTCTGCACACAAGAACTTGCCGATATTTGTGTTATCATGTCAATTTATGTGGGGTTAGTTTAGCTTACACTAAGTTGGAGATTTTTCCTCTGAGAAGCCTTGTTTTCTAGTCTTCTAGGAGGATCACGTTTATGACCTGTTGTCAACTTCATACCAACCATATTTCATGTGGGCAGATCCATTCTATTGGATACATAGAAAAGATCTATGATTAATTGGTTGGCAGTTCTGAGTTTCCATCAGTTCAATCTTCAACCTAAAGTTAAGCTTAGGATAAACCCAGATGGGCATCTTCCAGTGCAAATCTGACCTAACAGGCCCTTTTGTCCTATCATGTATGCAATCCAAACATTTTCCTTTACATATGTTCCACACTTTGTGCAGCCCTCATCCTCAGCCAGACACATATTAGCAGCAGTTCTAAGTCTTTTCATACATTTTACTACCATCTTTTGAATTTTGAGCCTGCACATCTTCAGCAACAAATGTTAATTTGTCTTCATTACTTAGCACAAATATCCTTTTCCCATATGCAGATACTCTTGGTTTAACTACTTGATTATTTCTAACATCTCCCTTTCAGTACAATCCCATTCTATTTTCATCAAGCATCTGGAGAAGTCTGACTCTATTGTCATAAAGTTGACAGCAACTTTAGTCTTTCCAAGCCCTTGTGTTTCTCCAGTTGGACCACAGGCTTTGGCAGCAAGTGAAATGTGAATTTTACTATTGGGACGTTACAGTACATTTCAGTGCTTTTCTCTATGATTTATACTTCACAACCTAGTCTTGGGTTTTAGTGTATCTCTAACTGTACGATATTTGGCCTGCAAACTGACAAGGCACCGGCTATGGGACCTTCCATAATGTATAAATATAAAGTAGACTTATAAAAACCACTATGAATGAGTGCATTCTGGTGACCCCATAGGCATACAAACTGTACCATATCAATGGTGCAGATCTTCTCTGTAGCTGCCCATTTGATGGGGTGCAGTTTGTTAGTGGAAACAGTAGTGATCTCTATATCCAAGTTCACTATTGCCTGCTGCTAAAATAAATTGAATCTCTGCACATGTGATAGCAACTAAGAAAACTCAAAGTGGGATTTTATGCCTTTCAGTGAGCCAGAATAATGTGACGTGTTTTAGGTTGTCTTATTAGTCGGTTTGGGTTATTCTTTGTTTGATGTAGTGCCTTTTGTAGCAAAGTTGAAATGTTCAATCAGTTACCAGACAGAGAAGATGATTAGTGTCCATTCTGAGATGGGAAAGAGTTCCATATAAGTATAAAAGAAATTACAGAGAGATTTAACAAGTATAATATCCTGGAGACCTTTCCCCATTTCCAGAAGATATTAGTTTAATGTAATACATTTAGTTCAACCTATCTTACAAAGCTGAATGCTTTTGATATGGAGTTATGAATCTGTGAGGTCACAAATGGGAGACCTCATCCCCATTTAATAATGCTGAGGCTCAAACCCTTGAGCACATTGGATCAACGAAGGTACAAACTTGTGATTACAATAGGGGAATTTGAACTTTGATGGTCAAAACAACAACATTACCACCATTGAAAGATTCTTTTTTAGTCCATATGACCGACTGGTTGAGACATACATACCTTATCTACTGTGGGATTTGAACTTGTGACCTCTCTTTCAATCCCAACCCCAAATCTAAACCTCTATTATTATTAATTGAAATTTTATTACTTATTAATTTTATTATTACTATTCAATTTAAATTTCATATATATAGAAAGAGGGAGAAGGTAAATCTGTCTAGATTATAAATAAATTTTAAAAGATGATAGTACATTCTTGTTATTCATTAATATATGTTTTTAATACATTTTAAAAAAATCTTGAAGATTCATATCAAATAAATAACAAATTGTTATTAGTTAAATGCAAACATGCATAATATGTAAGTCTAATCTATCTTAAATGTGTGCTACACTTGGCATCCACAATTTTCAAATCCATTTACCCCATAAAATACTTATAGAACTCACACAAATCATTTAAAAGCATAGAATATATACCTCCACCATATTGAATGACATAAGTTTTGGCTTAATATACACCTATAAATTTTGTGACCCACTTGTAACACTTCACCTTACCATCCACCACACAAAGAAAGCATGCATTTGATCTATTGATGGTTGGTTGAGGAGGAAAGGTAAAATCTCTTTAGCATGCCCCCACTTTTTTTAACTTGTTAGTTATTAGTTTAGTGGAGCCTCTTGTTTGAGTACTTCCAAGACATGCATTCATCATTGATCATGTTTCATGTCATCTTAAAGGTGTAAAGGTTATACCAACTCTTCAACTCATAATAAAAAAGTGTATAGTTTATTCTTTTATTTTTTTGGAACATTTGAACATGACTAAAGGTACAACCTTTTTAAGTTCTTCACTAATGAAAGTCAATTCTAATAAGAAACTTTGTATGTATACCATGCATCTTGTACTCATGAAATAGTGGATAAACCATAGTTACAATAGATGAATATGTAAATATAAGAATAAAACTAAGAAGTTATTCTTGAATTTTATTTCTAAATATTTGCAATAAAAAAAATCTAAGTCATGACATCATAATATAAAATGTAAAACTATAATAAATTTTTGTAAAGAGGAAATAGTTTAAATGAAATTTAGTCTTCATTAATCTTGTATAATATATGAGATATAAAAACATTATTATTTTCTTGCAGACTTATGTTTAAATTCATTTACCCACTACCATAACATATGCTATAAAGAACTCTGTTAAAAACTAGACTAAATAATCAATAAATAAAAAAGATTATACATCATAAAATTTATTATAATAGTCACAACCAACAAATCAATTTCTTTTAGTTAATTTATCAATGCTAAGGCTCAAACCCGCAAGCACATTGGCTCAAACCCACGAACGCTATTTATCAATGTTGAGGCTCAAACCCAATTGATTTAATTAATTTATCAATGCCCCGTGAGGCTCAAACTCACCAATCAGCAACAAGCCTGCTATCATAGTGACCTAGCAGGAGTTGCAACACCACCCTACGATCACAACAACAACAACACGCTTAACAAACATGTCATAGAATGAACCCCTATTTTTAATTAATTTTAAATTAACCATTTTAATTTTGAGTTTTCTAATTCAAAATATTTTTGCAGGTACAATGCTAAGGGCATGACTAGTATCTAAATAGCTTTCCTATGAAGACTAAGCCAACTTAACATCAAATACAAGGCTCACAGTTCCTGACTAGCCAATTCAAAGGAATGTCATGCTTGCAGATTTTGAGCCCAAAAAAAGAAAATTAAAGATTAGAACTACACAGTGTGAATACTATATTCACACTATAATTAAAATATCACCTGAAAAAGTAGAACATAACGTGTAAGGAAGGATTCCATAGAGAATTTGTGCGAAGGAGAATGTCTATAGATGATATGTACCTGTCATGCAATGTGTATGATAGAATTTGATTCCTTAACTTACTCAGCTACTGTTACATCTTGGACATCACACTTAATATCAATAGTTACAAATCCAGTAAACACAAGAAAAGAATACATACAGCTAATTGTTTTACTATACTAAAGATGCAACAGGTAATATAATATTCTTATGCTAAAAGATTTAAGTTTAAAATAAGGAGCTTGACTGACCAAGCTTGCCTTGCCAACAAATCACATGGCATTGGTAATCATATCAACAATAGTCAGTTGATCACAAGAAAGGTTCCCATTTATTAATTTTCAACAAGAATACTGACAAATGCAAAATGCTTGTTGATGCTACAGAGCACTACATTAACTAATAGAATACTGTGGACTTTTTAAAGCGTGCATAATGGAGGTCCCATTTTTTTTTAATGTACTTGAAGTATGTAGCCATTCACATATCCTTAATTACTGATTGACATGAGGGTTTAGAGAAGCTTCCTTGTAATTGTATAATCAAGCAGACAGGAAGGGTAGCAAATGCTGATCTACAGTCAGAAACTGTCTGAATAATGCTGATTCTGTTTATGATTGTATGTGTACAAAGGACACTTCTAAAGTCAGCAATGTCCCACTCATCATCATAATCAGCAAACAGAAACATATAATAATGTTTGTAAGGTAGATAATGCACTAGTATAGTGTGATGCACCTTCACAACAATCTTTGACAATCAAATTGGGGAGGTATTTTAGTTAAAATTGTATTGATATGGCCATGTTTCAAGATACCCATCTTGTCTCTCTTATCTGCTTGGAAATATCTTGTACTTTGGCTTCTGTCTTGATGTTCTTATGGAATCCAGGAAGTTCTATGAGTCTCTGCTAGTTTCTTTCCTAAAAGTCTTAATCTGCAAACCTAGTTTGAACAAGACCATTAAGAAAGGAATCGGAAACCAGCACTGACCAGCTGTCTAAAGGGCTGAACTTGGCTTAATGAGATGAAAGATCCCTTCCCAAGAGAGCAATTTTGATCTGTTCAATATGCTTCCAACTCAACAAACATTTTTATATGCTTTAGCAGCCCCACCATGAATAGTCATAATCTTTGATATGATCCTTACAAAAAATTCTTGAGCAATGTAGTTGACAAAGCTTTCGTTCATGTTGAACTGTCATGCTTAGAGACTTGGAATGATTCTCCTTGGCCCACACAATGGTAATTAGAGATACAGATGATCCAGAGGTTTACTGCATTCTGCACATTTGATCTAAGAATAGGAACTATGAAACTGTTCAATCCCAATTCACGCAAGACTCAAACTATGACAAAATCTGTACATTTGACTTGTATAGAAACATCATAATAATTGCCCATTAGGTTTTGCTGCACAAAATAAACAGTTACCTCTAAAACAAATCAAAGACTGCTTTAAAACTGGAAAGCATACAAGTTTGCAAGCACTTTTCAAACAACAGTAGCTGAGAATAAAGCCATACAGAATTGAACAAGTAAGGAATGTATAGAATTGTAAAATGTCAAGTACAGAACTCTGTACAAACATATCAGAGATCTTATTGTTGATAAATAATGATAGTCAGCTTTCGTTTGCCTATACACGAATCGTGTTCCATCAGAAATTGTTTGCTGATGACACCAATCCACAAATTTCAAGATCAGGGCTTGAAGTCTTCAAGTCTAGTCTCTTGAAGAACTAACAAAAACAAATTTATGCCTATGAAAAAAGATTTCTGTATAGAACGAATGCTCAAAATGTTTGAATCTCCAGATGCACTTGTTTATCTAGAGTGGAAAAAAGATCAAGATGCCGGCATCAAGGCATGGGTAATCTGGTGAGTCCTCAATTCATCCATTGATGCGAACTTGTAGCCACATATGTTACACTCTACATACCTAAAGCCAGCATTTGTCACAGCTTCAAGCATCTTCATTCTGTGATTAACACTCTTAGCAAAAGCAGGAACCACTTCCATCATGCCATAAGCAGCTTCAAAATCCTCTTCATCCACTGGTGCTGGTTCGTTGAGATCAAAAAGCGGCTCTTTCTTATCCCTCTCTTGGCCTCGCAATAGCTTTGGTTGTTTCTCTGTTGAAATTACACTGTCTGCTGTCTCTGGAACTCTTTCACCAGTCCAATGGCATCTCTTGTGCCCACCAAGAGCTTGACCTGATGGGAACACCTTGTGGCAGATAGAACACTCATGGCCCTTGGCCTTCTTGATTGGAATTGCGAGCTCCATGTTCTGTTGTTGAGCCAAGTTACTGAGATTAGCTCTTTTATCCTCTTCTCTTACATGTGAAGAACACATATCAATCACATCAGCTGGGTGATACTCCATCATCAGTTGACTGCTACCATCTTCTGTAATTTCTTCCTCTGTCACCTCCTCCACTTCCTCATTGACATAGGTTATTGCAAAACAACCCTTGACTTTCCTGTGACTTGCTCTGTGACCTCCCAAAGCCTGATGAGAATTGAAGAGTTTCTTGCATGTGTTACATTTATATTTGCCGGCTGTTTCAGTCAGGCCAGCACCCAGTCCAACAGGTCTACTGATTTTATCAGTCCTCTTCCTCATCTTCTTCCGGCCCAGATCCTCTTGTCCTGCATCCAGATCCTCACTACTTTCCTGATATTCACACTTCCTTGTCTTTGAATGATATACCGATTCCTCTGTCAACTGTCTCTCCACTGGTCTATTAGCCTTATTAGTAGTATTGGTATTATTAGCACTAGAAGCAAGCATCACAAGGAAACGGGCAGTGTCATTATCACCCTCAAGCTCCTCGGTATTATTATTATCCACATCCGCTTTTCCTTCTTCACCAGCAACCTCCTCCTGTTGAGTTTGAATAAGCCTAACTGGTCTTCTCCTACCTCTTTTTGCAGTGACAGACCAGGTGAGACTGCAGGAGGCAGGTTCATAAGCTTCCTCTCTTGACTTCATGCTCTCTCCATCACTCTCATCATCTGAACCTGCCTCTTCTTCTTCTTTGGCTTCCAGATCTTCTAAATTCTGGGAGCTCTGCCAGCACAATGGGGAAACACCACTTAAAGCAGCAGCAGCAGCAAAATCAATACCATGACCATTGATATTGTCCTCATTATCATCATCAGTAGCGTAGGTGTTATCATCCGGAGGCTGAATTCCCCTCCATTCCCTTTCAGGATGGCACCTCATATGACCAAACAGTGCTTTGGATGAGGAAAACTCCTTCCCACACTCAACACAGGCTCTGTTGTTCTTGGTACTCAAATCTATACTGAACTCCTCGTCTGTCAGCCTCCTACTCCGCTTGGGATTCCTTCTCAGTGTGTACAGAGACACCATCTTGTGATCACTCAATTCCTCCTGTTCAACATCCATATTCATATTTTTCAACACTCTGTACTCCTCTTCCTCCTCCTCTGCTTCTTCTCCTTCCTCTTCAATACTACCAGTTCCGACCCAGTTGGAATTCCCATTGGATCTACTTGTGGGTACCTTGGATTTCTTCATCCAGGTATCTGTTGATAAACGGCCACCCCTAGAAACAATTCCACTGCTAGATGATTCCCCATTAGACCTACTAGTCCCATGCACTCTCACATGGCCGCCCAGAGCCCTCCCTGAGCTAAAGACTCGATGGCAGAATCTACAGGCATGGCACTGGCTACTGCTGCTATTCTTGTTGATGGAATTAGAAACTGCCACAGAATTCCCTGCCTCAAAACCAAGCTCCGAAGCAGCAGGACCAAAGCTTCTGGACTTGGAAACTACCACCGAATTCTCTCTAACCACCTCACAATCAGTGTCCCCCATCATCGACTCCTCAGGGGATAGAGATTCAGATTGAGATTGAGATTGAAGCTTACTCATGTTCTCCAAAACATTGCAGCTGGGATTATCATTGCCCAGAGTCTCCATGCAATCTCTTGCATGCTCAAAACTGGCCTTCATGCCAGAGTCCCCACCATGACCCATCATAACAAAATCAAAACTCAAAAATCTATCACAGATTAAAAATCACAGACACAAGTGCATAGATAAATACCAAATCAACACTCCAATCCAATGCATGAATACACAGAGGCGGGGGGAAGTTGGGAAGCTTGACTGTCACGTTCCGAATTGGCCGGTCTATAAGACACCCACTTACAACACACCCACTTTCAAATCCACCTTAAACATCATATCAAGCTTTGAACTTTACTATATCCACCTCAGACAAAGTTAAAAATAAAAAGACAAAATCGAAAAGATAAAAGGAAAAACCCAAATCTGTAAGCTCATTATCTATTCCAAATCCAATAAACTTAAGTCTCTGCAAATTCTTCCCACCTCACCATTACATCTTTTTGCAACCACTCAATCTGAAACTTGTTCAAAGTGGTGAAAAAGCAAGTGTATGGCCTAAAACTCAAGCTTAATCCCATGAAACACAACACCCACATACAGAAAACGATCTGTTTCCGGCATGGAAGGGGAAAAACCCAGTTAAAAATTTATTTGCCATTTCAACACCCAATTCGTAGCCAATGATAACGACAAAAAAACCGAACTACCAACCAATATGCCACTCCCGGCCTTAAAATTCTGCAGGTATCTCTGCTATCTGACCGTCAGATGGAGAACTGCTCTCTATTGCGCGTCTAATCAGTGCCATCATGCTCACCTGTTAACGCAACACAGAGGGAATGGAATACTAAAATTGAAAAAATAAAATCAGCAGAACACTTTGTGTGAGCACAAGCATGCTTTTGATTGCCAAGCATTATAAATTTGATGGCTGTATGGCCGTCTTTGTAGAAATTCTCCATGAAAATACAATCAAAATTTTAGGAAAAAGGGGAGATTTTGATTGAGATCATGGGTTCAGATTTTGATTCATCTATGATGTGGATGTTGGTGTATTGTACAATGTATGAGAAGTTATAAAAAGATCAAAATTAAATTCTAAATCACTAAATTAAATGTTGAGTTCTCTCAATTAAAAAAATGATTTTGATCTCTTTCAATTAAAAAAAAAAGATTTTGATCCAGCTTCAAAGTTTATAAAAAATTATGTCATGTGAAAAATTAAGTTCCAAATCATTGAAATAAATGTTGAGTCCTCTCCCATCTACCTGTACTACAAACAAGGCATACACACCTTACATTCCAATGGAATAAGGTATGTATACTTCATTTGTAGTATAGTTAGGTGGTCCATACTGTGCTACAAACAAGGCATACATACTTTATTCCATACATACTTGACACCCCAATGGAATAAGGTATGTATGCCTCATTTGTACTACAGTTAGGTGACCGATATACTCGACATTGTGAAATATAAAAGAAGTTTTCTTTATTCTTTCTCAATTAAAAAAAAATTATAAAAGAAGTTTTCTTTATTTCTTTCTCAATTAAAAAAAAATTATAAAAGAAGTTTTCTTTATTTCTTTTTCAATTGAAAACAGAAAAGATTTGGTCCAACTTCCACAATTGGTTCAGATTGTGGGTTCAATTCTTGATTTATGTAGATTGCGGATTCAATGCTTGATTTATTTGTACGGATGAAACTTTATTGTATATTGTTTGAAAGATTATAAAAAGATGTGACCTCTAAAGAGATTAAGTTTCAAATCACTATACTAAACTTTTGATTCATTTTAATTAAAATAATAGAAATTTTCGATTAAACTCCAAAACAAAACACTCCATTTTTTATAAATTAGAAATTTATTTTTGAAGATTTTGATCCAACTTCCAAAATTTTGTAGAAGTTTGAAGTTGAATATATGTTGAGTCAAGAAAATTGTGGTCACGGAAAGATCGACCGTCATTTTTAGGGCTGCAACGATTCTTCTGCATGCAATGAATTGACTGGGATGATGACGTGGCACGGGGTGATTCGGCATAACCGGCGGTAACTCTGCCAACAAGTCGCTGTCAGGTAATGACGTCAGAAGTGTGGTGATGACGTCATCGCACCGGTAAATGGCATCAACAATCTTGAGTCTTTGCATAACTGAAAACTGTTTTTCCTTTAGCAGGAAATGAGTTCTTTTTTTAAATGCATTTAATTTTCTTGTTCTAATTAAATGTTAAGCAAACTTTGCTTTTTCTTTGCATGTTATTTCATTAAATATTTTAGGTATGAATTATTTATTATTTTAGTTAGGTTCTATTTTTAGATCATCAAATGAAGGTTTTGACAAGTAAAGGAGATATAAAGTTGATGGGTTTGACTAGAGGAAATTTAATGCTTTGATTTTTGTGAGATAAAATATATTTATTTAAAATGTGTAGACAAATATAATGTAACATTAATTATATAGTTATTTTATTATTGTTATTATTTAGTTGTTTTATTATTATTATTTTAATATGGAGAGTATTGAAGGCAAGGGTGAGGATGTGAATTTTATGGTTTATTTTTTGTGATGATAAATATATTTATTTAAAATATATATAGAAATAAATATAATATTAATTATATTATTATTTTTATTGTTTGTTAGTATCGAGAGTGTAAGTAGTGAAAAAAAGAGTGGGGATCTGAAGGCATTCTTTTTAGATGGAAAATTTTATATTATTCACGAATTAGTTTTTTTTATTTGATGGGAGAGCACAAGTCTATATTGATATCATTTCAATTGAGAGTTAAGGAGGGGAGTATCCATTACATTTTTTATGTAGATGGTGATGATTTTGGGCATGACATCTCTAAAGTTAATATTGCTAATAAGAATAAAATCTAACGAGATTAGTTTGTGGCCTACTAAAAAGAAGGTTTGATGTATCTTGAGTGCCAAAATTGTTGTGAATCCTTCTAACATTTGTAATAAATTTTGAAGGAAGTAAATTGCATTCAACAAATCAAAATCTCCACCTTCCTCTTTTGGATAGTTGTTATCAATGTAAGTTTGGAGATTTCAAATGATTTATAGAGGGATGATTCTATGAGGGTTCCTTCGATTGAAAAGGATGGTGAGGACAAATGAAATTTTGATAAAAAGTTCAAACATTATAGGACAATTATGGTGCAATTCATGTTTAGAAACTCCTTTTTTTTTGTAGAATGGGAGCCTATTCCAAAATCATTTCCCCTTGATGATATAGTTGTTCACTTAATAGATTTTTTTAAGCACCTTTGCTTCTTCAAAGATTACATTGATTTGATTAGCAAAATTAGGTAGAAGATTCCCAATGTGGTGGAGAAAAACCTAGCTTTGAGGAGATTTCTCTTTGGATGAATTGAACTCACTATAACATTCTAAGGCCAATATACAACTAAATTGGGATGTAAATCACTTATAAGCCAAGCATATTTTCAATAGGAAAATTGGCCAGCTAAACTATGTTGGCATTCTAGTGTCCTTATGAAAGTAGGAGCATTTGCATGGTTAGCTCTTAATCACAAAAACCTTACTAGTGATAGACTCTCAAAACTCAAAAAATTGGAGTCTTTCAATTGTGTTATTTGTTAAGAAGAAAAAGAAGATGTGTACCACTTGTTGTTGAATTGTACCTTTGCACAATGTTGTTGGTCTTGGTTGCATAAGAAATTACATTGTTATGGCCCTCTCAATAACTCATTAAATCATCATTTTCTTTCTTGGCCCAATATAAACCAACAATATTTACTTTCCTCCATTTGTGTTTTGACTCCAACTACTCTTATCTGGAACATTTTGTGGGAAAGGAATATAAAGATCTATAACAAAGAAGTTCAATCTATAGATCGGGTAATAAACAATATAGAAAATTCAATCTCTAATTTTTTTTCAGCTAATATTATAAAAAGTGACTTCCAAACATAGTTATTAAATTCTTGTGATTCAGATATGATCAAAAAATGGAAAGGCATAAAAATCCCCAATTAGGTTGCATAGCTCCAAAAATCAAGATAGATAGGAAAAAAGTTGTTTGGTCTCCCCCTTAGATACAATGGAAAAGTTGAATTTTGAGGGATGCCTCTAGACGCAATCTAGGAAAGGTAGGTATTGGGCATATTATTAGAAATCGTAGATTAGGAAAATCGGGTTAGAACATCAAACCAAAGCATGACATTGATGTTAGGCCCAATATGGAAAGCTAATGTACTGAGAGGGGAGGGGTGAATCAGTACTCCAAAACTTTTCTTGAATAATAACCTTACTGTTATGCATAAATAGAATAGTGCAGTAACATAAAATAAAGTTAAAACAAATAGATAACAATCATACATGATTCACTCCATAACACAAATATTTTGGTTACGCAGAAACTCTTGGTTAGAGAGAAAAACTGCGGTGGGGATGGCACCCACAACTTCACTACTGCAATAATAAAGAATGCTCGGTTAGAGCTACATTTAGCTATTTCTGATAGCTTACCCTGTTAGGAGTAACAAGATCTGTTAGATCTACCTTGCTAAAGGATTTTACAACATTTATTCTGAATGTTGCACCTGGTTAGAGGCTTTACAATTTATAGACTTGATTAGAGTCTTTTACCCTGTTAAAGGTTTCTCTTTCAATCTTCACAATATTACAATAAAATCATTACAAATATGTGCAACTTTACATCTGAAATGTTATAGCAAATTCTATGTGCTCAGAATAGATTACCTTGCTTATAGCATACCTCAGTAACCCATATAGTAACTTAGTAAACCCTTCTGTTTACTTTGTTATTCGACTGTTCTCTAAAAACCTTCTCGGTGACCACTGTGTCTCTGTAACAGTCTTCTTTCATGCATACATACACTTCACTTATGTTGTATAAATAGATCTCTTAAAACGGTGATCCAATTCATTGCTTCGATCTTCCAAACAAGATTCCTTGAATGAATAACTAAACAAAATATTTCATTGGTTAGATTGTCCTTGTAATCATACACAATCTTTTGGTGCAATTTCCAATGTCATAACGGTTAGATGTGCCTCGATCTTGTAACACGTTTTCATATGCATGTCCAGGTTCAATGTATCTGGTAACACGTTTCACTCAGTGTATGTCAACTCGGTGTGTCATCTTTACTGCTCGGTAGTCTCAAAAAGATACTCGGTAGACAGCTCGGTGTATACTGCGTTCTGTGACTGCTTTCCTTTGTAACTGACTAGACTGTGCATACCGACTTCTCTATGTGTACCGACTGCATGATTCGGTAGTGCTAACCGACTAGAATATATAGTATGACTTTGAATACAAAAACTAATGGTAATTTGATAAGTAGTAACAATCTCCCCTTTTGACATTAGCTGAGATGTTTGACAAAAACTACTTTCAAAGTCATAACTCAAAAATTTATATACTTTGCAAAATGACTATACTTAACAGCAAATACAATAGTCAATGAAATAGTATATTCCGATATACTCCCCTTATCATTATAATGTACATAACTCTGATTTTTGCATGCTCGGTTTTGTGCTTGTGTGCTCTGCTTACTGTCCTTGGATATTCTGCATACTCTGCTCGGTATACTCCTCCTGTATACAATACTTCGAATACTGTATCAAAACTGTATTACCAAAACTGTATCTCCCCCTATATAGCATCACTCCCAAATATATAGTATTACTCCCCCTTTTTGACAAACATCAAAAACTTAATTTCCATCCGGGGGTGGTAACTGATCAAAAATAGATTTATACTTTTTCCAGGCGTCGGTGAGTGCGACAGAGAGTGCATCCTTTACACTTTCCATTAAAGAATTTTGTGCTTGAATATCAGCCAATAGGGATATTAAGTTATCAAGAGTGCTTCCCTCTTGTGTAGTAGATAGGCGTGTAGCTCCGTTAATCTGTTCTTGAACTGATGAAAGATGAAGAAGGAATAATGTCTGGAGTGTCATTATATCCATCCGGATCTTTTGTTCTTCATTTCTGAGTTCTAACTGTTGAGCCATGAGCTGTTGAAGCTTGGTATAAATTTTTTGAACTGAATTGGGCTCTGTGGTCAACTTATTTAAGAGATCGGTGATCTCTTTTTCAATTGCATCAGTTTTATTCTTGATATCTTTAATGAATATGGAAAATGTGCAAAGTTTCTAAAATAAATAAAGAATATGCTTGAGTTGAGGGGACAACTCAACAATGAATTTGACAAGCTTGACTTTTCCTATAGCTAGAGCTTTTTGTACCTCTTCAATCATTTTTGCAGTAAGCTCTTTATCTTTTAGCTTGCTCAAGTACTCAGATGCATCAACTCCAGATGTTTCTATTTGAGTAAGGAGTTCATCCAGTTGAATGTGGATGGCTGCATCGGTTGACACTGTAGCTATAGGTAGCATTTCTGTTAGCAATGTCTTTACCTTCTGAAGTACTTTATTCTTCTTTTGAATGGCCATTTGTTTTTCTTGTTCGGCCTTTGCTTTGCATAGTTCACCGAAATCAATAAGTGCTTGCCCCTTTAATTTTGAGATATCCACATTGGGCAACACTATCGGTTTAGATAAATCAACTTTAAAACTATGCTTTTTCACTTTCTTCTCTTTACCTTTGGTCAGTTGGACTAAGACAATAGCTTGTGAGGCTTGCTCACCCTCGGTAGGTTGCTCGGTAGAGGCAACACTTTGGTTGGTACCTGTAGCCATTATGGTGTCTTTGGGTGTCTCGGTACTGGGTGTCTCAGCTGCTACATTTTTAGTGCTTGACGGTGCTTGAGAGGTCTGGTCTTGAGTTGTACCTTCTGCTACTTCAGACTTGTGACCTTCGGTGCCTTGTGTTGTATCTTTAGGATCTTCGGTAGAGACAGGTTGAGTGATCGGTGGATAAGGCTGAACTTGTACTAACACAGATTCACTAGATACAAGTTTTGTATATGTAGTGCCTTCAATCATCTCCTGCTCCTGTTCTTCTGCATCCATGACATCTTCATCAATTTGAATAATATCAACCGAGTCTTGCTTGGTAGCATCAGGACCGTGCTCGGTGACATCAGGATCTTGTTCGGTGACATCAAGAATTTCAACTTTAGATTGTTCATCGACATCTTTTATTTTGAAGATTTCCTACCATTTTGCTTTTGTTTCATTTTCTACATCAATGTATAGCCCATTCATCAATTTTAAGGCTCACTGTTTGACAAGAAATTTAGAATTGTAGGTTGTCAGATGCTCCTTAATCTCTGCGACAGACATATCAGGAAATAGATGGACTAGACTTCTTTCTCTTATTTGTTTCTCTGAGTCCATTGCATATTTGCACATGTTATCAATATGCAAGTACAGTTCACTCGGAAGTGACTTTACTAGTTCTAATGGAGCTAGCCGAAACTTTAGAAGTGTACAAATGACAGCTTCTTCAATTTGTCGCTTCTCATCATTATTTCTAGTCTAATACTTGACATATCTAAAAGAACCAAATCCACCATATTCTTTTAGATTTGCACAAAAGTTTTCAACACTATGTATATTTACCTTTTTGCTCTTTACAACCTAGAATTTGTTGGCATCCTCAGATTTTGTATCACTAGACTCTTTTGCCAAAATGAGTCTCCGAGTAGATTTCTTGTAGGTCTTGGTTACCTTGGGAGCAGTAACACTCTTTTGTTTCTTACTCGGTGATGCAGCTGATGCTCTTGTATTTGGCTTCTTTGTTGGAGGAGTCGGTAGGGCCTTTGGAATGTCCTATTTCTTTCTTTTCAATACTTTACCCTTAGGCAGTTCGGTGCTCAATGTTATTACTACCTCTTGAGCTTCTGATTCCTCTTCGGTAATGGCAAGAGTACCTTTGATAGGTGTGGAGGAAGATTCTTCTCCGAATTTCTTAGATAATGGCTTAATCATCTTTGTAGCCTTTCTTGTAGCTTTAGGTACTACAATGCTCATTTTCACGTTTTCCTTAACTTCTTCATAAGTTCCATATCTCAGTTCGGTAGCATGCCTTGGCAATGTAAGAAATGCATCAATTTGTTGTTGCGTGATATCATAGTCAATCTCGTAACCCATTGGTGGCAAAGATTGTGTCCTTGGTTCCACAACATTCACATAACAGTAATTGGTGTCTACCTCAAAGCATATATCATCTTTATATTTCTCTACCAGCTGAGGTGGAATCCGATACCTGTTGTGCATCTTCTCTTGAAATTTGCTGAAGTAGTCATCCATGATATCATTGAAATTATCTCCCAATTTCTTAATAAAGTCATTAATTTGATGGGTGATTGGTCGGTGTAGCTCCCAAACTACTTTACCGACAGATGGAAAGAATTTTTCAAAGTAGAAAAACATGCATACAAGAAGTGAACCAAACTTTAGTGTATTTGTCGAGTTGTTCTTCTTCGGCTTCCTTATTGTGTTCAGGTTCTCAAACAAGTTTTTCAATAACACTTCACATAAGTCTACTTTCATTCCCTTTTTCACTATTGTATAGGCTAAGTCAACTGCTGCACAGGGTACACTGTTTTCCCTTGCTGATTGGAAGAAACAGTAACCAATTACTCTAATTGCAAACTTAAGTTCTGCATCAGTGACATTGTTCAGTTTCAGTCCTTGGTAATCAAATTCTACTCTAGTTAAACTGATTAACTCCTTCTGTGATATCATCTTCTGTGCTCGTGCATGATCATAGATAGGATAACTGGTGATCACATGAATGATTTCTTTAGTGATTTTGAATGGTTTCTCCTCTAGCCACATGAAATCATCATGAACTCTGCTCAAAACAAACTTAACCCACTAGGGTTTGAACACACGAGGATAGGCTAGGGCTTCAGTTAATCCCTTGATTTTGATATGCTCGTACTTGCTATCCATTTTGCCATCGGTACATAGCTCATCATATGTGTCCTTAATTTCAACATGACCGAGTTCTTCAAAATGACATTTGGTGAAGAATCTAACATCTTCGACTAACAAGACTCGATCTGGGATGAGTGAAAAGGCAGTTTTGTCATCCGATTCAGAGGTGAATTTAGGAGTCAACATGTATTTCAGTGAGGGCTTCTCGACATTCTTGACAACTATGGGATCTTGAATTTTGGGTGCCATTTGTAAATTTCAGATAAAACTAGCAAACTATCCTTAGGGTTTGACGATTTACAAATGGCAGGCGCTTCACACTCAGTAGATAATAGCAATTTGACAAGATCGGTAAACTAGCTTAACAGTGTGATGAGATTTGTGTAAATACCTTGGATTCGCTTTGAATGAGGTTTGATCGCCTTGATTCCCTCTGCTTTGCTCTTTTGAAAACTTGGTGAATGTAAATGACCGCGAAAATACCTTTAAGTACACTAAATACCTTATCGGGCTCCGTGCAAGTTAGGTCAAAAAATTAAATGCACTCGGTTTACCTTTAATCGATTTACTCCTTTTTTTTTCGTTTTAACCGAGTAACCAAATTTCCTTCATTTACCGACTTGACAGGTTTCCTGTATTCACCGACTTGACAGGTTTCCTGTAAAGTACTTTTGATAGAATTTCAAACTTACTAATGCATCTTAACTATGCAGATTTTGCATTTAGTACATAATAGAATAGGAACTGTTATGATTTTAACCTTCAGAGAATGCAGTCCCTTCATACCTTTGCTGATTAATTTGGAATAGATGCACCTAACTCGGTAGGTAAGGTACTTTCTTCATTTTACACAATTTCCTTCTTTTTCCAAATCATCTTTAATTTTTCTTTTATCTCTTCAGTGTCTCCTCTAGGTTGATCTCTACAATCTCCAGCTAAATGTCCAACTTTGTGACAATGAAAACATGCCATACCAGGATTTCTCCATGATCTTCAGTTGTTCATTCCAAACCTTATAAAACAGTTAGCACTTATATGTCCATATCTTCCACAACATTCGCACCATATCCTTGTATTGTAATCCCATGGTACTGCTGCATATTATCGGTAAGGATTTGTGTGAGTTCGGTAACCTCTAGTGTTTGCTTGGTGTGCAGACCACATGTAGTTCTTTTGCTTAAGCCAACACTTCGGTACTATGCCCATATCTATTGCAGTTTTTACAAAACCCTTTGAATTTTGCCTTCTGATAGTTGTTAACAGACTTTGTCCTACATTGATTAGATGTATGACCATATTTATCACAATTGTAATAATAACCATTGGACTTAGTGATGTTCGATTGCTTACCTTTTCTGATTTGGCATATGTTGGCAGCATGACCTTGATTTCCACAATAGTAGCAAATAGGCTTCTTTCTTTTGATGTTATTCCTGTTTCTAGCTTGATTTGATGATTCTCCTCTCTCAGTAGTATGAATTCCTTTCTCAGCAGATTCTTTTCCTTTGTAACCGGGTCCTGCATCTTTGTTGGGTCTTCTTGTATTCAGTTGCTCATCCAACATCTTTGATGCTTCATAACTCTTCTTCAATGTTTCTTTGGATTTCTTCTCTGTTTCAAGTTCATTGATCAATCTTGATACTTCAAGTCTCAATGCTTGATTTTCATCATTCTTCAGAATTGCTTCATGATGTGCATAACCTAGTTGATCTGTCATATTTTGTTGAGTCCCAGTTAACCTTGTGATTTCATCATTCTTATCAGATACTAAGACTTCAAGTTGTTGTTTCTCTCTTTGTAGATCTCTTGCTTTATCCTCTACTATCCTCAATGCATCTAGATTTTCAGTCATCTGTGTACTGAAATGTTCATGTTCTCTTTTCATTGCTTTTAGTTGATCAGCCAATGCTTTGTTCTTTTCTTTCAATACTCCAATCATTTCTTCAGTTTCTTCAGATATATTGTTCTCAGATGATGTCTCAATTTGTTCCACTAACTCTTGAGAATCCTACAAATCATCAGATAATCTTCTTCTTACTTTCAGAGATTTTTGCATTTGCCTTTGCATGTCTACAATCACTTGATTTGCATGATCCAGCTCTTCTTGTAGATACGCAATCCTCCGAGATTGTTTATAGCCTTCCATTGATAAGATCTTTCTCTTTAGGTAGTTAAACCCTTTTCCAAGATTCAAGCTCTGATACCAATTGTTAGGCCCAATATGGAAAGCTAATGTACTGAGAGGGGAGGGGTGAATCAGTACTCCAAAACTTTTCTTGAATAATAACCTTGTTGTTATGCATAAACATAATAGTGAAGTAACATAAAATAAAGTTAAAACAAATAGATAACAATCATACATGATTCACTCCATAACACAAATATTTTGGTTACGCAGAAACTCTTGGTTAGAGAGAAAAACTGTGGTGGGGATGGCACCCACAACTTCACTACTGCAATAATAAAGAATGCTCGGTTAGAGCTACATTTGTTAGGAGTAACAAGATCTATTAGATCTACCTTGCTAAAGGATTTTACAACATTTATTTTGAATGCTGCACCTGGTTAGAGGCTTTACAATTTATAGACTTGATTAGAGTCTTTTACCCTGTTAAAGGTTTCTCTTTCAATCTTCACAATATTACAATAAAATCATTACAAATATGTGCAACTTTACATCTGAAATGTTATACCAGATTCTATGTGCTCAGAATAGATTACCTTGCTTATAGCATACCTCAGTAACCCATATAGTAACTCAGTAAACCCTTCTGTTTACTCTGTTCTTCGACTATTCTCTGAAAACCTTCTCGGTGACCACTGTGTCTCTGTAACAGTCTTCTTTCATGCATACATACACTTCACTTATGCTGTATAAATAGATCTCTTAAAATGGTGATCCAATTCATTGCTTTGATCTTACAAACAAGATTCCTCGAATGAATAACTAAACAAAATATTTCATTGGTTAGATTGTCCTTGTAATCATACACAGTCTTCTGGTGCAATTTCCAATGTAATAACGGTTAGATGTGCCTCGATCTTGTAACACGTTTTCATATGCATGCCCAGGTTCAATGTATCTGGTAACACGTTTCACTCAGTGTATGTCAACTCGGTGTGTCATCTTTACTGCTCGGTAGTCTCAAAAAGATACTCGGTAGACAGCTCGGTGTATACTGCGTTCTGTGACTGCTTTCCTCTGTAACCGACTAGACTGTGCATACCGACTTCTCTATGTGTACCGACTGCATGATTCGGTAGTGCTAACCGACTAGAATATATAGTATGACTTTGAATACAAAAACTAATGGCAATTTGATAAGTAGTAACAATTGATCTAACTAAGCTAATCACAAAATTTAATCAATCATGCTAATCGATCCTAATTTGACCAACAAAATAACTAAAACAAAACTTCATGATGAAAACCATCATTGCGTGCTTCTTCGGTTAAAATTCGCTATTCTTCATTTCATCTCTAATTCTGGTGTGTTTATCTCATCCCATAGGTACAAATACGAAATGATAGCAAGGATGTGATATGCAAGATTTACTAGGAACGTGATTCTTTGACAAAATGATGATGCTAATTACTAGATGACTAAATGAATTTTGACAGAGTAACAATGAAAATTAGATTTTGCTAAACAATTTGATAGAATAAAAATGATTGAAAGTTAGATGATTGCTAAGTTATTTCGATAGAAGGAAGATGCATAAAATTAGATGATTTGAATGATGAAAGAGACCCCAATTTATAGAAAACTTGAGACTCGACGAACATACAAGATTAAAAAGATTTTTGGTTCATCAGATGAACTTGATTAAGCGCACAATAGAGTTGCTATTCGGGGAAGGATGAAGATGATGAAGAAAAAGCAAAAAAAAAGTGAAAACAAATTTTCGAAGATGCATACCTCATTTTTGAATTTAAAATTAAAATTTATGAGATATTTCCAAAAAGATTGATTTTTGAAAATCCAAGAAACATATTATTTTCCCATTTTTGAAAATTAGGAGGATATTATGAGGAATTAAAAATTAGGAAAAATCGGATATTATCCTCATATGAGAGGATAAATAGAGATAATTTAATAAATAAAATTTATTAAATATCTCATCCTAAAACAACAAATAAGGATAAATTAATAAATAAAATTCAATATAATAAATTAATATTTATTAATTTATTATTCGTATTTATGCCTAAATTAAGAAAATTAAATGAATTTATTTAATTAATGGACAAAGGGGACAAATAAATAAATTATTAAATTTTTTCATTTAACTTTAGAAGAATTGTTAGTAGGATAAGGGGTTTAATTAATTAAACCTGAAAGGACAATTAAGTCAAACTGACGTTCAGAGATACAAATTTGGTCAAATTAAGTCAAATCAAGTCAAATTGGGTGAAATTGGGAAGGTTCAGACAAAAAATGGGAAGAATTGAGTCAAAATGGGAAAATTAAGGCAAATTGGGTCAAAACGGGTCAAAGGATTGAAATGGGGCTGATGTGACATCATAGAACATAAGAAGAGGTCAAAATGATGCCATAAAACAATAATTGGGAGAAAATGATGCCATCTAGACAAAAAATGGGAAAAGGGGAATTGTAGGGTCAAAAAGGAAGCAAATTGACCTAATCGGGATAAGTTTAGGGACAAAATAACATCACGGGATCAAAATGGGAATGAAATGACATATAGGGGATGAATTTAAGGACAAAATTATATCGTAGGCTCAAAATGGGGAGTAAATGATATCAACGGGAGAAAAAATGGGAAAGGGGAAGCGGGACAAGATTGCGTGAATACAAAAGACTATATGTGTGATAGGTTAAAAATAGGAGACACGGGAATTGACCAGTTTTAAGTGTCTACATTTTGCCCCTCTTTGAGACAATGCCATTTTGAAAGTTGCTTCAAAGAAAAATGAAAAAATCATGCCCCAATAGACTGAGGGATGGAGATAGGATGCCCCCTTGAGAGACTGTTTGTAATGAAAAGAATGAATGATCTCTCAAAAGAAGAGAAGAATGTTAGATGAAAGATGATGAAAGATCAAAAGGCTAGTAAGAAACAAAAAGTAGATGAGAAACAATTAGTAATGATGAAGCCTTGCTTTCATAAGTTCACCTTACTTTTAGAGAGCTTTATTTAATGTAGCAAATGGATACATCGTGTCGTGACATATGAGGTTAGAGTGATAATGTGATCCCTTTGCAGAAAAAGACATACTACAAACAAGGAATGTTCCAATAAATATTGGTGCATGTCAAGGGTCGAGGTATGTGTGATAGTCACAAAGTTAATGTACCAACATAAACACCCAAGATACGTGTGCCTCAAAAATTTATGAAACACACCACAAATGGAAGACAAAAATAAAAAGATCATGAACCATCTTGGCCAATCTCATCACTTGTGGATATCCTTGAGTATCATAGGAACATGATCAAAGATAAATGAATAAAATATCAGTCATTAGAGACCAAGTGATCCAACAACCATTCTGATCTTGTTGTCAAAGCTTGATAGGTTGTGCTTGATAGGATTATTGTGGTGTTTGGTTTCAGGAATGATGTATCCCACTTAAGACGAACACAGTCTGGTTTCGAGTATATTGCACCTTGTATAAGACACATGATAGTTAATAAAGGACTGATAATGTTGATTGATTGATTGATTGATGTGACTAGTCGATCTATTTGATTGATAGGTTGTTTGTTGTTGCATGATTTGATAACCTTAGTGTTTTACATGTTTTTTGTTTATGTCTGCTCAAATGTATGTTTGTTGAAAAGAACAATTTATTGAAGGACTAACAATGATTGTTTTTGGATTTTGATTATTTTGAAATGTTTAAGGTTTTGTGGTTATTTGATTTTTTTTTGGAGATTTCTTTAAGACATGTTCTAAATGTTTTTGGGGTTTGTTTTTTCTTAGGACGTTATGTGGATGTTTTTTTATATATTTTTAGGACATTTTTTGGATGTTTTTGGTCTTTATTTGGGACATTTTGTTGTTTTTGGATTAATTCAAGATGTTTTGCAATATTTTTTGGATTTCTTTTAGGACATTTTACTATTTTTAAATAATTTTTTCAGGACATTTTGCTATGTACATGTTGGATCCACCAATCTTGTTATGAGAAGGACTCCATCTATCAACATGGTAACAAAATTGCCCCCAGAATCTAGCAAGGCATCAACATTATGGATGGATGAATGGGTTGGTGAAATGAAAGTGGATAGTGGAAATTTATAATGGCATCAAAGTTATTTTGGTTGCCAAGGACTATCCAACAATGGGCTAACACGTTTTCATTGAGCTAAGGGATTGGACATGACAAGATAAGGTAATGCCACGGTGCATTTGATGGCATGTACTCTTCAGGAATGGACATGTCAAGAGGTTTTTTGGAAACATGTTTTGTATTTTACATCATTATTCTATATCAAGATTAAGGGATGGATTTGGAATGTGGATAAAGATGGGATATGGATAGGACAAGCAAGATCAGAAATGGATAAGATAAGGGATATGGATTGAAGGATGTGATAAGGTAAGCAATATGGAATAAAGGGATTTGGACAAGGTGAAGCAGATAAGACTAAAGGGATGTGGACAAGGTGAAACAGATAGGATGTGTGATGCTTACTTATGAAGATCCTTAGCCTTGTCAATATCAAAGGTGGAAAAGTGAATATGGATGCACATAAGGATGATGGACATGAAGGATGAAGGATAATGAAGGATGTGATGGATAGGATGTGCTAGGATAAAATTCATAGAACATGCCCCCAAGTATGGATTTCAAGAAGATGAAGGATTACACTTGGCACCTATTTGCCAGGTTTTCATTATGGTACTTGTCCAGGGTAATGGATGAATTATTTCTCTTTTCTATATTTTTTTAATTTTTTTTGGAAGACAATGGATGCATGATAGGACATGGAGAAAGGACTCAAGCGTCTTGTTGTTTGGATGGTACCCTTGAAACATGTGTGTTGCAATAGATCATGGCTATGAAGGTATGCTAAAAGACGTTGGCAAGATAATGAAATGGATGATTGGATGAAATGTGATAGGGATTTATGCAAAGGATTGGATAAGAGGGATGTAATAGTGGAAAAGAGGTGTTGCATTTGGATTGGATGTTGGAAGACTTGTGTAGAAGTGGAGTAAAATGCTAGAATGATCAACATTGGCACACACCTTGAGAGGTGGTGGAGTGATGGAGGAAAAGTGAATTTTGGATTTTGTGATTTTGATGAGGGAATACTATGGATTTTGGTAAATAAAGACCCAAAATGGATTTGATTAAAAGGTGAGATAACAATTTGAGCCACTTGGGAATCCACATAGTTTTTACTTTTCTTTCTTTTTCTTCATGGGACTTTGTGGCCTTCTAGATATCTCTTTTTCTTTTTATTTTTGGATCATATTATGCTTAGTTATTTTCACATGTCGATTAGATGTGGCATGTTGATCCTTAAATATATGTGGATTGTTAGACTTATGGATTTTATGCTTGCCATCCAAATTGCGTCCAAAGGGAATGCAATTTATGGATGGATAAGAATGATGTGAAGGTCTTCTAGATGTATGGAAGGTTCTCAGAGATGTGTGCCTTTGTTGATCTTGAATAGAGAATGGAGGGATAGAAGGACCTAAAATGGATGGAAGGGATGAAGGCTTTGATTTTGGGATATGAGGACCTAAAATGGATTTGAAGGATGAGGAATGTGCATGTTTGGACTTAGATGGATGAATGTGGGATTTAGTAGGGGTATCAACATCTTGAGAGTGAGCTATGTAGCCAAGGCCATGGCCATCAAGATTTTCTTTGATATAGAGGGATTCTAATATACCGTGTTCATGTAGACCTAACTCTTTGCCTTGATAATGCATGCTTTGACAAATATTTTTATGAATGGGGTAAATTTTATTTTGAAACAAGACGCAAGTTAGTTTTGAGAAGGATATGGTATGAAAGAAATGTTAGGCACCTAGAGTAAACTAGATTGGATGAAGGTGGAGGAACCCATTTGATATGTAAGGGGTTCATGAACAACTTGCACAAAGGTGTTAGGATCACGAGGGGGGCTAGGAGAAATGGTAGGTTCATCTAATGGAATGGGATCTTGTGGTAAATATAAAAGTGAAGGGATACTTTGATCTTTAGTTGGAAAGAGATCATTGGATTCCATTGAATTCCTTGAATAATTTCATAAACTTAGGTCACTCTTGTTCTATCAACGATTTGACAAGAAAGATGTTATGTTGTTCTTCTTATGTCCCAATATTTGTCTTGATGGTTTCTTCAGTCAATATGGATGATTTCTCTTGATATGATGTTATGGGGAGAGTGTCAAACTTTTCATCCTCTGGTACCTCATGGAGGTTTTCACCATCGGATTCATCCTTTCTTTTTACTTTTTTGTGGTCTAGAAGCGCTGCAAAGTCACTAGAAGACCCTTCATTTGTTTTTTGTTTTTTATATTTTTGTGACTAGAAGGTTTGACACCCTCTCCAAAGTATGTCACATTGTTGAGTTCAATAGTGAATCCTTCTTTAGGGTCTCTAAGAGGAAGATCATCTCTTATGCCAAGATAGTCTATGAAGGTCTCATCATTTTGGAAGGTGTCAAATTGTGGAGGTCCTTGTTGGTCCCAATCTATGAGTTGATGGTGTATGAGGGAAAGGTTGTTAGAATGATCGAAATCAGAAGGCGTAAGAGTAAAGACAAAGGAGTCTTCACATATGTCAATGAATTCATCAGGATAATCGTTGGTACTCTCCTCATTAGTTTTGATTGGAAGGCTAATTAAATCGACGTCACCAGAAGGACACTCAACAATGGAAGTTCTCACCTTTCATGATTTTCTACACTTAGTATAGAAATATAGAATGGCAAGATAATTTTTTTGTGTTTAAATCATAGGAAGTATCTTGAAACTATTGTGTAAAGGTTTGGAAGTAGGAAAATAAATTGGTAAGTACACCCTATTAGTTAGTAAAAATTTGAGTTTAGAATAATGGGATAAATAAATAAATTATTTGGACTATATGAGAAAAATTTCTTATGATAATGTAAGACTAGACATTAACTAAGTAGTGGTAGTTCTAAGAAGGTCCACAGAAAAGTTAGGCGAAGAACATTGGAAATAAGTGATGATAGTGTTTAGTTACTTGAAAGGAACTACAAATTTCTTCTTAACTTATTATAGCACTAATGATGTGGGCAATGTTGACCGTACATACATTTTTAGATTCAAATTGGGCTAGAAATCTTGATAACTAGAGGCCAACAAGTGGTTGTTCTTTTTTATTATTTGGTGGAATAGTGAATGAAATGAGAAATAGTAGAAAATAATTAACCAGTTCAAAATACATGGGTACAACATATGCTTGTAAATAAGTGACATGGTTGAAGAGGTTAAGTGATAATATTGGTGTTAAAAGTCATATGGTGGTGACGTGTGATTCATACAATGTAATTTATTTGGAAAAAAATATTATTTACCACGATAGAACCAAGCATGTTAAGGTTCAATATCATTCTATGAGGAAGATAGTTAAGAGTATGAAATGTATATGGATAAAATTGACACCCAAGTAAATATTGCTAACTTTTTAACAAAACATGTGAGTAATATAAAGTTCATCATGTAGTTATGGCATGCCATTGTTTCATGTTTTAGCATAAATTTAATTTTATGGTTTTAATATTACACTCTCCTATGGTAAATATAAAGTGAAAGTATTTGGGGACAATTTATATTCACCTATAAAGAGTCCTTGTAGGAAGAGTTTGTTTATAGAGTACATTGTGATGAGTTTTAGGTATTGTGGTACAACATATATTATGACTCGTGTATGGTGATGTCGTGGTAGTGGGTTGTTCTTAAACATACTTGGGTTGGTTGAAATGTGGTGGTATTGTGATAGTAACCACAAATCACTTGGAAGAATACGAACAAGGTCTAGATATGAAAATTATGTTTGTTGGAAGTATACAAGAGTATTTATGACAAGCTTAGAGTTTATGTGGCACAATATGAGAGGGATAATATTTTGGAAGATGGAACAAGGTACTATAAGTGTCTAAAAGTGATGTCTTTTTGTATTTTCTACCACAAGTGGTGGATATATAAGGAAAACATGAACTCATTAAAAATATTAAGGATGTAACTATATATTCATAGTGTGTGGAAACATGTATGTATATAGGGTTATTATCCACATGGAGACATCATATTTGATAATATGTTTGGTATTTTAATATTATGATAGGGTTGAAATATAGTTTCATGACTATTGGAATTCCATTTGTTGGTTGGGTAGTTAAATTTATGGTATTCTCATGTGCATATCTATAATCATCTCATGTCAATGTACCAAGTTTACAAGGTTAGATAATTGTACAAACATAAGATTGAAAATTGTTGGTGAAAAGTTGAGTGATTGCAATAGAAGTATGTTGTAGATTGACACTTTATAAAGCAATTTATTGTATTGAATCTTTGATTCTAAATAATACAACTAAGAACATATTTTAGAGGTTCTTTTCTTGTGTAAATATTTTCCACATAAATTATTTGATTTATTTATAACATTGTGGATGCATAATATTCCATTTATTTCTATGAATGTTGTCAAATAGGTATTGAAGTATTTTCAATGCACATAATCTTAAGTTTCTATTATCCAAGTCTATTAGTCATCTACAATAAGCATGTTAATCACCAATAACCACACCAATTTTAATAGTGAATCCTTTAATAAAATATACCTCAATTATAGTATGCGTATTAATATAATTTAAATTAGAAGGTATTAGAGATACCTAGTAATTATTCTATACAAGGTCGTGGCATTAACAAAAGATGCATAGTAGTTAGTTTTTGAAAACTTGGGTAGGATTATACTAAACCTACATGACTTTGATGTGACAATTATTTTTTCTTTCAACTATACTAGAGTTGATATTAAGTAGGTGCCTCTATGATTATACGACTTTGAAATGATGCAAGACTATATGGTGTAGAAGAAGATAAACTTCACAACCCTAGCAAGATTAGCATAATGAATGTTATTTTCTTTTATTTCCTTGTGAAAAGTGATTTATAGATGATTTTTAACACAACTTATAAACACCCCATCCATACTTTTCACATACTTCTTGACCTCCAATATGCACAACCATGATAAGTCATTGTTTTAGAGGTGAATCCATCGGGATGTCTATAATTCTTTGATATGAAGTCGTCAATTTTGTTATGAGCATGATCATTAAATTATGCACTTGACATGCACCACCACACATAATATCTATTAGCGAGATCCCCTCTCTCTTCATAGTCCTATTATTGTTCTCCACTACCTATGTGCTTCTACCCATGCCATATTTGTTTGCCTCTCTGAACTCATTATCTATCATGTTTAGAATGCACACCACCTATCTCCCTTGGACAAGAAATTTTTATATCAATCATATATCATCTAGTATGATAGTAATCTCTCATCCTGGGTGTATGAATGAAAAAATATATAGATGAAATCACTTTACAAGGGTTGTAAAAGTGGTAGTATGAAATACCATATCTAAGAGTTCCATCGCATAACCTAGTCCCTTGCTCTAGAATCACACAATCCTCATACATGACTCCCAACCCTCCAAGTAAATTCAATGATACATTTTGTTGCTTCTCTCAAATGATAATCATATATTGCAGATAATAAACAATAAAAATACACATGTTCCTAAAAGCTATGAAAATAACAGGTTAGTTAAGCATACTAAATAAACAAAATAATGTAAATACATAACTTAACTAAATATGTTACCTTCAAAGCTCCATGGATAGAGATAGAAATGGATGTGCCCATGCTCCATTTGATTTTCTCTTTTGGATTTGAATATGGGATACTCTCCAAGTTACATAACAATGGAAAATGATAGGTTGATCAATCGATAAATGGATTAGGCTGAAGGATGGAAATGACAATTTAGCAGTGTGAGGATAATATAAATGAATTAAGTGATGAGATGAGGATAATGAGGATGCAAATTGGGAGTGATTATGGAGATAAAATATCAGCATAAGATTGCAAATGAGGTGGATGATTTTTGAGGGGAAGAGACCCCAATTTATAGATTTTAGAATTTGAAATGGATGGTGAGATCAAAGGATAATGAAGGACAAAGATTGAATGTGAGGAGATGAGATGGCTTGAGTTCATAGTCGTGTGAGATGTGTCACAAGGTGTCAAGTCTTGGGAAGAACACGACATGGGGAAGAGATCGAGGTATGTTCACACATGTGTGAGCACATCTTGGGAAGAAAATGGAAATGACAAGTGGAAACACTTTTGGTAAAGTGTAAGAGTCCTAGGTTTGAGAAGGATGACATGTGGCTAGAAAGGGAAAGTGTAAGGTGGATCTTATGTGGAAGAGCATTCTCACACATGTGTGAGCACCCATGGTCAAATATGAGGCAGAGGAGGAAAATGATTTGTGCTTGCAAGCTCATTTATGAGGGGGAGTCACATGTGGACCTAGGTAGGTGGGATGAATTTAAAATTGAGGAAAATGGTAATGGTGGTTAGGCTTGGTTTAATTAGACTTAATGGAGGGGATTAAATGGAGGATTTGTAGGAATCAAGGTATTAGTTAATTATAAATTAATTAATTAATTGGGCTCAGAAGAAATATTGAAGAAATTAGCTAAGGTTGGGGTTTAAATCAAAGTTTTAGATGAATGAGGACTTATATAATTAATTTGATAAATTAATTACATGGTTGGGGGATAAAATTAACTAAATATAACTTAACTAATTTTAAAAGGAATAACAAGCTAAGATAATTAATAAAGGGATAAATTAATTAAATATTGATTTAATTAATTTTAAGTGTCTACAGTTCCAACCACTTCACAAATATTATGATATAAATTAATAAATTATTTAGCAATACCTAAAATTTTATTTACATGTCCCTCGCTCTTAACATTTTACCATTCCCAATTCTAATAGAAAGTCCATCCTTTATAGTACAAAAACCTCTTTCCTATTTTCCTTGATTTTCCTCACCACATCATTTTCGCTCTTAATTCATATAAACTTTAATTTAAAAAATCACCCATTTTAATATCATTGCACTAAATTTTAAAACATCTATTTCTTGCATAAACTAGAAACATTTTTAAAAAAATAATTTTTAAATCCCTACAAGACAAATCTAGCATCATCTCTCATCACTTGGGTTGATTTTATTTTTAGTCCCGAATAAGGGGAAAACCTTAACTGAAGAAGTTGAGAAAATACAACGTCAAAGATCCCAAGAACACTTGCAAGCAAAATACCTATCACAAGAGAAGAATGGAGGCATAAAGCAATAATGGCTCTGAAGAAAAAGATTATCATTCAGAGAGGGAATCAGTTGATGAAAAAGTACAATACAATCTGTAGACACATAAAATTTGCACAATGAATTAAGTGAATTTTAGTCATTGAATTATTCTTAAATCTTCTAATTAATTAAATTAAGATTTAATTAATATACCATTCTTCTATCTAAGCCATTTAATTAAATTCACATTTAATTAAATCCCCCTTCTAACCCATTTAATTAAATTTACATTTATTTAAAATCCCCCTTCTAGCCCATTTAATTAAATTTACATTTAATTAAAATCCCCCCACTTGCAAAATCCTACAAATGCAAGTTGCAACCACAATTGAAATAAATTAATTTTATTTTAATTAAATTCTATTTTCCCCACCCACTTGCATTTTCCTACATCTCCCACTTGTCTCTTAAACCCCTTCTAGATTCTTCTAATCACTTCTAAATTAGCCTAACCCATTTCCTAAATATTGTCACATCCCTAAACAAAGGGAAGTCACTTCTCAAACCCTCAAAGTCTTTGAAAACCATTAAAGGCTTTATGTCTTCAACAAGTTAACCTTGAAAGTCTTCCAAACCATTAATGGTTAACTCAACCTTCTTACATGGTTAGAGACTTTTTGCCTAACTCAACCTTCATCTAACCCAAGGGTCTCATCAAGCATTCATTGCTTTGACCATGGTTATCCCTTGAACCCTTGCACAAGAGTTTAACCCTTGGATAAAAGCTTTATCCATTGGATAACCCTAACCTAACCTTAACCCTTACCTCCTAAGGTAACCATGAGGTCTTCTCAAGCATTTAATGCTTCTTGCATCTCCTCTCAAGCAGTCTCTTGTTGACAATTGTCACCATTTCATTGGTGAGAATTGTAAACATGGATTGATTAACTTTCAATCTAGGCCCTTGTTAAAATTATCCAATCTTGACCATCCATTGCCCTATTTTCCCTATAAATAGAGCCCATTCCTCCTTCAAACAAACCAAGTCTTTGTGCATCAAACTTATAGTCTCATAACATTAATCATATTATTTCTCTTTGATAGAATATAATGTTAGATCATTTTGATAGCATTATAATCTTAGATATATCATGTTAATCTCATATCATCTTAGCTTCATCTTAGTATCATTTTCATACTAGTTTAAGCTTCATATCAATATCTTGCATCCTATCATCATCTAGTTTCATATCTAAATCATCACTAGGATCGTGGTTGCATTCCATTTAGATCTTAGAATCATTTAAATCTTGTTCTTTAGGTTGTCATCTTAAAGAATCAAGTGCTCCTCCAAGCTGAGAGCCACCTTGAATCTTGAAGATCCTTGGAGATAGAGGAACATGGAACGATTTAAAGAGTTTAGATTCATCTAACTTGTTTTGATTGATTTCTAACCTCTAATGCAATATTCCATGTGTGTGTTTGAGTTGTTTCCTCCTATTACAGGTTGATACCACATTTTCTAACATACATTTATGGTGCCCACCGTGGGGCACGTCCCCAAAAATAACATCATTTTTCATGCAGGTAGAAGACAACAATAACACCAAAATACCAGAATAGCACATTCGGAACTTTTTGTAGCGCATCTGTGCTAAACTTTAGTGCACCCATGGCACATATTAGCGCATAGAAACCATCTGTCAGCGCATCTGATCTTCTTTTTAGTGCATCCCCTTTTCTGCTTATCAAACGCATAGGAGCACTATTTTAGCACATCAAAGAAACAGATTAGCGCATCTGGTTTGTTTGTCAGCGCATCCATTCCTTTCTATAGCGCACTCAAGCTGAAATTTAGCGCATAGAGTTGCCAGAGGCAAAAGTTTGTAGCAGAGTCAAAAATTAGGCTTGTGGGAGGCAGAATATATATGGAATATAACATTTAAGTTATATTCCATATATATTGTTAGGATATTTGAGAGGGGTTTCAAACCTCTATGAGTTATAATGCAAAATCTAGTTTTTGGAAGATCCTCCAAATTTCAGACTTAGTCAAATTTCAGGGCATTTCAGGATCAGGATTGTAAAATTTGTAACCAAGATCAAAATTTAGGCTTGTGTAAGCCCACACTAACATTTGATCACTGACTATGTGCAGGTTCTAATCTTTTTTTTGTGCAGGGGAATGAGTTAGTTTAGAGGCTTTAAGTTTCTTTTTTTACTTTCTTTCAACAAAAGTTGGTTAAAAAGAACCCACTCTCCTTTTTGCAAAAGTTTAAAAAAACCTCATCATTTCATTTGGATGCATAAAATGAACTTCATGCCTTCCTTTTTGGTGTTTTAAAAGAAAATTCATCTTTCTTTATTGCAAGGTAAAAAGAACAACTTCATATTTGCTTTCTTGAAAGATTAAAGGAAAAACACTTCATTTTGGAAGCTGTAAAAAGAACCAACAATCTTTACTTTGGCAAAAGTTTTAAAAATAACCTCACCATCCTTTGGTGTTTAAAAGGATTCACTTTATTTTGCAAAAGGAAAAAGAACCTCATCTTCTTTTTATGCAAAGCAAAGAGGGAAAACTTTCCCCTATCGACTTTAATTTTGTTGACCAAAATCACGATTTACTTTGTTGACTAGGCTTGTTTTACAAAAGTTTTGGAAATACACGCTTTGCTATGAAAGGTTAAAAAGAACATCTATTAGAGTAAAGTAATTAATTAACTTTTCTCTCCTCTTAAGATTTCTCTTTATGCATACATTAGTCATTTAATAATTAATATTTAATTATTAAATGCTCACACCTTAGGGTTAGGTTTTCCTTTTGGTGTTGATCTCCTTTATAAGGATTGATCTTTTGTATTATTCATATTCTTGATTCATTTTTTCTCTGATAATACATCTTTTCTCTTTGTCAGAGCCAAAACCCTTGTATTCGTTCTCTCTCTTTCTCTGTGACAGGTTTCTTGCATGCAGGTTTCTTTTGGGTTCTGTGGATTTGTATTTCTCAAATCCTACAACATCATGCTTGTTGGAGCAAAATCTCCAAATAGAAGTTAGCAAATCATTGTCTTGAAGGCTAAAAAGAACCTTGTGCCTTGTCTTGAAAGTGGAAGGTATATGCTCTCCCCTTAACTAGGTGACCAAAAAGCCAAACCACTCTTAAAGCTTTCTTTACTTCAAGCAATAAATCCTTTAGCAGGCCTGCCTTCTTGAGGGGTTGAAAAAATCTTAAAGCCATTCTTTGGCTGGTGTGAAGGGAACGACCTAAGTGGGAAACGGTTTTGACGCCAAGTGTTCCAACCCACTATAATCAAAAGTGGAGGGTGACGAAAGTCCCTTTCAACAGTTGTGTGCAGTGATTAGCCTTCCCCCAGTATCTTTACGATACATAAAGCCTTTGTTCTAAAGGTTGGGAAGCCTCCTGAGCGAGTTTATCACTGACGGTCGAACAAGAAGCTTGATTACGAACCTTAGCATTAGAAACTTTGAGTTGAGTCAGTCGCCAAACATTGGCAATATCATAGTGCAAGGATGGGGAAGAATCCACCCCCAAGATTACTCACCATATATCTCCCAAGATAACTACTCAATTGTGAAGCAATTCACTTTGAGTTAATTTCTGGCAAAAGGCAAAAAAATGGGCGCCCCTAGGGGGTGACAAGGCTATTTGAGCTGACGGAGTATCGAGACTAGTGGGTAATGATATTGTCAATGACCTTTGAATAAAGAGTTTATCTGATGTGTCTTTTGTTGTAAATCAAACCAGTGATAACATCGGGGATTTGAACACATCCTCAAAAGAACATACACTCAATGTTTAGCATTAGGATGACCATTGTCTTCATGTGTGCTATGTATTCTTGTCACAAATGTTAAAATATCTTGCAAAGTATCCAACAATCAAACTCAAAAGTTAGTTCAAACAAGGAAAAAACATAAAGTGGAGAAGATTTTCAAATCCAACAAAGCATCTTTTGAGATGGTTATCAACATTTCAACTATCTTTAGGAAAGACTTTCATCCAACAAGATTAGGGATATATCAAACCAAGTAATCAAGAGTTTATCTATTCAACTTAGTAAGCTTGAGTATCCAAAACAAAGTCATCCATCAAAATCACATGTTAAAATTCAAAAACAACAAAAACAGAGCAATCATGGCAGTTTAGCATGTAGGAGCAACTTCCTAGCGCATCTGGAACATTCTCTAGCACATACGAGCTAAATCTTAGTGCTTTCATCAGTCAAAATAGTGCATAACCAGTATCATATTGGTAAAATTTTAGGTAGCACTTGTCAGCATCAGTCTAACGCATTCAGACACCAACTTAGCACATTAAAGACATATCATAGCGCTTTGAGATAAACAATAGTGCGTAATCGGAACATATTAGCGCGTAATCTATCCAGACCAATCTAAGTTAGCGCATAACAAAGGCAAATTAGCGCATCAGGGTCTTCATGTAGCACATTTGGATCATTCTTTAGCGCATCTAGTCTCTGGCTTAGCACATGGTCAAAACTCAGAAAACCAGAGAGCAAAACAAACCTTTCTGGAAAAAAAATTCAAACTTCTTAAGTATCCTTTTAGGTCCAATATCAAACACGGTCATAAGAAATCAAATCAGCAACACCAAAGAAATCATTTCCAAATCAAACAAGTCAGTCTTAGAACAAAAGTTGTCAAATCCAAAACTAGCTAAAGATAACACTTTTTCCTATCAAAATCAGGTTACATCATCACACTGATCAAAAGGTCTGCCATCCAACGGATTCTATCAAACAAACAACATACCAAGTTTCAACCTTAAGTTGTCAAATCAAGTTTCCATATCGGGAGACTTTATCCATATCATTTGACACACTTTGTCATGAGGGGGCATTTAAACCTTCATTTGATAAAAGTAGACTTAAGTTTCCAAATGAAGTATCTCAATCCAAACATCGAAGGAAACCATTGATCATTCGTGTATGACCACTCCTCATATTTTGAGATGAACAAGTCTTCATCACAAAACTAAGTTAAAGAAGAAACAACCTAGTCCTAGGACCCTTATCAAAAGAAGTAAATTTATCTACGTCAACCTATCAAAAACATAAACTTTGATAATTTGTATGACCATTCATTATCAAACCAAGAAAAAGGAAACTCAGTCAAAGGAAATGACTCCTAGCGTAAATCAAGATCAAGATAACATGGCTCTCCAATCTAACCCTATTTTTTTATCAAGATCCCACCTATCAAGAATCTTATGATGATCCCCTAAAATTTTGGTATTCCATCCACGATGATCCCCTTTCATCTCAAGAGCAGAGTCCCATTCAACATCCACCTCCTAAGCAAGAGCATGATATCCCTTCCATCTCCTCCACTAATATAATTCCAAATCAAGAGGAAAGCACAAACTCAAATGATCCTACTCCAAGTCAAGATCAAGATCAAGGAATCCTTTCATCCTCCAAATATATCTTAGGTCCTTTCATTCCAAAGTCAATCTCTTCATCCTCCAAATCTATCTTAGGTCCTTTAATTCCAAAGTCAAACTTTTCATCCTCCAAATCTATCTTAGGTCCTTTCATTACAAAGTCAAACTATCCATCCCTTCCATCCATCTTGGGTCCTTATCTTCATCCATCCACCAATCCATCACCTCAAAAGATCCATAAGAAAGATCAACAAATGAACACATCTTTGAACTTCTTTCAACCATCTATCTAAATATCTTTCCAAAACTATTCTTCTGTCGTTTTCTTTATCTATTTTGGGTGCTTATATCCCAAAATTCGATTTTCCTCTATCTCTTCATCACTTATAAAGTTGTGTACCAACACTCATCTTGAATACATTTCCATCTATCCTCACACAAATCTTCAAAAATTCTATCTATTATCCAACACCTCTTTTCTATCCTTCAATCCCTATCATTCAATCATTTGCATAAATTCATCATCTGTGAAATAGGTGTTTGTGTCATTTTTTCACATACTTGTCCATGCTTGAATCTAATATTCAGTCCTTTTCCTAGATATCTATTCATGAAATGCTTCAAAATTTGAGGTTGTTCCTTTTTAACATTTTCTTTTGGTTGGGATACACACTCATTCCAGAAAAGAACCACTTATCGTATCTTGGTACCGACATCTTTTGATTACTATATCTCATACACTTAATCGATTGCTCTAAAATCATTGTGATCTCTTAAATTGAAGACATGGCTAGTGAAAAATCTAAAATCTTGCTTCAGCGCCACTGTAATTATTAGACCCATGTAAGTTTCATCACTTACAAGACAATGCAAGAAAAATATAGAGAAAAAAGAAATATCAAAAGCATGAGCAAGAAAATGAATATCAAGAAAAGCAAAATGCAATGAAATGCAATATCAAAATGATTGGCTATGGGAACATGCAAGTAACTCCATCGGGGCTATGGACGCATGGCTGGCAATGGAGCACTATTTGTAAGATTACAGCGATAACCTCGTCGGGGCTATGGACGCACTGGCAGTGAGGCTCTATCCAGGATGCTTTTGAAGTCAAGGTAACTCATGTAGCTAGCCATACTGGATTCTGAAGATTACAATGATCATATGAGCCAGAATGAACCCACTTGCACACACATGGGTAATCAAAGACTAAGTACCTTGATCTAGTTTGAGATTCTTCTTCCCTTTTGAGTCTACTTCCTAGTTGCTCGAAATGTTCAGTTGAATTTTCCGGAGGTTCCAAGTGTGGGTTGGGTCTCTATCTTTGAAAAGTTCAGGAACACTTATTCGGGTGGTGCCAAATATTTGACAATCTTACATATCACCTCTTTGCAAATGGAAACCTCTATGCTTGGGGGCAAAGTTCATCCACTCTATTCTTCCTACCATATCTCTCATTATCCTTCCTCCAATATCCATTACCCTATCTAACTTCATCATTATCTATGATCTTGCTTCTCTTTGTCCATACCATCTATCCTATATATTCATTGCTTCTATCATCCAATTCTATCTACGATCTTTCTTCACTTCATCCATATCCTCTAATCCATATCTATCAATCCTATCTATTCATTGCTTCTATCATCCAACGCTATCTACTATCTTTCTACACCTCTCCCATTATCCTTCCTCCAATATTTATCATATCTATTCATTGCTTCTATCATCCAATGCTATCTAAAATCTTGCTTCACTCTTATCCATACCATCTATCCTATCTATTCATTGCTTCTATCATCCAGTGCTATCTGTGAGCTTGCTTCACTCTTATCCATATTTATCAATCCTATCTATTCATTTCTTCTATCATCCAATTCTATCTACAATCTTGCTTCACCTCTAATCCATATCCTCTTATTCATATCCATCTATCCTATCTATTCATATCTTCTATCATCCAGTGCTATCTATGATCTTGTTTCACCTCATCCATGTCCTCTAATCCATATCCTCTTATCCATACTATCTATCCTATCTATTCATTGCTTCCATCAACCAATGCTATCCATATCATATCTCTAATCCATATCCCCTTTTCCATCATTGATCTTGATCAAAACTATGGACAAAAAATCCATTTCCACCTCAATGGTTCAGTCATGCATTCATAATATTCCTTGTCTTGCTATACATTGGGTAAACCAAATACATCTTTCTTCTAATCCACAAACTCAAAAAAATCAAAATATCCGAAAACTCAAAAAAAAAAAAATTGAAATATCCAAAAACTTAAAAAAATAATTTAAAAAATCGACAAAATCAAATAAAAATTGAAAATAAAAAACATGAACGCATGGACCATCCATCAAATCAATTCAACAACTGAAAAAACTCTCAAAGTCTGCAATCAAACTGATCACATGTCTTGTTAATCAATTCATCACTCGAAATAAACATCAACATCAAGAAGTCTTATACGGGGTACTCTTTCTTTGAAACCAAACGTTCATATCAATCATCGAGTCTTGATAATCAATCCATCTATCAACATCAACATCAAACATGTCTTATACAGAGATAGGTACACTTGAAACTAGACAAATTGGTCTTATACGGGGTACTCACTCTTTGAAACCAGACATTCTTATCAATCATTGAACAAATCAAAACAATGACATAGATCAGTATGACTGCTGGATTTTATTCTAGTTAGCCTTATCTTTATCAATTGATGGCATTACATGTTTCACAAGTCATATTGTACATATCATATCCACCCATCTGAGACATCACCAGAAATTCACAAAACGCTTATCAATCCTGGACATACTTAGCGTAGTCATTGTCCTTGATTTATCTAAATCTGTTACCCAAATCATATCCCACCATGGCTTGGTGATCGATGTACATATCCATATCGAAGTAGTATCAACAACAAGGAGCAAAATCCTGACTGTGCTGGGGGCATTTCAGCTTCAACATTTTCAACATCAAAACAATAACATAGCAAGACAACAAGGATCAAAACAACCAACAAATGGCAAACGACAATGCAAGAAGGCTAGACATCATGGACTTGAACTGATTTCAACTAAACAAAGATCTATTTGCAAGATGTTTTATTTGACAAGAATACATTCTAAATAGCATGCATGCTTACTTTTGGTTGTTAATTTTTGCTTATCATATCTCTTGAGCACCTCCAGGATGTCTTACGAATAGAGAAGCAAGGAAGGAATGTGATATTTTATTTGTCTTCTATCTGTGAGTGAAGTCTTTTACCATGCAAATTTGTCTTACGACGTGATCAGGTAACATATGACTGAGGACATTTTGGATTTGTATGGGGCAAAGGTTAACTCTTGTCTATTTACGTAAGCAACACTCAGGTCGTCTTGGTTCAATTATACCTCGATACTTGTGTCGTCTTGCAATATCAAAATCCATGTAAGTTATACTCAAGTCTTTATGGTTCAATTATACCATGATGCTTGTATCAACTTTCAACAAATCAAGGCTCGATGATGAAAACAAAGGAAGCACTGGCACTTTGATCACAACAGATGGCAACATTGAGAACAAGAATGCATATTAAGCTTTGCATTAGCTGCACATCATTATCATCTTAATCTTGCATTAGGTTGCATATCATTTTAATCTTGCATTAATATCATTTCATTATCATTATCATAAACATCTCACATCTCATAAATCATTGCAATACATCATCACATTTTCGTTCATCTCATCATGAATCATACATTCGCGTCATAATCGAGATCAAGAGCATTTATCTAAGCATCACATCATCCTCATAAAATCTCATATCGAAACATAATGCATATCATTCATCATTGCATCCCTCACATGCATATCTATCGCATCATCATGGAATCTTTCTTCACTTTCATATCTTCATCATTCTTCCAAACTATCTTCTATCATTCTTCCATACTATCATCTATCATGTCTTATACAAGATGTATCTTTCCTGAAACCAGATGTTTTGATCAGTTCTTATATAGGATATATCATTCCTGAAACCAGATGTTTTGATAAGCTCTTATACAAGATATATCGTTCCTGAAGCCAGGCGTTTTGATTGGTCTTATACAGGATATATCGTTTCCGAAACCAGACGCTCAATCATCCATGTCTTATACAAGCGGTATCATTCCTGAAACCAGATGCTCGATCATCCATGTCTTATACAGGCGGTATCATTCCTGAAATCAGATGCCCGATCATCCATGTCTTATACAGGAGGTGTCATACCTGAAACTAGACTTGATCTTAATCTGATCAATCTTAATCTCAATCCAATCAATCTAATCAATCTTATCAAACCCATGCATGTCATCACTATCCACTCTTCTATCTTCCAAATAGCATTCTTCTTCTTTCGAGAGATCATTCATGCCTTTTGTGCACGAACAATCTCTTGAGGGGGCATTATCATATCAAATCTCGACATCAATTTCATATCAGTTTCATATCAAATTTTTATATCAAATCAATTCTTCATATCTGGAGCATCATCAATATCAATCATCAGATATGGGGCATCATATCGACATTTCAACACACAACATCATATCAAGAAATTCCGACAGCATATCCGGCAAATTTTCTTTGAATCAACATGTGATCACATATCGACTCAAAGAGGGGCAAAATGTAGACACATAAAAGTTGCCCAATGAATTAAGTGATTTTTATTCATTTAATTATTCTTAAATCTTCTAATTAATTAAATTAAGATTTAATTAATATACCATTCTTCTATCTAAGCCATTTAATTAAATTCACATTTAATTAAATCCCCCTTCTAACCCATTTAATTAAAATCCCCCTTCTAGCCCATTTAATTAAAATCCCCCCACTTGCAAAATCCTACAAATGCAAGTTGCAACCACAATTGAAATAAATTAATTTTTAATTAAATTCTATTCTCCCCACCCACTTGCATTTTCCTACATCTCCCCCTTGACTCCTAAACCCCTTCTAGATTCTTCTAATCACTTCTAAATTAGCCTAACCCATTTCCTAAATATTGTCACATCCCTAAACAAAGGGAAGTCACTTCTCAAACCCTCAAAGTCTTTGAAAACCATTAAAGGCTTTATGTCTTCAACAAGTTAACCTTGAAAGTCTTCCAAACTATTAATGGTTAACTCAACCTTTTTACATGGTTAGAGACTTTTTGCCTAACTCAACCTTCATCTAACCCAAGGGTCTCATCAAGCATTCATTGCTTTGACCATGGTTATCCCTTTAACCCTTGCACAAGAGTTTAACCCTTGGATAAAAGCTTTATCCATTGGATAACCCTAACCTAACCTTAACCCTTACCTCCTAAGGTAACCATGAGGTCTTCTCAAGCATTTAATGCTTCTTGCATCTCCTCTCAAGCAGTCTCTTGTTGACAATTGTCACCATTTCATTGGTGAGAATTGTAAACATGGATTGATTAACTTTCAATCCTGGCCCTTGTTAAGATTATCCAATATTGACCATCCATTGCCCTATTTTCCCTATAAATAGAGCCCATTCCTCCTTCAAACAAACCAAGTCTTTGTGCATCAAACTTATAGTCTCATAACACTAAGCATATTATTTCTCTTTGATAAAATAGAATTTTAGATCATTTTGATAGCATTATAATCTTAGATATATCATGTTAATCTCATATCATGTTAGCTTCATCTTAGTATCATTTTCATACTAGTTTAAGCTTCATATCAATATCTTGCATCTTATCATCATCTAGTTTCATATCTAAATCATCACTAGGATCTTGGTTGCATTCCATTTAGATCTTAGAATCATTTAAATCTCATTCTTTAGGTTGTCATCTTAAAGAATCAAGTGCTCTTCCAAGTTGAGATCCACCTTGAATCTTGAAGATCCTTGGAGATAGAGGAACATGGAACAATTTAAAGAGTTTAGATTCATCTAACTTGTTTTGATTGATTTCTAACCTCTAATGCAATTTTTCATGTGTGTGTTTGAATTGTTTCCTCCTGTTGCAGGTTCACACCACATTTTCTAACATACACAATCCTTATAAAAGGATAATAGAAACCCTAAAGAAACCCTAAAGGGATAATGTGTATTTAAAGAGGCCTCCAAACAAGAATGTTCCAAAAGATAGGAACAAAAGAAGAGCAAAAGAATCACTGAATCATGAAGAACCTGCAAACATTATCGAAGAATACTTGTCGATCTAAAGAACCTCCATTGAAATAGAAGATGATCAAGTGGAGAATACTATAATCAGCATGAGTGCCCTCAAATAACACTACTCGAATCAGATGACAAACAAAGGCAAACAACTGAACTCAAAGATACAGATGGCATAAAACACCAAGCCTGAAGAGTTGATCCAACGAACCAAGGAAGCATTAGAAAAATAGGGGAAACACCCCCATAATCCGAACAAGGGTGAGGGACAAGTTCACTGAAAAGGATAACCAACAAGAACTACATGACGAAGAACCAGGAACATCGAAGGTGCAGAGAAATTACATAGTGTTGTGGAAGGAACACTCACTTGACACACATCATGAGGCTAATGTCATGGAAGGAACACTCACGTGACAAAGATAGATGGAAAACAAAGGCAAACATCAACCCCCCATGACACTTTATAATGTAGTGCATGTATAATAAGGCACAAGATATGCAAGATCCCAAGTATACAATGCATGGTGGCACTTTATCTCAATGTGTTTGCATAAAGAAAATGCTTACAAAAAAATGTCTACAATGATTTGAAGAGACATAAGGCTGGAAATACAGTAAGAACACCCAAAGATGAGGCATCCTACTCAAAGAAAGAGATCACAGGACCTGAAACATCCAAGATATTCACCAGAGTGTTGAAAAAACAAAAAAACTGAATAAAATGTACCTAGAACATAATTTGAAAAGAAAACTCATATGACTGGAAAGTGCATAGAACAAGCCTTCCAACAATATAAAGTTTTTGAAAAGAGGAGTTTGGATGCTCAAGTTATGTCTCTCGGGGTGCGAAAAGGAACTTCTGGCTTTGACAGCAAAAAACATCATCAAAAAAGAAAAATCAGAAGATCAAACCTCTAGATCTGAAGAGAGGTCGAAAAGAGCTCTTTGATGATATAAAGTTTTTGAAAAAGTGCCTCCGTATGACCAAGTTAAGGCCAAAAGAAAAAAAAAACCCTTGTAGAGCATCAAAAGGGTTTTTTTTATTTGACGAAAAAAATTTGACGCATTTGCAGGTATAATCGTACGAATTTGTGTGCCTCGTAAAGTGTGCCAATGAAAAAATCATGGCTCAAATGCCCTTGTCACCGAAATAGGTCAAATTATATATCAAAATGACTGGAGGTCTTTTTTTGGCCCAAACTGCTCTAAAAAAATTTAATAATTTTTCTGATGAATTTTTTGAAATTCATGCAAAAAAAGGCAAAACCCCCAAAAAAGTGTCCAGAAATTTGACAAATTTTATATGGAAACAAGGAGGTTTTGGGCGTTCTGAGCTCAATGGTGAGGTCCGTTTGAGCCCAAAATGATTAGAAACAAAACAGCTGCCCCAAATCCAATAAAAAAGCTCTGAAAAAACTGAAACCCTAACCTCCAAAAATCTTCTAAAAAATTCAAGAACAAGTAGCAGCAGATGTAGGCTCCGATATACCATTAAGAAGTTGATAAAATAAAACTTTAGAGATCCCAAGAACACCTACAAGCAAAATACCTGTCACAAGAGAAGAATGGAGGCAAAAGGCAATAATGGCTCTGAAGAAAAAGATTATCATTCAGAGAGGGAATCAGTTGATGAAAAGTACAATACAATCCTTATAAAAGGATAATAGCAACCCTAAAGAAACCCTAAAGGGATAATGTGTACTTAATAATTAGAATAATTATTAAATACCTACAATATTATTAAATGCCTAAGTTTAGCTTAAGCGTAGAGTATAATAGACTAATAATTAAATAAATAATTATTAGCTAATACAAGATAACTCTAACACCCCCCCTTAAGATGAACTTAGGGAGTAGCTAAAAAACTAAATGCATGAAAGAAAAATGCAACTACATGAAGAAGGCAAATTTGGGTCTTGGCAACAAGGCCTAATGAGGTACCCAATCACAACCAAATCTCTATGAACTGGAAAAATAGAGAAAACCACGTGGGAAAAAACTCTACCCCAAAAGGAGATAGAAAAAGCAAGAGAAGGACTGAAGAAGCCTCCAAACAATAATGTTCCAAAAGATAGGAACAAAAGAAGAGCAAAAGAATCACTGAAGCATGAAGAACCTACAAACACTGTCGAAGAATAACTGTCGATCTGAAAAACCTCCACTGAAATAGAAGATGATCAGGTAGAGAAGACTATAATTTGCATGAGTGCCCTCAAATAACACAACTTGAATCAGATGGAAAACAAAGGCAAACAGCTGAAATTGAAGATACGGATGGCATAAAACACCAAAACTTGAAGAGTTGATCCAACGAACCAAGGAAGCATTAGAACAATAGGAGAAACCCCTAAGCTTAGATTAAGCGTAGAGTATAATAGACTAATAATTAAATAAATAATTATTAGCTAATACAAGATAACTCTAACATTAGCATTATCTCTATCCACTAGGGTTGGTCCTAATATTGATCCCTAGAGGGTAGTGGGGACCTAAAATCACCAATGGTAACAAGGTTAGCCCTTATGCCACCCTAGGGCATTTAAGTATGCTATACTAGCCACCTTGATGCATCCATTATAGCACAAATAGTGATTCACCCCAAAATGATTTTTTTATCCATAAGTTGTAGGGTGAGAGCCCACTCCCTTTTATTAAAACATAATTGAATACATGTTACATTGAACCTACCCCATAGGAGCATAGAAGCAGTGTGGAGAGGAAAGCCAGAAGAATCCCTATCAAAAGAAGAAAAACCTAGAATGAGCTAAAAAGAAGATAAATAATTATTCAAACCTACAAAATGAGTCCAAAAATAAAGAAATAAAAATAATTCAAGGATCAAAGCCAAGACAAAATAAACTATTTTGTTATTTTGTGAAAGGAGAGAATCCATAGTGCATTGGGAACCCTCCTCAATAGATTATTTGCCTTCTATACAAAGTTTTTATACCTCTGACTTTCACCCCTTCTTCATCTTCGAAGCCCCATAATCTAGTTTGTATTTACTGCTCACAGTTTGAGCAATCTCACATTTTTGTGGAGAAGCCAAAATGATACCATTATTAAAATAATTAGGATTCATATAATTCAGATCCTCTGTGAAAGGAAAGGTTCCTTTCGACTCAAAACCATCCTCCTTCACCTAAGAAGAAATAACAACCATATTTCCATATATAGGAATAACTAGAGGAGGTATTGAATTTGTAGTTTGCACTAGATTAGGCTACAAAAATCATAAACTTGTCATGATTTTACAAAATAAATTTAGCATCTAGAGATCCAAACTTTTTTATCCATTTTTTAAGACAAATAGGCCTAGTTACAGGTGAATACTAGAGAATAAAAGCCTCAACTTTGTGACCTATCTCATTGAAATGAAAGCATCTAAATGGAAACCCTTCAGAGTTTAAATTATGAGTCTATGTACAAAAAGAAGAATGAATTCAGATGGAATGAGAAAGAAGTTTAGAAATGTCTACCATAGCACAAGCCTTTGTGTACCTACACAAATAAACGAGCTCTTTCATGTCCAACTTAACAAAGATGCCCACTTGATTGATTAGGTTATTGATGAGATATTCATTCCGCATAACCAAAGGTAGATTTTAAAGACTTATCCAAATAGGTACTAATAAAATCTTGATAGTGCTAGGTCAAAAAAGGTGTCCATGGAGTGATAAAGAGACTTGATCACACAGAAAACCATGAACCATTATGAACCATGAAGTTACAATTTGTAAATGAATTAAATGAAAACAAAAAAAACATAAAATCCAATTATTCAATCATAAGAGGAGTCAGATTACTCCAAGTAGATATAGGCCATTCAAGGACCGAATCCAAGGACGAACACCTTCACATAAATGTCAAAATCAAAGAGTGATCCCCAAGTCAACGTAAATTGTATTGATATTATCATATCAAATATTGAACTTCATCAGCTTGTCTATGAGAACCACCTCCAAATCCCCAACAAAGAAAAGAGAGCTACCGGTTTGGTGAGCAAGTTCCTCAATAGGAGAGGAAGGTGGAACCAACAACAACTTGAGAAGGATAGGGCTAGGGTTTTCCCTTCAACTCTGCTCCAAACAAAATCACTACACTCATGAAAAGGTTTCACTCTATTGTTTTACATCACCAGGGTTTTCGAATTCAATCGGGGAGGCATCAACCCATTAGCTTTCCCCATATCCTAAGTTGATCCTAACAGATCTAAGGTGAGAGAGGGAGGAGAATAAACTAACTACTCTTGATGCTCCAGTGTCAATCTTGATCATAGCAAATGTCATTTTGTGACATCTCTAACCTCCACGAGTCCTCCATCCTTCCTATATTTAACATGTTTATTTCCTTGGTTGTGCCCTAGTCCTTCTTGTCATGCCTCTATGCCTTCTTGCCCCACTTTTGTATATTTTTTTCTCAATGTATGAATTTTATCCCAAAACTTATGTTGTCAATCTTGTACTCCCTTATAGTTTTCATAACTTTAATAAATAACTCCTAAAATATAAATTATTTTCTTTTAAAAATAAAATAATACAAAAGAATTCAGATTATGGGCCCTCACACACCACCATTATAGCCCAAACTTGATCCACCCATCAACCCGAGAACTTCTCATATGAATACCTTTATGCTAGTTATTATATTATTCCAAATTTTCTATTAATTTCTACATTTTCATTATGTTATTTCTCTCCTAGAAGTATTATAGTTAAAAAACCGGTGCTTAAAGTCCCCCTCCATCTCATACATTGATGTGTTTATACATTCTTACAATATTTATGCTTAATTTATCTATCCCCTTCTTCCACTTGATAGGCAACTTGATATATTCTTCATGTTCATTACACTACTTGCTAGTATTTCATCACATGTTCCCCCTATTTATTTTCTTCTTGCTTCCATATAAACACTTACCAATTCACCTCCCTCTCTTCTTGTTCTCTTTCATTCATTCTTTCACTCTACACATCATGATCCTTTTTATCCAACCTCATGATATTACTTTCTCTTATTATTTAGATGCTCTAATTTTATATTTTATCATGCATGCCCTTACAAAGGAATTACAATTTCGCTCATTTGTTAACTATCACTGACCCATTTATTATTTTCCTCATATGTAGAAGGTATATTTTTAATTCAATGCTCTTATCTTGGACTAATTTTTTCTCCTTAATTTTCATGCCTATTCTAACTCTCTCATTTTTTAGGGGCAAATTTCTTATATTTTTTACTTTCCCTACCTCCACTACTCTTTGGGCTTACATGCTAGGGCCTTCAATGAGCACTAAGTACTAAATTTTTGTTGACCATTTTTCATTTGTTGTCATTGATGACCAAGGGTTTTCATTGATGTCAACCCTCATCTTGTGTGGTATAATTGATGATATGCTATGATTGATGGATGGTGAAGAAAAACATGTCAAGTGCATGTTGTTGATATGTTATGATTGTAGGATTGCACAAATTGATATCTAAGGTACTAATATGGTGGATTCAGATGAGTTTGTAGATGATTGATGTTCTTGTTACAAATTATGTTGTCATTAATGTTGAAGTGTAGATAAGTGATAAATGATTGTTGGTTAGATGTCTATCACTCTTAGTTTTGATATCCATACTCAATATGTTGTAATGGATGATGTGATATGTTGAAGATATGGTAGAATGTAGATGGTTGATGGTAGTTTCTATCAGATATGTGTTTCAATCGGTATGTTTTAGTATCACACATGATAATGATGATGATGTGTAAATGTTGATGTTCCTTGTTGTGGATACCCACCTCCTTGGTACTGATATCTACAGTCGGTATGTTATGCTAGGTGTCATCATTGATGTAAAGTGTAGTTAATTAAATGGATGTATGATGTTATTAATGAAGAATGCATATGAGAGTTGAATAGATGATTCATGGTTGGTGTCCACCATTTTGGTATTGATATCCAACATGCTATGGGGTAATGGTTGATATTTTTATGTTAATGATGATGAGTTGTGTGAAAAAATAATGATTCAAGGTTGCTTTGCCAAATCTGTGGTGTGGAGATAATTGTGTTGATGCGTGTTCTTTCATGATAATGATGCTAACAATTATTTTGTCAGACATGCAAGTGTAGATATGTTGTTGATTACATCCTTGGTTGGATGTCCACCATTGGTTTTGTGTTGATGTCTCACCATGTATGATGATGATAATGATATATTAACAGTGATGATGAATATTCTTTCTCTTGTATACTTATGGTTGTTACGGTGATGATTATCATGATTGAGAGTAGATATGGTATCATGATGATATCATATTAAGATGAGGATTAGAAGCATTGAGATGGGGACTAGAATCATGATAATGAAGTGATATGTGTTGATGGTATTGTGCTTACTACAAGTTGATGTGGTATCCCTCATGTTTATCTTGAGTAAGAAAAAATTGCTACAAGGTTGATCTATTTGTTGCAGAGTGATGAAGTGTGAAGTTGCAGGAGAGTTGCTTGAAGATTGTCTAGAAGAATTTTATGTGTTCCTCTGCATTTGAATCTATGGTCTTGTGGTTTTGGATATAGTTCTTATTCCATTTGGATGTTGTACTCTAGATTTTTAGGTCCCCAGTGTTGCAGTTGTTAGTTATGGTTAAGGAAATATGTTGGTAGTTTGATGAGAAATTAAGACTGGTTTAGAGAATGCTCTACATTGCTTTGTATTTCTTTACATTGGTGCCTTTGTTGCAACATCTTGGAGGACATTCTTATAATGTTTGTGTATCATCTTAGTTTAGTATTTAGAAGATGAAGTGCACAACAAGTTTTTTTGTGATTTTTTGTTTCATGACTGTGTTGTTTGGGCATCTGAGTATGAATAATTTTATATATATTTTGGTTGTGATAGCTTGTTTTGTATTGAAAATGAGAAATAAGTATTTGGGAATGATGTTGGTTGTTCTAGAAACATCCTTACGTGGTTTGCATGTTGTTAGTTGATTGTTTTGGTGTCACATTATGTTTGATGTTGGTTTTCAGGGTTGTCTATAGCTATCTGGTCGACGCAGTTTGTTCCTTTTCTTTTTCTATGCTTCTAGGGGTTTGCACTAGCTTTGGATGATGTGTTAATTTGTATTTGGGTACTACTATGTCTTATGAGGATCCACATTGAGACAATTTTAGAAGATGTTTTTTTGGGCTGACTAGTTATGTGCTACACGATTTATCTACACGTTACCTTATTCATGACTTGGGAGGATGTGTGACAACATGTGTGATGTTTATGACAATATTGGAATATGTAGTAAGTTGTTTTAGGTCCTACCTATATCTTGGATAGAACCAATTTCACCAAAATTATGTCTTGGTGGTCAACTTGGTGGGATCACTTCTTGTCCCCTATTCCGGTTGACCTAATTAATCTTTTGTGATGATCCAAATGATATATATAGGAGATCAAATCAATGTGTGTTTTTGTGAATAGTGGAAGATGTGAAATTGAGGTAGCAAATGTGTGTGGTGAAATTATTGGAGCTAACTAGCCAAATGGTTGCTTGAGGCAGTGATTCAAGAGAAAGTACATTCAAGGTATACTTTAATTCAATATCTCATATATCTTGCCCTAAGGAAGTTAGTCTCAGCCTACAAGGCATTTGTATCTTTCCCTAAATATTTCCCTAAGGAAGTGATCCTCAACCTACAAGTCCTTTCAGGAGCAATGCTTCCTTGGGCAATGAGCCCTAAAACAAATTTGTAATACTTGTTCATATAGTATGAGTGTACTCTCACCATGGTTTTTCCCTTCTTTGGTTTTCCACATAAAAGTGGTGTTATCTTGTGCATGTGTGTTCATTTCTTCATCTTTCATTGTCACTGATCATATTAAGGTTTTAAGCTAGAATTGACTTTTTCCATAAAGTTTTTAAGTTTCTATCAATATTGACTCACCACCCCTCTTAGTCTTGGGGTGTGTTCAACAACCATAGCATCATTTGTTATTTTTCTATGAAATATATAATAGAGGACATACATATCTAGGTTCACTTAGTAGCAATCACTTCAAACACATATCTTCCCTTTTATGTTTAGTCTATTATATTGTCCATGCTTATGCTAATTTTTCTTTTTGTATTGGGGAAGTTTGTTATACTTTCTCCGCATTCCTCTATTATCTATTTTACCATGGTACTTTATTTTCTATCCTTTTTTGCTTATTTTAAATTGATCAACTCTATTTTTACCAATAATCTAGTGATGCATATTACATATGTTACCCTCATGATCTGTCTTTAGAACATTGTCACTTGGTTTGGCTTGACTTTTTTTTACCATTTCGGGTGGTTGCAACATATGGGCATACATGGTACTCTCATCATCTTCATTCATTTTTTTTGGATCTAGATCAATCTATTGGGAATGGCCTAATGTAACCAAAAGTGACAAAAAAAACCATCATTATCATTACCACTTTTATATTGTATCCTAGCCTATCCCATCTATTCAATGATAATGTCTTCCCTATCTCTTCTAAAAATATCTCTTTCTATCTTATATGTTGGTGGAAACAAAATAACTAAACCTTTGTCCTCCCATATGAATTCATTCACCACTTTGCGTAGAGAAAATTCTTAGTTTTTTATTATTGTCTTGTTAAAATGCTCTTACACCACATCACTCTTGCAACTTAGGGACTACACTCAAGTATTTTATCATCCTTAGTGAATACTAAAAATTACCAATAAGGGAATTTATTGAGCAAGTCTCCCATATGACCACACCCATTCAACCTATCTCTTAATTTAAAATTCAAATATATAAAGGAACATGCTAGATACAAGAAATTTAGGAGAAAATTTGGGACCGATGAAGTAGGAAGATCAATCACAAAATATTGAACTTGGGCTTTAAAAGGCATAGGACACATGTTCCTTATTATATTTTTATACACTTTAACACCCCATTAGAGAATGATTTAACTATAATTTACTTGTGTCTAGCACATGATTCTTGATAAGCATTTTGTGTCAGTCTCTAACACAATATCAACTCTTTGTAGTGGTAGATCGAGAGGAGGTCTATAGTCTTATTAACTACCCCAATTCATTTATATATACACAATGCCTAATTCTTGGTGATTTGTCCCATGTTGCTTATTGAAATTTAAAATTTAGCAAATTTTCTCTTCTTCTTATATCTGGGTTATCCCAATTAGTCATCTTCAAACTCCAATAACCATAAGGATGCAAAATATCTTCACCATATTTATATTTATGTATGGTTTTATTACCTAGCACTTAAATACTAGATGATTCATTTTGTCATAAGATAGGTGAATGCCAATTTTTCTTTGAATTATAACGTATGAAAAGAATAAAATTAGGTTAATAGTAAAGACCTAAACTAGACAACTAGAGCTTATTTTTCTATTTCAACAAGGATCTCTAATAATATGAGCATAATAAAGAATTTAATACAAAATAATAGGAAAATTATGATATTTTCGAAATGACTATAATTAACATTTGTTAGTGGAGAAGCACAACCATCATTTGTAACATCAATTATAATATTATCAATTAGTTGCATAAATATTCTTATCATTAAGAGAAGAGGAAGATTAATCCACATCATTAATTGTAATAGCATCATCACATAGATTGAAAATCCTTGATGTATTACAAAAGATAGGGATAAAACACTAGTTGTAGATAGCATAGAATCACACATGGTGTATGTGTTAACACATGCAAACTATATTATCATCACACAATATTAACATTAATAGGCCCATCATGAATAAAAGGGGCATCAACCACATCATGAGAAGGTAAAGAACAATCATGATCATGATAATACACATCACTCATGCTAGAAGGAATATAATGCATGTCACCATATAATATAGAAAAAGTGCTAAAATGTAAAGCATTATAATTTGCCAATATTACTATCACTATTGAATGTGGTCAATATGAAGCTCATAAATAAGTAAAGTTAGTGTGCCTAAGAGAGAAGGGAATGCAATAACTAACTCTATAAAGGAGAAAATTGCTGGTGTGAAAAAGTGTTTTACCTAACTAGTTTTCTTTTAGCCTACTTCGTTGAGTCCTATTCACGCTATGGTTAAGTTCACTTAGGGGTTGAGATATTATCTCCTCAGCTTATGTGAGGTTAGAGAGACATTTGTCTCACCTCATGTAGACTCACCAAGTGTCTCAACACTTGTCCATATAGTCTTACACTTGTTGCATACTTGGAGAGGTAATTAGAGTTTGATTCGTACCTTTTCACCTCACACCTATCTTGTATATACTAGGGTGTTCTCGTTTGATTATATACTTCAATCAATTCAATTTTAGCTTAATTCATATGTTGATTGTTTTTGGCTCATCTCTAGTTTATACACCCTATGAGTGATTATTTGGATGTGACTCTCGGATCTTGGCTTCTCCAACAAAAATATCATAGGTGTGTGTAGAGAAATAGGGAACCAAAAGGGGTTCTTAAGTGCCACTTTTTTCTAAAATCAAGAAAGATTGATCATGAATGAGAAATAGAAGATAATAACACTCAAAATTTTAAGGCATGACAAGAACAAGAGTCATTGTTCTCTGAATCTACTTTCTAAACTACTATTTTTTTTGGAAAATGGTGGAGATAAGGGGGTTCAAATAGGGAGCCACACAAAGTGCTCCTTTTTTTTATCAAAAAAATATAACAAAGCATCTTGTGTGGTCTCCTTAAAATAAACTTTTTTTTAGTGTTGCAAAAATTTCTTTAGTAAAAAAAATAGTTGATACCATTTAGTTTATGTTTGATTCTTTTGCTAATTTTTTAATAAATATATTTTTTTTACCATTTTTCAATGTGGACACATCTTGAAAAACTAAAAATTTATTGGCCTCCTATTTTTCTTGGAAACTAATTGAAAATTACTCTTTTTTAACTATCTATAGAATAGAGTCCAGTTTCTAAAAATGTAATTTATTTCAAAAAGTTAGAATGGGTAAAAATTTAAGCCAAAATACCATACATAGGCTTTTGACAACAAATGGAAACACTAACAAAAGAAATTAACGATAAAAACCTTAACATACTCAAAAGGTGAAAAAATTACATCGTTAGAAAGTTAAGAGAGAGCTTAATCTCATTATGGTATTTTCTTAAGTTTGTATTGAAATATATGCAAACCTGATGGACAACACACTCGACATTAAAATCATTTTTTTTAATTTATTAAAAAACATCTATGGTCATTGAAATGCCAATCCAAACATTTGGGTTGGATGCCCTAGGCAAATCGAACCCTAAGGTTTGGAAATTCCTAAAGCAAGAAATAACCTAAGCATGTTATAACATGCTCATGTTATGGCTTGGTAATGATTGAGGCTATAATCATTCACTAGTAAGCCAAATGTGCTCACGTTATAACTTTAGTGTGCTATAACGTGCTCACAATTTGAAGGAGCAAATTTTCCTATTTTTCTTCCTATCTCTCTCTTAGGCTATAACATTATTGCTCTTCCTCAAACTATATACATGAAATAACCATTTAAGTATAAGTATCATCTATGTACGCATTTTTAATTTTTTATACTTTAAGTTATATTTCATGTATATAGTTTTAAGATGTTTGAATCTAATGGTTTCATATATCTAGGAGATATAATGTAGATTCTAGGTTTTGGAAGATCTTATATTTTTTTTAAGTTAGTTAAATTCCAGTGATCAACATGCTCCTATCGTCTTTGTCTCTCCCTATCTCACTCTCTCTATCTCCTATAAGCTTTAAACCTCTCTCCACCTCTATTTTTCTACATATAAGTATGCATCCTTCCCTCTGTCTTCTCTCTCTATCTCTCCCTCTCTCTACTTATCCCCATTTTCCCTCTTCCCCCCCCTCCCCCCCCTCTCTCTCTCTCTACATCCTTCCCTATCTACTCTCTACATAAGTGAGTGAGGGAGGGAGAAGAAGGTAGATAGAAATGTATATAGCTTAGGGGAGATAAACAAAAAGTAAAATGATAAGAGTCTATCGATTATTGAAATTTAATTAAGTATATATATATGTGTATGTATGTATGTATGTATGTATGTATGTATGTATGTATAGATATGTATGTATGTATATGTATATGTATATGTATATGTATATGTATATGTATATGTATATGTATATGTATATGTATATGTATATGTATGTGTGTATGTGTGTATGTATGTATGTATGTATTCATATACATACATATGTGTATATATACATACATATATATGTATATGTATATGTATATATGTATATGTATATGTATATATGTGTATATATGTATATATGTATATATATATGTATATATGTATAGATATATGTATATATATGTATGTATGTATATATGTATATGTATATGTATCTATATATATGTATATGTATATGTATATATGTATATATTTGTATATTGATAACTCAATGATGAAAGAATAGTACTAACCCGGTACTGAGAGGGGGGGTGAATCAGTACAGACAAAAATACAGTCCTAAACCGGTTTGACAGCAGACACTTAAAATGACTAGCAAACAATGGCACCGGTTTGAAATAGAGTGCAATCGGTAAAGCTAAGAATGACTGAGGCAAGCATTAACCGGTTACTCACTTAGCTTTTCACTCAACTCAAGACTACGCTACCATTTCACCCTTATGCATAAACAGGTAATCTATCATCAGATCATAATAACAGCTAGTTCAACATGTTTTATTGGCAGGCATAAAACACAGAACCATCATATGCTTGATAGACAATAGGAAAGCATCACAAGATAAAAGCATCACACATAACACACATATTTTTCACATGCAAACCCAACAGCGAAAAACTACGGTGGGGATGAATACCCACAAGCTATTTTTGAACTCTTTAGAAGTCCACTCTGTTAGGAGCCTTGTCCGGTTAGAGACACTACAATAGGTTCTGCTAGGAACCGATCCTGTTAAGGATCACCCGATTAAGGGATGGATAGAATACCCGGTTAACGGTTAAACCCTGTTAAAGGTTACCAAGTTAGAGGATTTCAAGAACTCAATAGCTAAAGGATTTTGAACTCAATAGCTTTGAATTACCCTGTTAAAGGATTTACAGCAAGCCGGTTAAGGCTGCCCTATTAAGGGATTTTCCAACTGTTGAGGTGGTTAGAGATCAACAAGTATTACAATGATCTGGTAATAGCACTCAATGCCAATGCAGATTTGCTCAAGCTCCTCTTCACCTTCTGCACTTACACTCTGAAGGTATCACTTCTCTCCTTTGGGCCTGACAAGAATCACGTATCCCTTCTCTTGGATACACACACACAAATTTTGCCAACAACCTCAGAAAGAGACACAACATCGACCTTATAGGAAAACAGATAGGTCGGTAGCATAAACCCTAAACCCTAAACTTGTTAGGTTAAGGAATTCAAACGGTTCAATCCTGACTGTTGAGCACACTGCATTAAATGCAACAATTCTTGATCCAATCTCAAGACATTCTCCATCATCCATTTCCACCAATTTTATGGCGGCTGATAACCCATCACACGTTATCACCATTTTACAGACTTATCACATTCCTGAGGTAGATAGGAACAATCTCCTTCATGCAAGATCCTTCACGCACACAAGGCTTACGTGGCAACATAATTTGTTCTTTGTTACCATGCTAACTCATCACACAAAGTCACCGGTTGAGCCATACAGGCTTGAAGTACTTAAACCGGAAACCTTGAAGTTGAGACTACCAACTGATAGTCATACAATACTTCCATGAGCTGGTTCACATAACTATATGTCGATTCATCATGAACAAACACACCACTTCACTTTGGCACAAATGTCGGTTCACAGTGTTCTACCGGTTCTCTCATATGTCGGTTCTCACTTCTTCAGCATATTGACATCAATGACAACATACAATGTCATGCTTCACTTTGGCACAAATGTCGGTTCACAGTGTTCTACCAGTTCTCTCATATGCCAGTTCTCACTTCTTCAGCATATTGACATCAATGACAACATACAATGTCATTATGTCCTCATACCGGTTCACATAATGCCAACAATCTCCCCCTTTGGCATTGATGGCAATAAACAAAGATATCTTCTATGCTTCACATCTTCTCCCCATTTCACAACAATGCCAAAGTGGAGGCACAAGCTTCCATGTTCCATTATGTTGCTCCCCCTGAGGAGTAGCATCCTTCAACACATCAATCCTGAAGAAAAATTTGACTATGCAATACCTGACTGATGTGGAGCATATACCTTTAGTTTACCTCCTGAAGGGGCAACACCCCTAATTCACCTCTTAAGTACATAAATGTAGCCTTTGGGAGAGGCTTGGTGAATATGTCTGCTAACTGCTCCTGACTGGAAACATGCTCCAGTGCAATCTCTTTGTTCTGAACCTTTTCCCTCAAGAAATGATACTTAAGCTCAAAGTGCTTGGTTCTAGAATGTAAAACCGGATTCTTGGAGATATTAATTGCACTAGTATTGTCACAAAATATACTTACCGGTTCAGATACAGGAACTTTGAAGCCATTTAATACATGCTTCATCCAAATTGTCTAAGTGCAGTTCATGAAAGATGCAACATACTCTGCTTTCGTTGTAGACTGAGAGATACAACTCTGCTTCTTACTCATCCATGAGACCAGTCTACCACCGAGAAAGAATGCACCACCCGTTGTGCTTTTTCGGTCATCTATATTGCCTGCCCAATCAGCATCTGTGTATACTTTCAAGTTGAAATCCTTGCTATAAGGATACCATAATCCATAGTCAACAGTTCCCTTCAAATACCTAAGAATCCGCTTGACTGCAACCAAGTGAGATTATCTTGGGCTTTTCTAGAATCTTGCAGTAATGCCAACTGCATGTGCAATATCCGATCTTCTATGCACTACATAATGCAACTTACCAATCATTGATCGGTATTCCTTCTCATCAGCCAATTCTGAGTCATCTTCTTTAGATAGTTTACAACCGGTCACCATTGGAGTACCAATCAGTTTGCTATCTTCCATGCCAAAGGTCTTCAACACCTCTTTGACATACTTGGACTAAGTGATAAAGATTCCATCCTTCATCTGCTGGATCTGCAGTCTAATGAAGAATTTAATCTCCCCTGTGAGTGACATTTCAAATTCTTTCTTCATCTCATCTGCAAACTCATGACTCATCTTGTCATCTCCACCAAAGATAATTTCATCAACAAATACCTCATAGATCAGGATATGATCTCCTTCAGACTTCAAGTAGATATTACTATCTTCACTTGTTCTCTCAAATCCAATCTTCACAAGATGGGAATGCAGACGTTCATACCTTGCTCTAGGTGCCTGCTTTAGTCCATATAAGGCTTTATGTAGCCTACATACCATGTTACTATCTTCAGATAGGGCAAACCCATCTGGTTGCTCAATATACACCTCCTCTTCAAGTACACCATTTAGGAATGCAGATTTTACATCCATTTGATATACTTTGAAACCTTTAAAAGCTGCATATGCAAGAAGCATAATGACTCCTTACAATCTAGCTACGAGAACAAAGGTTTCACCATAGTCTTCTCCTTCTTCTTGAGCATATCCTTTGCACACTAATCTGGCTTTTTCCCTAATCACTATGCCATCCTCATTCAGCTTATTTCTGAAAACCCATTTAGTACCAATGACATTTTTGTGCTCTGGTCTGGGTACCAAAGACCATGTACCATTTTTCTCTATCTAGTCAAGTTCCTCCTCCATTGCCTTGATCCAGTCTTCATCCTTATGTGCCTCTTTGAATGATTTAGGCTCAAATTCAGAGATCATACATGATTTTTCTCTAACCTTTCTTCTTGTAAGGATTCCTACATCCTTATCTCCTATTATCTGCTTAGGATCATGATTCAGCTTGACATACCAAGGAATGGTCTTGATAGATTCCTCTTGCTTTTCTTCTTCATCCTCGTCTCCATCAGTATCATCATCTACATTTGCCGGTGTAGGAACATTGTTACTGGTACTCGGTTGGCTGTCAACCGGTTCCCAGAAGGTTGCAACTGGTTCGTTTACCGCTTTCTCACTGTCGGTTTCCTCAGTTTTCTCAGAGGTTTCATCAACTCTTACATTGATGCTTTCCATTATTCTCTGAGTCCTATTGTTGAAACACTTGAGAGCTTTTCTCTTGGTGGAATATCCTAGGAATATTCCCTCATCACATTTCGCATCAAATTTGCTCTGGTGTTCACTCCTCTTGATGTAACATTTGCTACCAAACACTCTAAAGTAGCTAACCACAGGTGTCTTACCGGTCCAATATTCATAAGGAGTTTTATCCTTACCTTTCTTGATGAGTACCCGATTCATTGTGTAGACTGCAGTGCTCACCGCTTCTCTCCAAAAGGTGTGAGCTACCTTTCCTTGAATCAACATGGTTCTAGCTGCTTCAACCACAGTCCAGTTATTCCTCTCTACTAGGCCATTCTGCTATGGAGTCTGGGGGGCAGACAATTGCTTCTTGATGCCATGTTCTTCACAGTACTTGTTGAATTCACCGGAAGTGAATTCCCCTCCTTGATCAATTCTCAGGCACTTGATCCTTTTACCGCTTTCCTTCTCCACTAATGCTCTGAAAGCTTTGAACTTTACAAAGGCTTTAGACTTGTCTTTCAAGAATGTGACCCACATCATTCTTGAGAAGTCATCAATGAGAATCATGAAGTACCTATCACCTTGCACACTTCTAGTTTTCATAGGACCACACAAATCAATATGCACAAGGTCAAGCAAGTTGTCAGCAATGAAAGATTTACCTTTAAAGGTTGAGGAAGACATTTTCCTCCATTGACACTCTCTGCACAAGGTATTATCCGGTTTGCTTAGCACCGGCAACCCTCTAACTGCCTTGATCTTACTAGCCTTCACAATGTTATCAAAGTTTACATGGCAGAGTCTCCTATGCCATATCCAACTATCATCAAATTTAGCCATAAGACATGTACTTATATTTGCATTTAGCTGAAATAGGTTACCTTTGGTCTACATGCCGGTGGCCACCAATTCACCATTCTTTCCTTTGATTCTGCAAACTCCATTCTTGAATTCTAGAGTGAGGCCACTGTCATTCAGCTGGGCAACACTCAGAAGGTTGTGTCTAAGACCATCAACCCAATACACATTGTCAACACTACTCTTTCCATTCAGAGAGATGGACCCTCTGCCTTTGACCATGCATGGTGGATCATTGCCAAAGCAAACCACACCACCATCATACTCCTCTAAGGATAGAAACTTGCTCTGGTCACCAATCATATGGTGAGAACAACCACTGTCAATGATCCACTCATTGGAATTATCAAACCGAGAGACAAGAGCCTTCTTGTCTGACACATCTTCCTTGACAGCAACAAACACAATATCTTCATTTTCTTCATCCTCTGATTCTTCATCTGTGACACCTTCATCAACTACCACAAAACAGTTTCTCCAGTTTCCTCTTTTGAATTTTTTGAACCTTTCCAGTTTGTCCTTGTTGTCACTATTAGGACAGTTTATAGCAATATGTCCTATCCGGTTACAAGAAAAACATTTCAAAGGTAGCTTACCTCTGTATTTGTCGGTTCCTTTAGGAAGTTTCCTGGAAAGGAGAGCTTCAAATGCCATCAGAATCTCCTCATCATCCATTTCTCTGCCCTGTCTTGGTTCACCACTAGTGCTAGCTTCTTTTCCTTTTCTGGATGGTACTATAGAAGCTTTAAAAGTTGATTCAGTCTTTTGAACACTGCCATCGAAACTATTTAGCTCATAGGCTGTCAACTTTGCAATGATGGAGTCTAGGGATACCTTAGTCTTGTCTATTGATCTTAGCTCTTGAATAGCAGCAACCCTTATTGCATAGACCGACAATAGGGATCTCAGGACTTTGCTTACCACAGTGGAATCTTCTATTTTACCACCTGCACTCTTGATATCTCCAACAATTATTTTTATTCTTATTCCATACTATTGAATGGTCTCACCTTCAACCATCCGCATATCTTCAAACTTCCCTCTAAGGCTTTCCTCCTTGGCCTATTTTACATGCTCATCACCGCCATAGATATTTTCAAGAGTATCCTATACCTCTTTGGGATTTACCTTATCCTGAACATCAATAAACTCAATGTCAGATAAACTACTAATTAGGGCTTCCATGACTTGCCCATTCTCCTGCATCTCTCTCTTATGGTCATCGGTAAGGGTATCGGTAGGAGCAACATAGGTAGTCTCAACATAGCTCTAGTGTTGAGCACCCATGATTTTGATGTATATCTTCATTCTGTCTTTCCATATACTGAAATTTTCTCTGTTAAACTTTGGACCTTCTCTCTTCATCATTAGACTAGGATCTTTACCTCAAGCGGTTAAGCTTATAGCACAGAGGACCTGGAGGATGCTCTGATACCAATTGATAACTCAATGATGAACAGATAGTACTAACCCGATACTGAGAGGGGGGGTGAATCAGTACAGACAAAAATACAGTCCTAAACAAAGACACCGGTTTGAAACAGAGTGCAATTGGTAAAGCTAAGAATGACTGAGACAAGCATTAACCGGTTACTCACTTAGCTTTTCACTCAACTCAAGACTACACTACCATTTCACCCTTATGCATAAACAGGTAAATCTATCATCAAATCATAATAACAGCTAGTTCAACATGTTTTATTGACAGGCTAAAACACAGAACCATCATATGCTTGACAGACAATAGGAAAGCATCACAAGATAAAAGCATCACACATGACACACATATTTTTCACGTGGAAACCCAACTGGGAAAAACCATGGTGGGGATGAATACCCACAAGCTATTTTTGAACTCTTTAGAAGTCCACTCTGTTAGGAGCCTTGTCCGGTTAGAGACATTACAATAGGTTCTGCTAGGAACCGACCCAGTTAGGGATCACCCGGTTAAGGGATGGCTAGAATACCCGGTTAAAGGTTAAACCCTGTTAAAGGTTACCTTGTTAGAGGATTTCAATAACTCAATAGCTAAAGGATTTCGAACTCAATAGCTTTGATTTACCATGTTAAAGGATTTATAGCAAGCCGGTTAAGGCTACCCTGTTAAGGGATTTTCCAACTATTGAGGTGGTTAGAGATCAATAGGTATTACAATGATCTGGTAATAGCACTCAATGCCAATGCAGATCTACTCGAGCTCCTCTTCACCTTCTGCAATTACACTCTGCATGTATCACTTCTCTCCTTTGGGTCTGGCAAGAATCGTGTATCCCTTCTCCTGGATACACACACACAACTTTTGCCAACAACCTCAGAAAGAGACACAACATCAACCTTATAGGAAAATAGATAGGTCGGTAGCATAAACCCTAAACCCTAAACCTGTTAGGTTAAGGAATTCAAACAGTTCAATCCTAACCGTTGAGTACACTGCATTAAATGCAGCAGTTCTTGATCCAATCTCAAGACATTCTCCATCGTCCATTTCCACCAATTTTATGGCGGCTGATAACCCATCACATGTTATCACCATTTTACAGACTTATCACATTCCCGAGGTAGATAGGAACAATCTCCTTCATGCAAGATCCTTCACGCGCACAAGGCTTATGTGGCAACATGATCTGTTCTTTGTTACCATGCTAACTCATCACACAAACTCACCGGTTGAGCCACACAGGCTTGAAGTACTTAAACTGAAAACCCTGAAGTTTAGACTACCAACCGGTAGTCATACAATACTTCCATGAGCCGGTTCACATAACTATATGCCGGTTCATCATAAACAAACACACCGCTTCACTTTGGCACAAATGTCGGTTCACAGTGTTCTACCGGTTCTCTCATATGCCGGTTCTCACTTCAATATATTGACATCAATGACAACATACAATGTCATGCTTCACTTTGGCACAAATGTCAGTTCACAGTGTTCTACCAGTTCTCACTTCTTCAACATATTGACATCAATCACAACACACAATGTCATTATGTCCTCATACCGATTCACATAATGCCAACATATATATGTATATATATGTATATATGTGTGTGTGTGTGTGTATATATATGTGTATGTATATGTGTGTGTGTGTGTACCCACCTGGTCCTGAGCCTAGCCGACTATCCATAGTCTGATCGAGAAACGAATTGATCATAACTTCAGGTCGAGTACATATATATGTATGTATATATATACATCTCTCTCTCTCTCTCTCTCTCTCTCTCTATATATATATATATATATATATATATTTGTGTGTGTGTGTGTGTATGTATGTATGTGTAAATGTATATATATATGTATATACATATATGTTGTAGTACCCCTCCTCGATCAGCCTCTTTTTGTATGTTTTTTATTTACTCTAGTGACTGTTTAGTGGAACATTTTTGTATATTGATTCGGATGTTATGCGATGCTATTTCATGCTTTATCTGGATTTATGGTGTATGAGTTCATGCAGTATCTCAGTGCTTATGTTTAATGTTATTTTATGGATCATTATCATAGACTGACACTTTTACCTTATATTGTGATGCATTATTTATATGTTGTGTGTTCGCAAGTGTATTGGGATGCAAGGGGATGATTTTCCTTCACTCACTCCGGTGAGATAGGGAACGCCATGATTCTCCTTCATCGGTGTGTGTGTCATGTTTGTATATTGTGTGGGGGAAAAAAAGCGAGACTAGGTTAACATGCCCAAATCCTACCTTTTGACACACATTACGGAATACGAAAGAGCCTAGAGATATCACACAATTGGCTACTTCTTTTTGTGAAAGAGAGAGCCACGGGATATCTATTAGGATTTCTATTCCCTTGTTGAAATTGTAAGATCAAGTAATGCAAGTTCAAACCCTAATCCCAAAATGCAAGTATGAACTAATAACAAGATTGCAGAATTGAGATTAAACAATGAACAGCTGTAAATACAAGGATGAAATAAGAATGCAGATGTGTACCCGGAGTCAAAATCGGACTGAAAATGTTCGGGACGGGGGCGCGGGCGCCACTGTCCTAAAAACTGCACCGGAAACTGTTGTTCTGCACTTTGGAACACTGTCGGAAAGCTGTCTGCAAACTGTCTGTCCGGAGGACCAGGGCACCCAGCGCCTCTGTCCCAGGGACCAGGGCACCTAGCGCCCCTGTCCTGGCAGGACCAGGGTGCCCAGCGCCCCTGTCCCAGTCTTCTGCTCTGCAATTTGATACAGAGTGCTGTCTCGACCTTCTCTCTCCGGATCTGTATCCCGCGGCGTCGTCTGAATCCCGAAACCTGCAGTGATATCTAGAAAAGGGTGTATGGGCAGCTATATAGGGTTTTGCCTTAGTCAAACCCCCGCTTTGGTGATTTCCACCTCCACGAATAGCCAAGTTGTTTTGTAAAATGTATTGTGTATGCCGACCTAGTGTGTGTGCAAGGTCCTAAAATGCAAGAAAGCAAACTAGAGCAACCTAGAAAGTAAACCCTAATTGCTTGTAAATGATAACGTAAATGCTCTAAATCAAGATGCAAAGTGATCTAAAGCATGAATAAATGATGTATTGAAGCTTATGTAAAGACATGAAAACAACATGAAATCATACCCAACCCTCAAGGGAGGAGTACAAGCCAATCTTCAGTCGGTAATCTCCTATTGTTCTTCAATGTCTTCCAAGCCCTAAGTGGATGAATGAATTTGATAGATGCTTGATAGAAAGATGTTGTAAGATGTTGAAGTCTTCAAAGATCTGCCCTTTCGCTGCATATGAAGTTCCTGAAAACAAAATTCGGATCCCTTCAAATGAAGAAAGAGAGCTCTTATGTATGAAACCCTAGATTGCAATTTCATCTTTTGGCCGAACTAGAGATTGAATATCCCGCCAATTTCTTGGGGTTAAGCTTTATTTTATGATTGGATCGCGCTCCTAAAATTTCGGGAAAAATGTCCGGGACCATGTTGCACTCCGGGCGCCATGGTCCCGACAACTTTTCACCAAATTTTCAGGGTCGTCGGATATGATGATCTTAGAGAGAATCCTGAAGTTACAGGTGATTTTGAGATGTTTTGACCCCCGAAATCAAGCCCCCAAGCTTAGAATAGGGCCTAATTAGGGTTTTTGATTAAGTGATGTATTGGAGGAATAAAATGTGAAGGGCGCGCTTTAGTGAAAGGGCCCAACTTTATGATGTAGAGAATGATGAAATAGGACCTTAGACCTAATTAATTTGATTAATTAAATGCTAAAGGAGAAATGCAATGCAGAATGTAAAATGCACTAAGGCGGGTGCTAAACTAGGTGTGAAATTGTACCACCCTAGCGAGTGTGTACAATTTACGACGCTACATATATATATTGGTCTATATGCACATGTGGTTCTTTGGTGCAGGACATTGCAGGTACTAGTACCAAGTAGGTACGGGGTATTGACTCCACCTAGTTTCACAGGTCTGAGCATGTCTTATATGTATGATGGGAGTGGAGGAGATAGTTGTTGTACCCTAGCTTGACCCGCAGTTACACTCGTGTGAGTGTTGTCAGTAGGTTGTCTTGTCCCGTCTAGCTGGTATGCAAGTCATAATGCTTTGGTTTGGTCATTTGTGAGTCGTCATTTGATCATTCTTGGTTTTGCATGTTTCCGTTTATTTAAATGGTTATTTAATTAAATGGATGATGTTATCTTATGTTGGTGTAATTAGTTGATTATTATGCTTTGTGATTATTGATTTAATTAAATTAATGATTTGCTAAACTAAATGGTTAAAGGGCTTATTTATTTTATAAAGTGCATTGATATATTTTGGAAGGAAATAAATAATTGCCTAGCCATTTAAATGTTAAATGATTATGTTGAAAGAAAGTATATTTGGAAATAGAAATTAATAAAAGCTTTTCTTTTTACCTTTCCATTTTAACTTTTTCATTTTAATTGTTGGAAAAGAAATATTTTTGAAAAAGGAGTAAATCTAATTGGTTGGAATAACTTTTTAACCTAGAAAGTTTAGGTTAAAAGAGAATTTTCATGCTATTCCTAAATTCACGGGAAGAAGGAAGAGGGGAATTTTGGAGAGAAATTCTAGAAAACTTCTTGGAGGAACTGGAAATTCCGCCTGGTTCGCAAGACTGGAAATTCTTCATCTCTTTGCTTGTTGTTGCTTCAAGGTTGGAGGTTCTCTTCTTGTTTTGAATTTGTTATTTGAAATTTTCAGTTTGCTTCCTATGTGTGGAAATTATGCAAATCTTCTTGTAGATGTATGTGGAATGATTGGAGTGGAAGAAAGAGTGTTTATTGTTGTTGGTTTTGTGAAATCTATATCATATGGCTGCATTTAGGAAGGAAATGGTCCATTTCTCTATCTGTTGTGTGTTTGATCTTGAAAATCAATTTCTCGTTTTACCTCTTCTATTTGGAAACAATGAACTAGATTTAGCTTGTTGTGTGCTTTCTAGTTTCATGTTGCCTAGATTTGGGGTTCTTGTGGGACTTTATTTCATCTTTTACCTTGCTGGTAAATATCCATTTGAAAAATTGGATTTGGCACTGTGTATGTGTGTGCCCGTGAAATGTTCCAGAAATGAATCATTTTCTTGTTTAAACGATTGGGTGGAGTGTTGATTTTAATGCCTTGGGAGGCATGTATTTTATTTGTTTGGTTATCCTTGCCTTACCTCACCCCATGGCAGGCTAGTCCCACCACGCGGGTCAGTAGTCTCTGCTACCCGCAGGTAGCAGTACTACCGGTCGGCAGTACTGCTACGCGGTAGCAGTACTATCAGTCGGTAGCTACTGCTACCGATGGTAGTGCCTGCTATCAGTCGGCAGTAGCACTACCAGTTGGTAGTGCCTGCTACCGGTCGACAACAGTACTATCGGCAGGTAGTGCCTGCGCCCTCGACAGCGGCACTGTTGCGGGTTGGTTTAACCCCCGCGTCACCATGTACTTTACCGGTTCAAACCGGTTAGTGCTATTAAGTTAATTTGTTTTATAAATGAAATGTTTTTTAGAATGGATTTTGTGTTGAATAAAAATAAAAGGTGATTTTCATGTGATTTTTATTATGTGGTTAATAAATTTATCAATGGAAATCAAGGCATGAATTAAGAATTCCAATTGGTTAATTTGGGTATATTCTAGAAACAAATTACAATGCCTGTTTGGAATTCATGTTTTTATTCGGTTGAATGTTTAATGTGGATTTCATTTCTGATGGAATATTGATTTGGAAATTGAATAATGTGACTGCTGAAAATATTGGAAAGGATTAATCCAGTTGCATACCGGTTGGCCTTACCTCCCCAGTTGAGCCGAATCCATGATGTCTTCCATGTATCTCTTCTTAAAAAGTATGTACCTGATGAGAAACATATTTTGAATTGGGATGCTTTACAGGTCCAGGAAATGGGAGGAATAATGATAGAGCCATTCAAAATCTTGGAGAGGCGCCAGTGCCAATTGCGCAACAAAGAGGTTGATCAATGCAAAGTACAATGGAATCAGTATGATGAAAAGAATGCCACGTGGGAAGATACTAGGGAAATGCAACAGTTGTTTCCTTTTGTTTTAAACTAATCATGAACTAGAGACTATTTTGGATACATTCAGTAAGTGCATCGAGACGATGCACAAATTAAGGGGGGGAGGATGTCACAACCCTCCTTTATCACTTTTTAATTTGATACAATTCTATTATACTTTTGGTTGAGTTATTGAAAATGATTGAATAAATATTATAAAAGAATAAATAATGGACTCACACACACACTTGGAGAATATAATTCAAACGGCATTATTTATTTTTATTTTTATTTTCCCACTCCCAATTATGGCACATGTTGTAGGAGGAATTAGAAGCTTCTAGAGGAATCTTCAATACCTTGCATGTAACTCCCTCACTAGGATTTTAATCAATTTTGCATGAGTCCAATATTGGAAAAGAATCTCATTCTTAATTAATTTCTCTAGATAGTGGAATTAAGGGATTTTTCCTATATATTGTATACAAGTTTTCAAAAGAGGGAGTTGATTATGTTTTGAAGAAAATTTCCCAATTTCCTTGTTGTTAGTAGTAGGATCTTCTTTGGTAGTCACATTTTCATTGTAGGATTATTAAGTTGTTCTTGAAGATTTCTCTCAAGTTGCAAGGAAGGATCTAAGAAGATAGCTAGAAGATTGGAGAGGATTCAACATCGAGCTTCGATAAGTCAGGTTCTCTTCTTTTATGAGAAATTTGTATTATCAAAAAAAATATAGCTTCTAGATCTTTCTTTACAAAAAAAAAAATTAGATTGTAAATCTTTTTCTTTTATTTAAGGATAAATATTGATAAAGGTACTTTCCATATAATGCATGTAAAAGATAGCTTTATTATTTGTTTAATTTTCTTTAGAAATATATATATATATATATATATATATATATATATATATATCAGATCTTGCTTTTGCTTTAAAAAAAAAAAAAAGAGATTTTCTAGATCTGTGCAAAAATCATATTTCCTTATTTAATTACTTTTTCTGATTAAACTCTTCTCTGTGTGATTAAATGATAATCACTTGTGTATGAATCTTGTTCCTTATTATTCTCCTTTTAAATTCATTTCTCTGAATCTTGGAATGGAAATCTGAATGTAAATCTTATTTCTTTAATTAAATCTTACTTCCCTGTGAATAATCTTACCTCTGTGTGAATATAAGTTTGATCATCTGTATATGAAGTTATTTAAATATTTTTCCTGTGAGTAAAAAACCCATTTCTCTCTAAATGTAGATTTGATCGTTTGTGTGTAAATTTTAATCCCTTAATTAATTCATTCTCCTCTAAGAGCAGTCTTACTTCTCTGTGAACAGAAAACGTCTGGAAATAAAGTATAAACTTCACTGTATTCATTATTCTCTGTGGAAGTAAAGTATAAATCTCTCTCTGTGACAAAAAAAAACTGTGTACATTTAGGTGTTTATTATAAATAAATTCTTCCTGAGAAAACTCTATTGACCTCAATCTCAACTATATTGTGAAGATTTCATCTTTATCTCTATAGCCTTCAAAAAAAAAAAGGAAGGGTCTTTCTCTGTGTATCCACGAACAGTTATAACCCCTGAGATCAAAGTTATTTCATAAATTTTCCTGATTTGATTAATTCATTTTTTATCTATATTACTATTATTCTCATGGGAAAAAGTTAATTAAACTCTGATCATATCCATTTATAAATAACCATATACTATATATTTATACATATAAATAATTAAATTTGCATTCAATAAACTTCGACATTATTTACATTTCGAAACAATTATTGTCGGGCAGTGTGCAGGGGAGGCGGTATTAAGGTAACCGTCGGTAGTGGTATCGCCCACTACCCTACGGTCATTGTTACGGTAGTGGCCGCACGGTAGTGGAGGGGACCACGGTGGTCCCCTCATCACTGCAGGCCTGCACCCGTAGGTCCGCAGTGATGATGGGACCCGTGCCCCCCCCCTCCCCCCCCACAAAAAAAAAAAAACTCCCGCAGGCCTGTAGTGATGAGGGGACCCATGCCCCCCCCCTCTCCCCCCCCCCCCCCAACTCCCCATTAACTTTAAACAAGTCTAGTACCTTTTTTTTAGTTATTTAGATTTTTTTTATATTAAATTGCAAACTAAAAATTGTTAATAATTGCCTTAGTTAAATTTTAAGTTAGTAAATTTAGGAAAATGTATAAATAATTTGGATATTGTGTAATAAATTTGTAATTTTAAATTAATGTATATAATTGGAATCTCACAATCCAACTGAGATTTATTGGGTTACTTGGTCGGAAATTTTAGGTTCATTTAAAACAATTAAGTCATATTATTATGATTTGATCCACAATTGTCAAAAGTCTAAACTAACTGCTCATTTGAACTAGTAACTCTATAATTAATTATTCTCGTGATAGAAGTAAACATTTCGTAATTTTGCATGTAAATGACACTATTTTTACATCATACGAATTACTTATATATTAATTTGCATTCATTGATGAGCAAGTTACATTTCCATCATCTTCATGCAAGTTACATGTTTTAATATGTGAGTTCATAATTGTCATTATCATGCATTTATATATTAAATAGTTTAGTTGTAGAAAAATGGTATTTTTATCAAGTGGTACTCGAATGCCATCGAAGTAGTTGTTTCGATTAATTACAATTTGCAATTATGTACATTCGTTTCATAATTGCTTTCAAGCATGATGTTTTTTCTTAGTTAGAAAACTAAATAAAGGAAGTCGAAAAACCAAAACCTAGTAGTGTTCAGTATATACAGTGCCTCTGGGTCACGCTTACGGGTAATGTCATTGTGTTGAACTACTGCACTTAACGCCTAATAAAGTTGCATCAACGACGTCTGTGGCATCGTCCTTATAAATCGTCAGAGAGTAATAAGGGACACTTGGAAGTTAAAATCCAAGGGGCGGGTAATCCCCCTTGGATCGATAATCTAATAAGATAATCCTTAAATGATTTTACATCCACTGAGTTAAACCATAGTAAACCCCCTTAAGGTTGATTGAGTGAAATGCTTTTATGAAATTATTTAATCTTGAAGAGTTGTTGTCGATTGGCAATTGGGTCAAGGGTGACGCTTATGATAGGAATTAGAATCTAGTTGTTTTAGGCCACAAGCAATAGGCCATCTTGAGCCTGTGCTTAAGTGCTACCACCATGGGTAGCAACCGCAGAGAAACTGTCTGGGACATTGACCCTAGAAAGGGTTGCGTACCCACTAATTAGTTTACATCAAACCATAGAGTAGAAAATAGAACTACATACTTTACGCCTTGATCCTGTGATGAAACAGGTATGTAGGCAGTCTTGGGACAGAGTTGTCCCTAGTACTCAGGCGTTCGTGGGTGGGGTCTAGGTTTGGTAAGAAGAAGGATTGAGTAGAATCCTAATTTGAAAGATAAGTATAATAAAAAGGAAAAAGTAATTCAATGCATACTCAGAAGGAATCCCGTATGGATTCGCTTGACTTCCCAAGGCTTTAAGCCAAATTCCAAGGCGGAATTCAAGCTTGTATTATGTTATTTTAATTTCTCGTAAGGACGGTGACCTCAGTGCACTCCTATTAGAAGAGTGTAGTACTTAGTGAGTGACTCAAGACCCGATGAGTCTAAGTCTCTAGCCAGAGCACCTCCTATCCCAATTTGATAGATGCCTACCTCGTATGGGTAGATGCCTATCTCATATTGGATAGATGAAACCTCCTGCTCCGTATGGATAGATGCCTAACCCGTATGGTTAGGTGCTCATCCCGGATGGATGAATGCCTAATCCTAATGGATGGATGCCCAGAGTATGCAATTGAATCAAATACAAATGATTAAAGTAAAGAAAAAAAAAAGTGGTCAAATTTTGTTGGGTTAAGTAAAGTGGGTTATTACATATACATATACATATATACATATATATATATATATCTATATATTTATATACATATATAGATACACACACACACATATACACACACACACATATATGTACATACATACATACATACATACATACATATATATGTGTATGTATATGTATATGTTTGTGTGGGTGTGTGTGCACGCGCGCGCGTGTGTGTGACTTATACTTAAATGTTTATTTCATGTATATAGTCTAAGGAAGAGAAAGAGTATTGTAGTCTGAGAGAGAGAGATGAGAAGAGAAATAGAGGAAAATTGTCTTCATTAAAATCCAAGTGCATTATAACCCACTTGTGTTATGGCTTGGTAGTGATTGAGCCTAGGCTTGGTTACTACCAAGCTTTAAGGTTCCCACATTATAACGCGAGTGCACTATAAAATGATCACGTTATAACTCGAGTGTGATATGGCTTGGTAGTGACCAAGCCTAGGCCTGATCACTACCAAGCCATAATGCCAACATTTAATAAATGTGAGTATGTTATAACATCCTCATGTTATTCCTTGTATGAGACCAAAAAGTGGTGTGGCCACTTTTTGGTTCCCCATATTTTTGCACTTACTCTCACATACATGATGGAAAAACACTTCCATAGAAAACATCCCCATATTTGGGATAGGAAGACATGAGAGTATCAAGGATAGAATGATAATATGCAAAAAAGAAATGTAGGAATGCCTTGAAATTAGTGAGGCATGCATGGATAAATTGCAAAGATAAAGTTATATGAAAATCCATGATAAATGATCTAATAATCAACCATAATAATAGGAAGAGTGGATAGAATCCATGAGATAACAAACAATAAAAGTCCAAATCCTAAGAAAAATAGAAAAATAATGCGTAAGTGAAGGTGGGTTCATACTCTTATTAGATCTAAAATGAGCTCTTAGATATATTGTATTTAAAATCCCAGCGTTGAAGGATAAAACCCTAAGGACAAACCTTAGCTATTATAAGATCCAACATGCTCATCAAAATGAAAGGATTTTTAAAAAAATAATCTAGGTCAATAAATCAACTATAATAAATAATACAAAATTAACCTAGATAAAATAGCTAGGACAAGGAATGCATACTTGACCAAATATGTAGTCAATTGAAATGGAAAAAGTAAATGTGTACCTTGATGCTAATGAAGAGGAAATGAGCTTGTGAAACAACCTTGCCCAAGGTCCAACTAATTAGTAGGAGAGTTTCTTCTCACACAAGCTCCAACCCTTCTATAATCTTCCTCTCATATATAATAGTAAAAGCATAAAGGAAAACCCCCAAGATAAAAATTTGATTGGCAAGAATGTTACACTCATTAAGAGTTCATTGCACTTGGCATTGGGATAGGGATTTGACTGACAAGAATGTTACACTCATTAAGAGTTCATTGCACTTGGCATTGGATTATATATTTGAAGGTTGATTTAATCTCCTAACAACTTCAAAAAATGATTTATTCTATTATAATCTTGATACCAAATAAAATACCAATTTATTTTTTTCTTTTAGTTTTGTGTTGATAACTTTGTAAAATGCTTTATTCAATATTAAAACATGTGTCATGTAGTTACAAGTACTTGTTGCCCTTTTAGTTTTGTAATTGATTGTAATTTGAATCTTAAATATAATTATAATTTTACTTCTAATAAATTTATTATATTTTATTAAATATGTTTTAATTAATTCTAAAATTATATATTTTTAATTTTTAATTTAAATTATATAATTTTAATGTAATATAAAATTAATTTTCAATTATAATTGCAATCATAATTATTGTTGTAATCTTAATTCTAATCTTAATCATAATTATAATATAGGTAAAGTACGTTGAAAGATATCATAGTTGTTTATTATTCCACTTAAAAAATAATTATATTATAATTAATATTAATTTATTATTATATTGTAATCAATATTATTTTTATTTTTTTGATAGCTAATGGGCCGAAGCCGATAAAGTGTACATACCCTACCCCCTTTGTGGGATTTGAACTCGTGACCTCTATTTCAAGAGCACAAATTCTTCACCACTAGGCCAACTCAAGTTGTACATAATCAATATTATATTATTATTAAGATATTACTATATTTTTATATTTCTATTAAACTCTTCACCAAAGCAAAAAAATCTATTAAGACTAATTATTATTATTATATTATCATATCTTTATATTATTATTATTATATTATTTTGACGAAGTTAACTATTAGTATGGTGGAGATCAATAGAATTGATTAATAGTTAAACTCAGAGTGAGTGGTAGTTGAGAGGAGACATGCATTTATTTTAATTTAGGTTATTTAAAGTTATTTAAATTATTTTTTATTTAAGTAATAGTAAAACTAATTATAATTATGACGAGTGTCATACAATATGATGGGTGTCAATTTTAATCATAGGGGGTTTTTAATCACGCATATCTATCAATCCATTATGTGAGTATTAATATGTCTTTCGGCGTAATGATATAGATTATTTTAACTATATAATTATTTGATTTAGAGTTAGAAATATATAAAGTATAATTTTAACTTATTAAATATTATTTTCAACTCTTAAATAATTATAATATAATTATAAATATTTTAATCAATTATACTTAACTCTAATATTAAATAATATTTTTAATTTATAATTATTTAACTAAAAAATATAATTATAAATATTTTAATCAATTATACTTAACTCTAATATAAAATAATATTTTTAATTTATAATCATTTAAGAGTTGAAAATAATATTTAATGAGTTAAAATTATACTTTATATATTTCTAACTCTAAATCAAATAATTATATAGTTAAAATAATATATATAATTTTTATTAGTACTTGTGGTTAGGCTAGTACTATTGCAATTGGTTGCAATCGATTTTTATTAACTCATTGTTCAATTGCTTTTCCACCAATTAGAATTATGAGTTTTTTCTTTTGATATATTTTTTTTAAATTGTAAAGAGTTAAGATGCATGATTTTTAAGTTTCTAATTTATAGAAATTATTGTCTCAAAAAAATTACATCTTATTGTTGGATTTGATGGATCCACTATCTAAATGAATTTTTTAAGGCAAATTTTTAGGTACATTAAGATACTATTTAGTATGTTTAAATTTTCTTTACAAATTTATTTTACACATCCAATAAAATATATTTAACAAATTATTTAGAATGGATATTTAAAAAATTGCACGAGGATAACTAAAATAATATTATTAATAATATAGAAAACATCAATCAACAAGATCTTCGGGGGATTCTTCATGTTGGTTTGGAATCGTTTTGGTGTGTCTGTGGGTGTCCTTCCTGACTGTCGGTGTGTGTCGTGGGTGGCTATGTTGTGCGGTCGTGAGGGGTTTGGCCTTTTTTCTTCGGAGCTTGTATTCTCTCCCTCTTTTTTATTATTTCAGTGTTGTGCCCTCGTGTTTGGGGCAGTTGGAGGTTCGTTTTTGTGTGGTGGTTTTGCATGGTTGCCCAAGGAGGCTCTGGTGGTGAATCGACCACGCTTTTTTGAGATACACTATGTAGTACCCCTTCTCGATCGAACTTGTTAGACTTATATTTTACTACAATTGACTTTTCAGTTGATACATTACTGCTATACTTTATTCAGACTTATTCGATGTTATTTCATGCTTTCACTGGATATGCGATGTATGCTTTCTTGCAGTATTTCAGTACTTGTGATTAATGCTATTTTATGGATTATTGTCATGGACTGACACTTTTACCTTACATATGTGATGTGTTATTTTTATATTGCGTGTTTGCAAGTGTATGGGATGCGAGGGGATGATTTTCCTTCACTCACTCCGGTGAGACAGGGAATGCCATGATTCTCCTCCATCGGTGTGCGTGTCATGTTTGATTATATATTTGTATATATGCATGTGTGGTTCATTGATGTAGGACATTGCAGGTACAAGTATCGGGTAGGTATGGGGTATTGACTCCACCTGGTTTCATAGGTCTGAGCATACCTTATTTGTCCGATGGGAGTGGAGGAGATAGTGGTTGGACCCTAACTTGACTCGCTGTCGCACTCATGTGAGTGTTGTCAGTCAATAATCTTTCCCGTTTGATCGGTATGCGAGTCATGGGGTTTTAGTATTTTCGCTTTGTGAGTCATCTTTTGATCATCCCTCATTTTGCGTGCTTCTGATTATTTAAATGGTTGTTAAATTGAGTGAATTATGTTATTTTTGTGTTGGTGTAATTAGTTGTTTAAATATGCCTTGAGTAATTGATTTAAATTAAATTGATAAAGTTGTTTGAATTGCATGTTAAAATGGCTTAATATATTGTGTTAAATCGTATTTATATATATTGGATAAATTAGTAAGTATATTCCTTTCTATTTAAATTTCAAAATGTCATGTTAAGTTAAAATCTCTTAGAAATGGTAAATGAGAAAAATAAATAATAAAGTTTTTTCCTCTCTACCTTTCTTTTTGACTTTTGGTATTTAATTGTTAAAAGAAAAAGTTTAATTCATAGGAATAAAGTAAATCAGATTTCTTTATTTGTTTAATAGCTTTATTTTGATTGGATGAGAGAAAACTTTTCAACCTAAAAGTTTAGGTTGAAATATTTTTCTATTTATGCCTGTGAGTTCACGGGAAGAGGGGATTCATTTTTGGAAGGCAAAGTTTGAAATTTGTTTGGAAGAAGGAATTGGTTTGAGAATCTGGTTGCAAGGTTGAAGCTCTTCTACAAATTGCTTTCTGGAAAGCTTCACAGGGTGGATAGCCTCTACTTTTATTTTTATATAAAAATTTAAATTTCTTCCCCTTCTTCCTGTATGTTGTGTGAAATATTTGTAAAATGGTTGTAGTTGTTTTGGAGTAGTTGCCATGAGATTTAATGGAAATTTCAGTTCATTATTGATTTAAAATGCTTCTCCAATCTCTTTCTGTGGTTATTTCATGTTTATATTTTAGCTTGAAATCAATTCTTCCATTTATGTTTTATGGATGGAATTGATTTTCTGTGTATGTTGTAGTTTTGAATTGTGAAATTGAAGGTGTTATGCTGGCAAAATTTTGCCAAATTTACCCTCTTTTGTTTCCAATTAAATTCTTCCTGGGTGTTTTAAAAATTAGATGAATGATGAAATTGAGTTAATACTTCCTCTTTCTCTCATCTTTGCCATTGTGATTTTGCCCGAAATTTTTATTGAGACTTGTCAATCTCTTTGGTTTTCAGCCAAATGGGCTTATGGAGAAAAATTTTATAAAAAAATTGTTTACTCTCTCTGTTCTGTCATAGAGGTTTTGGTTGTTTTTATGTTTTTTTTTACCAGTAATAAATTATGTATATGATTATAGTTTTTATTAAAACTTATTTTTTAAAAATATTAAAAATATATATATTTTGATGTATCGGGTTGCGTGGCGGGGAGTTGGGCTCGACCTAGCCACGCCCCCCCAAGCAGCTTGTTGCTCCCCATATATGGGATAGCAGCAGCGCTGCTACCTCATATATGGAGTAGCAGGCTTGCTGCTACCACGTATATGGGGTAGCAACAGTGCTACTACCTTATATATGTGATAGCATGTTGTTGCAGCGGTGGGCCGTGGGCCCCATCGCAAGTTGGAATTTTATTTTTTATTTATTTTTATATATTTATTTTAAATTAATTTAATTAATAATTTTGATTTAAGTTTTTATTTTTTTATGAAAAATAATAATAATTAGAGATAAAGTAATATTTTTTAATACAAATTTGGTATTAAGTAATATTTTGACAATTAATGTTTTTCTTTTATTAAATTTATATTTTATTAATTATTCATCATTAATAATAATTATTATATATATTGTTAGGTCCCGGAGACAACTGAGAGGGGGGGGGGGGTGAATCAGTTGTCAAATGAATTCAAACCAAAATTAACTTAACCAAACTTAATGCTTAATACTGGTAAACCAAACTTTATGTCGGTAGACAGTTTATCAGTTAATTGCAGTACCGGTAAAGATTAATGCATGAAACAGAAAGACAATAACATCCACAACACACAACACCAATGTTTGTACGTGGAAACCCTATAAGGGGAAAAACCATGGTGGGAAACCTTACCCACAATCAGATGATACTACTACAGATAGTATGTGTGTACAATAGGGGGTCTGCACATGCAGAGAGGCCAAGTGCCTAGAGCTCACTGATCAATCACAAATGGGAGTCACACTAACTGCAATTGGATGGTTAAATCCAAAAATAATGTATTGCTCAAAATAGCATCTCCATATGTTGGATTCAGTACCGGTTTAGCTCTGATATGCCTTCTTCAAACCTTCCTTCAACCTTCAAATGTTGTCTGCGTGTATAGCTCTGTTTATTCTCGCATATACCTTATTGCAATCCTTTTCGCATTCACATCCCTTACTTCATCCTTCGATCAAATAAGATCTTACATATATATCGAAGCCTAGGACCAAAATGTGTAGGTCGGCTTTACAAAAGATATTACAATAAAAACAATTTACAAGTAAAACAATAACCGATGCAATATCTGATACAACATGTCGGCTTAATGCATTTACAATAACAACAAAACATCTCCATAGCGTGTCGTGCTGATCTGGAGTAGATAAGCCTGTCGGTGCTTATCCTGGACCTATTTGTCGGTAACAACAAATATGCAAACTCGAATATACCAATGAACAAATCTTCAAGACAAAGTGTCCAAATGATGTCTACGACATAACCAAGTATTCTCCATGTAATTCCAAGTGCCGATGAACAATATATCTTGTCGGTGAACCAAATACCGGTGATTGTGCATAACTCACTCCTAAGACAGTTGAGGAGGATATTGTTGTGATGGGTTGTTGTGATCCCTCCTGAGACAGTTGAGGAGGATATTGTTTATTTATCTAAGCATGCTATGATTTGCAAGTTTATGGGGATCTAGGTGTTCTTGTCTTTCTTGGAATCGTGGGCTCGTCGATCATGGAATCTAGAGGGTGAAATGGAGGTGATATTAGCTGCTAATGGCTATTTTCTGGTAGTGTTTTCATGCATGGCTGACAGAAACAAGGTTTTTAAAGGGGGGCCCTATTTTTATAATCAAGTTGGTCTCTTCATTAAGTCGTGGCATGTGGGCTTCAACCCTACTGAAGATCTTTCATCGCGGGTTCTGGTCTGGGTAAGACTTTCGTGGTTTCTGTTGGAATTTTGAAGAGAGGACATTTTCAATCTCATTGTTTCTCAACTAGGTAAGCCAGTAGGACCGTTACGACAAATGATGGAGAAAAAGGTAATCTCCTACGCCCGCATTTATGCAGAAATCGATTTGAATAATCCTTTACCAGATTCCATAGAGATCCAGTTGGGTCTAAACTCTTGGATACAACAGCTTGATTATGAGACTTGTCATTCCGTTGTCAGACTTGTCATGAATATGGCCATCTACAACGGATATGCCCAAAATCTAAACCTACAGGGACCTCCAGAGGGGGGTCGATCAATCCCCCTCCTAAGCAAGATAAAGGGAAGGCTCCTATGGTGGTGGATAAGGAGGGCTTTACTCTAGTTAAAACTCGTAATAAAGGACGAGGACAAAAAAGGACTCTTCAGGATAGAAAATTTGATGAGGTATTTAACAAGTTTGAGGTTTTGGTTGATTGAGAACAATTTGATGGGGCTATTGCTAATATGTTGAGTGGTCAGGAGTTTGATTCTAGCGATTATTGATAAGGATCAGGGTACTGAAAATCAAGTTGAATCCCAAGAGGTCAATTTAGGGGTGCAAATGGATACAGACGTACCTTTGGAGGATCCTACTGTTTTGAGATCTAGTGGAGGCATTGAAATACAAGAGAGATCAAGTTTGGCTTGCTCGAGGGTGCCTTTGGAGAAAGACTCACTTGGGGGTAGCAAAAGTAAGGACACTTAATCGGTGTTGGGTATTCAACAAAAAAAATTAAAAAAAGGGTTATCTAAGAAGATCACTAAGGTGGCTAGGAAGAAGGATCAAGAGAAGGTCAAGCTGGTTGGAGAGACATTGGTGGAATCTAGTTCTGTAAAGACTATTGATTCTCACTTTCCCTCCTCTCAAAAATGATTGTCCTCTCTTGGAATGTAAGGGGGTTGAATAGCACCCCCAGACAAAAGGCTATTTGTGATTTGATTGGGTCTTTCTCTCCTAATGTGGTCTTCATTCAGGAGACTAAGTTATATGTTAATGGCATGCTTAATAAGGTATTTGTAATTTGGCCTAGATGTTACTATTAGTGCATTGGATCTCAGGGTAACTCTGTAGGTTTGGCTATTTTGTGGGATCGGCGGAGGTTGGTACCATTATGGTGGATCTCTTGCAGGTCCTCTATCTCATTGGTGGCCACTTGTTGTGTGACTGGGGAGACTCTCCTCTTAACTAATATCTATGCACCTATTGATCTTAGGGGTAAATCTTTGCTTTGGTCTCATATTCAATTTGTTCGATCTCTTGGCCCTTTATTTACTTGGATTTTGGCAGGTGACTTTAATGCTATCTCCATTTTGGAAGAGAAAAGAGGAGGCAGTGCAAGATTAGAACCTTCTGCAGAGCTTTTGCGAAATAATATTGAATTTCTAAGGGTATTTGATGTCAAACCTAATAATGGGATGTTCACTTGGAATAATAAAAGGTATCGATCAAAGGTTATAGTTGAGAGGTTGGATAGATTCCTTGTGTCTTGCTACTAGATGGGGGATAGTTGGACTACCTATTTAGAAATTTTAGACTGGAGAGGTTCTGATCATTGGCCGATCAAGTTAACAGCTGTCAGGTTTGCTGTGTCTAAGAATCCCACTTTTAAGTTTTAGCTGATGTGGCTTCGGGATTCTTCACTCCATGACTTTATGTTCAATTGGTGGAATGAGGGAAGGCCTGCTTATGGGACTGCTATGTACTCGTTTGTCAAGCAATTGCAATTCATAAAATATAAGTTAAAAAAGATGGAACAAGTCGCATTTTGGCAATATTTTTTTAGCTAAAAGATGTGCTCAGATACGGGTTGATGCTATTACCCATGAAATCAGAGATCGTGGCTTATCTACTACCTTATTAGGAGAAGAATCTATAGAAGTTAAAGAATTAGAGGAATGTGATCTTAGAGAAGAGATTTATTGGAAACAAAAGGCTCGAGTTGATTGGCTTCAAGAAGGGGATAGAAATACAAAGTTCTTTCATTATACTATTAAGGGAAAAAGACAAGGAAGTTTCATTAATTCTCCCCTTTCCTTAGATGGAGTTCTTCTTTCCTCTCAGAGTGAGATTACTCAGGAAGCCACTAGATACTTTGAGAATTTGTTTGTAGAGGATTCTTCTCATGCTAGTAGGGAGGAAGGGTTGGTACTTGATTGTATTCCCTCCATAGTTATTGATGAAATGAATGGAATCCTTTGTAAGCCCATATTAATTTCTGAGGTTGAATTTGTGGTTTTTGGAATGAAGAAGGGTAAAGCTCCAGGGCCTGATGGTTTCCCCATTGAATTCTCTCAAGAATTTTGGGAAATCATTAAGATGGATCTTTTGGAAGTTGTGTAGGAATCATTCAGGAGCAAGAAAATGCTCAAGGTTATGAATGCTACTTTTCTTGCTTTCATTCCAAAAAAGGAGGGTGCAAATTCCTTGGATTCCTTTAGACCCATAGCATTGTGAAATTTGCTCTATAAAATTATCACAAAGTTGATTACTGAACGGCTTAAACCATCGTTGGAAAGACTAATATATGTTGAACAAGGTGGTTTCATGGCTGGGAGACAAATATTGGATGGGATCATTATGGAAGAAGAAGTTGTGCACTCTATGGTAGCTTCTAAGGAGAAATCTATGTTCATTAAGTTAGATATGGCCAAAGCTTATGATAGGGTCAAATGGAGTTTCCTGCATAAAGTCCTCGTTGCTTTTGGGTTTAGTATGGAATGGATCAGTTGGGTCTTGAGTTGTATTACCTCCACCTCATTTGCGATTCTTATTAATGGTGAGCCTACTAAACTTTTTGGTGCTTCAAGGGGCCTCCGGCAAGGGGGTCCTCTCTCCCCTTATTTGCTTATTTTAATGGCTGGAGGATTAGGAAGGTTTATCAAATCTAGAATTAATCATGGCTTGATTCGGGATTGGAAATGGGGTCCTTGTCTTCCTCCTTCTTCACATCTTCAGTTTTTTGATGAAACTGCTCTTATGGGTGTTGCCAAAATCAATGAAGCTACCAACTTCAGAAGAGCTTTAAATATTTATTTGAGAGCCTTGGGGCAGCAGATCAATGATGGGAAATCCTTTATTTTCTTTTTTTAATACCCCTACTCCTATTCAACCCAGCATTGTTGGTATTTTAAGGTTCCAAATTGGGTCTCTCCCTTTTGTCTACATTGGAATTCCTCTCTCAGCGAGTCGGGTTCCTAGGGGTTTCTGGCAGGAAATCTTGGATAAGCTTCGACATAAGGTTAGTCATTGGACTAATAGATGACTCTCAACTACGAGAAGAGTAGCACTCCTAAATTTTGTGATTCAGGCTCTTCCCATTTATAGGTGTTGTGTGCAGATGGCTCCGACCAGCTTCATTAAGGATTTTGATGCCCTTTCTTGCCAATTCTTATGGATAGGTAACTTTCTTTATTCGAAGTGGAATCTGGTTAAATGTGACTTTGTTTGTAGATCTAAACAGGATGGTGGTTTGGGTTTGCATCAAGCAAGCATGAATGGTCGTGCTCTTGTTGTCAAACTCTTTTGGAGGTGGTGTATCAATCAGGATCAAGTTTGGGCCAAAATTATCAATGTCAAGTACTTAGGGGGAGTGGATGGAAAGGATGTTCCTCAGTGTATTATGTCTGGTGGTGGTTCTATGATTTGGTATACTCTTAAGAGAGGGGCTCAGTTGGTTAAGCAAGGCCTTTTCTGCATTCGTAACAAGGGTGTTGAGGCCTTGTTTTGGTGTGATTCCTGGGATGGGTTCCCCCCCCATTCTTTCTCAATTTCCTCATATTTGGCCTCTTAGTACTATCTTTCTTGATGTTGGTTGGAGTAGGGTGGAGGATTTTAAAGTCTCTCTAAGAGTGGGGCAAAGGGAGGTGGTCAGATGGAAGGAGCCACATGAGTGGCCTCCTAGAGGTTCAGTGAAGGACATGGAGGATCTTGCCAAGATTTTAAATGGTAGAATGTGCAATTCTTTAAAAGGAGTTGATACTCTTGCTTGGGGTCCTAATCCTAAGAGCATGTTTATTGTGGCATCAGGTTACCATGAGTTAGATAGGATAACCTTCGGGGATGTGCATGTGCCTTGGTGGAAGCAGGTTTGGAACAGATTTTCTTGGCCCAAGTGTAATTTCTTCTTGTGGTTGGTAGTTCAGAACAGATGTCTCACTTGGGAGAATCTTCAAAAGCGTGGCTTCCAAGGGCCTTCTATTTGTACTCTTTGTAGTAGACATGAGGAGACTAGTTCTCACCTTTTCTTTCAGTGTTCTTTCAGTATGGAGATATGACATTGGTGGTGGGGAGCTTGGAAGCATACTTGTGTGCATGTTGGTTCTTTGGTTGATTATTGGAATAGTCTTGGGTGTTCTCCTACTAAGACTTCTTTCCTCCAGGTGGCTTGGGAGATTGGCCCTTGTTTTATTATTTGGCAAGTGTGGTTAGAAAGAAACCGCAAGATCTTTCATGATAAGAGGAAGGGGGCTAAGCATATTTGGTTGAGAGTCATTAGCATGGTTCAGGAAACTCTATCGACCAAGTGTGATCTCTCTATAGACATTGACCCTGGAGATGTACAAGTTATTCATAATTTGATGATTTTTGGTGATAATTCTAAAGATAGTTTTCATAAGAGGCAACAGGTTAAGGGTAGGCAAAAAAAAGGAAGGCTCAACGTCCTGGTAAGTGGTCTCCTCCTTTGGTGGGACCCTGAAGATTATTACTGATGGGTCTTCTAGAGGGAATTTTGGACATGTTGGAGTTAGAGGAATTGGTAGGGATAGCTTTGGAAATGTTTTTTTTATCTTTTCTATGTATAAGGGTCTACATACTTATAACCTTATGGAGGCTATGGTTGTTCTGGTTGCTTTGGAGAGAGGATGTGCTCTCAGATAGAAAAGTATTGTTTGTGAGTCAGACTCTCAATTTGTGATTGATATACTAAACCGACAGAGGTTGGATGATATGGAGTGGCATCTGGCAGTGGTGGGTAGGCAGATCCTTTATTTGAAAGACTCTTTGGAGTCAATTTCTTTTTGTTATGTTCCCTATGAGTGGAATAGGGTTGCCAGTTGTTTAGCTAAGTGGACTATTGAGAGAATGGATGGCTAGAATGTGGGTGATTAGGGACAACTCCCCCCAGATTATGCTCAATCTCTCGAGATGATTGTTAAAGAAGACAAGATGATTTAGTTGGGGTCCTTCTAGGATCTTTCTTTTGAGCTTGGTACTCCTCTGTTTTGTACTACCTTTTCTGATTTAATAAATTTTTACCCCTTTTTCTTTCAAAAAATAAAAATAAAATATTATTAATAATATAGTACTAATATTTGTAATAATAAATTAATAAATAACAACATAATAATAATGAATATATAAAAACTTATACAATAATGTTATACTATAATTATAATAAATTAATAATATAATAATTAAAATACAATAATATAAAAATCTTGATGTTTATCTATATGACTCTAATCATAACTTAATCTTCAATCTAATCATATCTCCGATTGAACCTTAACATATTTAACTTAAGTCTAACCTAACACCAACTTTAAACATTACTCTAACTAAACCATAATCGAAACTTAATTTTTGGATTGTATTTAAAATATCATGCATTTATTAGTATACAATTATAATATATTAATACTATATAATTAAAAAATAATAATATAAGAATCCTAATGTTTATCTATATACACTAATGCTAACTTAATCTTTAATTATAATAATATAAGAATCCTAATGTTTATCTATATACACTAATGCTAACTTAATCTTAAATCCAATCATATCTCTAATTGAACTTTAAAATATTTAACCTAAGCCTAACCTAACACCAACTTTAAACATAACCCTAACTTAATCATAATCCTATCTCTAATTGAACTGTAAATTTATTTTTTGGAGTGTATAACATACATTTATTAGTATGGATGATAGAATATTACTAAAACATTTAAAATTATTTTAAACAATAAAAATTGAAATCATGAAATGATACAATGAAAAAAATGGGAGGAGGTTCACACGTTCTAGGGCTTCACAACAGGGTTCCAAGGAATGGAAGATGGCGGCAAGATGCCAGTGCAGGATGGCAAGGTGTAGCAAGGCTTCAAAGCAGGGCTGCAGGAAATGGTAGATGGTGGCAAGGTTTTAGTGTCCCTCATTAGGCTCACCAAGGATAGACAAAGGATGCCCCTCGTTTCGGCCAATACCCAAATTTTGACATCAACCCCTTCGCCAAAATATTCAGGGACAAACCTTTTATCAAACTGGTTTCAGACTTACCTTCAAGGAACTGATGGTTGAATCATTTCGCATGTCTACAAGACCAGTCAGATAGCTCCGACACTTTTTTCAATCATCCTCTTGCTCAACTAGCCCGCTCATTTCATTTTCATCCCCACAAAGTAAAAGGAAATCTGCAGAATCATTTGAACTCCAACACTTATGCCCAAGGAGTTTCTCACAACCAAGGGGTGCGTAAGGACTCCAGAGGACACCCAGGCCACTGCCCACCTTTTCAAAAATCATTTGGGTGGGGAAAAAAATTCAAAATTCATTTGGGCGGGAAAAAAAATTCAAAACACTGTCAAAAAGCTTCCACTTCCGAATGCATTTTGATCAAAACACCAGAAGAAACAACCGATTTTTGACATCTGCAAAGCATCTCCATCCGCATCTCAACAGTTCAAGGATTGTCTCGCCGAAGGGGAAAGTGGAGCAGATCAACAAGGTGATCATGGAGACCCCCTCAAGTCGAAACCAGTGCACTTTGTGTGAAAAAGAAAACAGGCAAATTTTAAAGAGGCGGACTCCTCTTTTCCCATCCCGACTCGGGCTCCAGTTGAGAATGCTTCCACTATCAAGATAACCTTTCCTGACCACGTTCTCTCCCAGTCAGTCTCCTTTCTTCGAAAATCGGCTCTCATCGGTAATTTTAGTTCTTCAATCCCTCTTCAAACTCTACTTTCATGGGCAAATAGTCACTGGTTGGGTCTTCTTGACATTTTCTTCATTGACAGACATTCGGGGTTTTTTATAGCTCTATTTTCTTCATCTGAAGATAGAGATGCAGTTCATAAAAACAAAGGCTGGTTTTGTCAAGGGGCTGGTCTTTTTACCTTATCCTGGATTCCAAATTTTAAATTGGATGCTAATCTTTGTAGATTTTACCCCCACTGGATCTCTTTTCCGTGTTTGTCTTTGGAATACTGAGGCCTGGATATTTTGGAGACCATGGCCAATCAACTAGGCATCTTTGTTTCTCATGATCTTATACCCTTTGAAACAATCCAAAGAGATGTTAGAGTTTGCCTTCTCCTTGCCTCAAATAAAACCTTTCCAAGGCACTTAACCATCACATCAAAATGGGGTTTGTGGCATCAAGACATTGTTCTGGATAATGCAAAGCTCATCTGCAAATATCAGCACCAACTAGGCCATTTCACTCATTCTTGTAGTGGTCATGAGTGCTCAAAGCTTTTAGTCTGTAAAAATCACTGCTCAGACCCTCTTCTGTGCACTGCCCACCAGTGCGAGGTAGTCTTGTTTTCTGATCATGTACAATCATGTAATGTTCTCTCTGAACCTCAGGATGCCTTAAATCTTGAGCCATCCTACATTCAGTGGATTAATCAGTTGACACTTTTTTTTTATCAAGTATAGCTGGATTCTTTATAGCTATAAATCTGCCTCCACGCCCACACCAGTTCTCCAATTATGTGACAAAACATCTGATGACAGAGAAGCTATAGTTCGGGATCTAATGTTCAATGAATCCCCGATTGATATTCAGAGTTTAATGCAGAATTTATCAGTTTCAAGGATCGCTGTCTCAAATAAGGAGGGTCATATCCAGGAGGTAGCAGATGATATCCTGTCCACTTTAGCTGCCACTATGATTGAGGAAATTGCAAAGGAGGAAGGTGTTAGTATGACAAATGTAATGTGTCCCTTACGAAAAACAAGGTGTTGTTGTTCAACTATTGACCTCTTAGATAAAGGGGAACTCCCCTTGGAAATTAGGCAGGAAGAAATGGAAACCCCTCCACAAGATGGTGAGATAAAAAAAAAAATTAGCTATGCACAATCTTTATCGGTTGAGCAGAGCCCCAGCTTGAAATCATAAGTGTATACAACCCCAAAAAAGAGAGGTAGGAAACCGAACTCTGTGAAGATTCAAGAAGAAATAGAGGCAGGTGTGCAAAGTACTCTAGATGGAAAATTCAAGGTATGAAAAAGAATTACAAGGAGTGCAAAAGGCACTCCCGTTTCATAATGAAAATGATTTCTTGGAACGTCAGGGGCATTAATGCTCCTGACAAAAGAGGAAGAATCAAATCTCACCTTGATTCTTCAAAGGCTGACATCTTTATACTCCAATAAACGAAGTTATCATAGGAAATGTATCACAAAATAGTGGCTAAATGGACACAATTTGGATCTGCCCACATGCAAGGTGTTAGGGCCTCAGGAGGATTACTTACATTATGGAATCCTAAGAAAGTTCAAGTTCAATTATTAGATCAAGATCATAATTGGAAAATGTTGAAAGTAGTATGCTATGACATGACCTTTATGGTATTTAATGTTTATGGCCCCATCCCCACTCAGGAAAAGAAAGACCTATGGGACAAACTGACTCTTTTACTCCAATAGAAGAAGCACAAAATTTTATCATTGGAGGAGACTTTAATGAAATCTTGTCTCATAAGGAGAATCAAGGAGGAATTTGCCCACCCCCATGATCTATGCAGGATTTTCTAAGTTTCATCATAGAAAACAACTTATTGGATGTGATTCCCAACAATGGTCTCTTCACTTGGACTAACAGGAGATCAGGCTTCCTTCAGATTCCAGAGAGACTCGACAGGTTTTTCATCCCCTTGGAATGGCGCCTTAATCAGGTCAGTTATTATTCAGACATTCTTCTTATTTCTGAATCAGACCACTTCCCAGTCCAAATTGTCCTTGAATGGCAAAAACAGAACCCTATGTCATGTTTTGGTTCCTCCTTCAAGTTTGAGCACATGTGGTTTAGACATCTGCATTTTTAGGCTTTATTAAGACAATGGTGGGTATCAGCCCCTGCATGTAGTGGAACAAAGATGTTCCAATTTTTTAAGAAACTTCTATTTATTAAGGTCCAGGCTAAGGAATGGAATAGAAAGATCTTTAAGAATGTTTTTGCTCAAAAAAAAATCATTGCTCAATAGCCAGAAGAAGTTAACCAAAACATAATTTCCAAGGGATTGGATCAGCTCCTGCATTCTACACAGAAGGGTCTTCAAAGTGAGTGGGAAGAAGCCTATAAGAGAGAAGAAGAATATTGGAGATAGAAATCAAGAGAGCTCTGGCTAAAGCAGGGAGATAAGAACACCAAATTATTTCATGCTTCCACAAAACAAAGAAAAGCATCTAATGTTATATTCTCGATCAAGCAAGCGGACACAGGGGTATTGATTAAGAATTTAATAGATATTCAAGATGGAGTAAAGTTTTTCAAGAGTCTATTAGCTCCCTTACCTTCTAATTTAGATCCTTTTTGGAAAGATAATGTTGAGCTTCTACTGCAATCTATCCCACCTTTGATCTTCGACCAGGATAACAGAGTCCTACTGGCCCCCTTCACTCTAGAGGAAGTCCACAAAGTGGTATTCTCCCTTTCCCCAAATAAAGCCCCAGGTCCGGATGGGTTCACCGCCCTCTTTTTTCAAAAGTGTTGGGATGTGATTGGTTTTGACCACTTAGTGGTAATGGAAGAATGCAGGAAAAGGGGAGCAATGCTAAAAAAAATTAATGCAACAAATATTGTTCTCATCCCAAAAACCCCTTCTCCATCAACATTTGCTGAGTTCGGACCTATTTCTCTTTGTAACACAATCTATAAGATTGTAACTAAGGCCATTTACCTTAGAATGCATTACCTCATTCCTAAGATCATCTCACAAGAACAAGGGGGTTTTGTCCCAAGCAAGGAGACTATGGAAGGAGCCCTAGTAGCACATGAGGTTTTACACTCTATCCATGATAACCAAGAAGTAAATTTTATTGTCAAACTTGATATGATGAAAGCATACAACCGGGTTAAGTGGGATTTTCTTTTTAAAGTATTATCAAAATTCGGCTTCTCAGACAAATGGTGCAAATGGATCAAAACTTGTGTCTCAGGTGCGCATTTTTCTATTCTAATAAATGGGCATCCCTTAGGGTTTTTTCAGGGTACACAGGGAATAATACAAGGTGACCCTTTATCACCTTTTCTCTTCATTCTCATGGCAGATACCTTGAGCAAATACATCAATTTTCAATCTTCAAAAGGACTTTGGCTTGGTGTCACTCTTCCAGGTACTTTAATAACAGTAACTCACTCTCTTTTTGCTGATGATACATTGTTATTTGGTAAGTCTTCTCTAAAAGAAGCCAGGCTCATCAAGCAAACACTGGATATCTATTCCTCTGCTTTGGGTCAGAAAATTAATGCTGCCAAGTCTAAGATTTTCATTTTCAACACACCTTCAATCTTGTCACTAAGAATATGCAAGACTTTGGGCTTCTCAATGGACCAATTGCCATCTTCCTAACTTGGCATCCCCTTTTTTATGGGAACAAACAAACCTTCTTATTGGTCTGTTGTCATTGGTAGAATCAAGGCACAAATTTCAGCTTAGAAAGTAAGGTGGCTTTCACTATCACGTAGAATCCTTCTTATCAAGTCGGTGTTAACAGCAATACCAAACTATTACATGTCTATTCTCAAAGCTCCCTCATCCGTCATTCAACAATTGCAGAAACTTGTTAGAGATTTTCTATGGAATAGTAATATGACAAATGAAAGGAAAATCCCCTTAGCCTCTCTAGAAAATATGTCATGCCAAAAATCCCAAGGGGGAGTGGGACTTCACAATCTGAAGCATCGCAACAAGGCTTTTGGAGGGAAACTAAGCTGGAAAATGTACACTAATCCTGTTTCCAAATGGTGTCAGATTATGCAAGCTAAATATTTGGACAACACTCAATCATCAAGAGTGTTGACAATTTTAGACCCTCCAAAGGGGTCCGCTATTTGGAATTTTATGATGGATTCAAGAAATCTAATATCTAAGTATGTTTCATAGTAAATCAATATTGGTCTCAGTGCTAACTTCTGGACAGACTCATGGTGTGGGCATCCTCCCATTGCTCAATTGGATAACATGGAAGACATTATGAATATAGCTATAGCTCATTGGGGTACAAAATTGAGTGACCATGTGTCTACTGTAGAAATATTTTCAGGGAAAATAATCTGGAAAGATCCCACTCTTCTCCCAATATCCATCCAACAATCTTCCTCATTGGCAAATATTTTATTGAATAGGACAGTTCTCATGTCTAACAGAGATGATGTGTTATTTTGGGTAGCTTCAAAATCAGGGCAATATTCAATTAAAGAAGGTTACAATGCCTTACAATGGGGTTGCAGCAGTAAGGTAAGTAGTCGGGCATACTCTTTATGTTGGAATGACATTGTTCTACCAAAAGCAGGTTGTTTTGCATGGTTAACGTTGAACAAAAGAATCCTAACAGCAGATAGACTAGTAAAACTAGGCATTACACAAGCTTTTAATTGTGTATTTTGTGACTTAGAGGAAGAATCAGTTAATCATTTATTTTTACACTGCACCTTTGCCTCCCAATGTTGGTTCTTCATCATGAATAAACTCCAAGTTATGTTGCCCTTTCTGAAATCACTATGGGATATGTTTAACTCTTGGCCTCTTTTATTTTTTACATCAACCCTCTCAGGCATTTGGAAATGTGCTCCTGCTCACATTATTTGGGCCATTTGGTGGGAGAGGAACAAAAGAATTTTTAGAAAAACATCCTCTTCTCTGGATCAAGTTTTGATCAAATTGGAAAATTCGATTGCAGAAATCATAAATTCTTCTCTCACTAATTCCAAGGACATCCAGTCATTTACCCGGTGGGATAAGGTAATTGCAAAATCAAGGAATGGTATTAATTTGCCAATAGGGACTCCCCTGAACTGATCCTTAGCTCATGTGATAGATAGGTCATCCATAAAATGGGTACCCCCAGCACCTAATTTCTTTAAGATCAACTTCGACGACTCTTCCCATGGAAACCCAGGGAAGTCGGGAATTGGAGTTTGCATTTGAGATCAATTTGGCAAAATGTGTGCTTTCCAAGCATCACCCATCCCTCGGGGTACAAATTGTTGAAATGTGGCGACTGATTAGCAAAGTACTGTACACTCAGCACGTATCCTCGCTGGGGTCCGAGGCCGGGCCGGGCCCCGGGCAGGGGTTCGGGGGCGGCAGCCCCTGAGAAATATTTTTTTTGCCGTTTTTTGTTGATGAAAACCGACATTGTAATAAAACCCTAAAAAAGGCCGACTTTGTTTGTTGCCCTAAAAACGCATGTTATAAGCGGCTGGGATGCTTAAGGCATTGTAAGGTTGATGTACTGTTTTTTGCTGGATAATAAGAAAGATTGGATGGCTGTGTATGGTGGACATAACCCATTCTGGGTGAACCACGTTAAATCTCTGTGTTATCTGTGTCTTGTTTTATTTCTTTATCTTTTGTATTTAAATCTGTATATAATTGTTAGTTCATATTTGCTTCGGATCTGCTTGAAACCCTAACAATTGGTATCAGAGCGAGGTTTTCTGTAAATTGGCAGGAATTTCAGATTTGAGTGGGAGCAATGGAGGATTTCAAATTCAAGGTCGAAAAGTTTAACGGCCAGAATTATCAGTTATGGAAAATGCAGATGGAGGATTACCTGTATCAAAAGGATTTGTGGTGGCCATTGGAAGGAAAGGCAAAGAAACCGACCACAATATCAGATGAAGAGTGGGACATTTTAGATAGAAAGGCACTGGGATCCATTCGATTGTGCCTTGCGTCGTCTGTAGCATTCAATATAATAGAAGCAAAAACGACTGTAGATTTGATGGAAACATTGGCTAAGCTGTATGAGAAACCCTCGGCTTCGAATAAGGTATTTCTTATGAAGCGTTTGTTTAATTTGAAAATGAGTGAGGGAGGATATGTAGCGGAGCAATTAAATGAATTTAATACAATTACCGGTCAATTGTCTTCGGTAAAAATTACCTTTGCAAAAGAGGTTAGGGCTCTCTTGATTTTATGTTCTTTGCCAGAAAGTTGGAATAGCTTGGTTATGGCTGTAAGTAACTCTGTCTCTGGTAAAAATACTTTGGTATTTGATGATATTGTTGGTGTTATCTTAAGCGAGGAAATGCAAAGGAAAAGCACAGGTGAGACTCCAACATCATCGGGTAGTGTTTTGAATGTGGAGAACAGAGGAAGATCAAAGGAAAGAGGAAAAGGCCCTGGGAATGAGAAGTCACGAGGGAAGTCAAAGAAAGGACGCTCTCAATCTAGAGGAAAGAAAGATTGCTGGTACTACGGAAAGCCTAGTCATCTAAAGAAAGACTGTTGGTCTTGGAAAAACAAAGAAGGAGACAAAAATGAAAATGACAATAAGGAAGCTAATATTGCAAGTAATACTTTACAAGATGCTTTAATCTTATGTTTGGATAATGTTAATGATTCCTGGGTAATAGATTCTGGGGCTTCATTTCATGCTACACCCCATAGAAAATATTTTCTAGATTATGTTCAAGGTGATTTTGGACAGGTATATTTGGGTGATGATGAGCCCTGTCAAATTGTTGGAAAAGGAAAGATAAAGATCAAGTTGTAGAATGGTAATGACTGGTTTTTGCAGGAGGTAAGACATGTTCCTAATTTAAGAAGAAATTTAATTTCTGCAGGGCAACTAGGTAGTGAAGGTTGCATAGTTACCTTCTCAAACAGTATGTGGAAGGTCACTAAATGATCATTAGTAGTAGCTAAAGGTGTGAAGGTAGGCACATTATATCTGTGTATTGGTAATACTTACTCTACCTTAGCTACTACAGATAAAGTTACTGCAGGGACAACAACAATAAATGTTGCAAGAACAGATTCGATAATGTGGCACCATAGGCTTGGGCACATGAGTGAGAAAGGGATGAAAATCCTTCACTCTAAAAATCTATTGCCAGGACTAAAGAAGATTGATTTAGAGTTCTGTGAAAACTGTGTTTATGGTAAACAGAAAAGAGTCAGATTTCTCAAGGTTGGGAAAGAGAAGAAGAGTGAGAAGTTAGAGCTTGTACATTCAGATGTATGGGGACCGGCTCAGGTATCATCTCTTGGTGGCTCTTGTTATTATGTTATTTTTATTGATGACTCAACTAGAAAAACATGGGTATATTTCCTAAAACAAAAATCAGATGTTTTTGAAACTTTTAAGAAATGGAAAGCTTTGGTTGAGAATGAGACAGGAAAAAAGTTGAAGTGTCTCAGATCGGATAATGGAGGTGAGTATTGCCGCAAAGCATTTGAAGATTACTGTTCCTTAAATGGGATTCGAAAGAAGAAGACAGTTCTAGGAACTCCACAGGAAAATGGTGTGTCAGAGAGAATGAATAGGACCATCATGGAACGTGCGAGGAGCATGAGATTGCATGCTAGATTGCCCTTACATTTTTGGGCAGATGTTGTACATACTGTTGTCTATTTGATAAATAGAGGACCTTCAACCCCTTTGGATGGTGGTATTCCAGAGGAGGCATGGACTGGTAAAAAGGTAAATTATTCTTTTCTAAAAACATTTGGTTGCGAAGCTTTTGTCCATGTTGATAAAGAAAACAGAACCAAGCTTGATGCTAAATCTCATAAATGTACCTTTATTGGATATGGGATAGATGAATATGGCTATCGGTTATGGGATTTTGAAAATAAGAAAATAATTAGAAGTAGAGATGTTATATTCAATGAGAAGGTTATGTATAAAGAACAGATGCAGGAAAAGAAGCATGAACAGGACAAACAAGAATATGTGGTGTTGGATGAGATTCCTGAAAATGAACTGCCATAGGTACCTGATGCTCAGCAACAACAGATTGTCCCACAAACTCCTGCAAGTGTTAGACGTTCTACGAGGACAAGTAGACCCCCTGAAATATTTTCTCCTTCTTTGTATTCTATTTTATTAACGAATTCTGGTGAACCAGAAGAATATGAAGAAGCAATGCAGGTGGATGTCAAACAACAGTGGCAACTAGGCATGAAAGAGGAGATGGACTCCTTGATGAAAAATAAGACTTGGGACTTAGTCCCTTTACCTGCAGAAAAAAGAGCCTTGCCTAACAAATGGGTTTATTGGCTGAAGGAGGAGGAAGGAGGTCAGAAAAGATATAAGGCCAGACTTGTGGTAAAAGGTTTTGCACAGAAAAAGGGTATAGATTATGATGAAATATTTTCTCCAGTTGTAAAAATGACTTCAATTAGAACTGTACTTAGTCTTGTGGCTGCAGATGATTTACATCTTGAATAATTAGATGTCAAAACAGTTTTTCTCCATGGAGATTTGGAGGAGGAAATTTACATGTTGCAACCACAGGGATATGAGGTCAAAGGTAAGGAGAACTTGGTGTGTAGGTTGAAGAAAAGTCTGTATGGCCTAAAGCAAGCACCTCGACAATGGTATTTAAAATTTGATAGTTTCATGGCTGAACACGGTTATCATAGATGTCATTCTGATCATTGTGTATATTTTAAGAGATTTGATAATGGAAGTTATATTATCCTGTTGCTTTATGTTGATGACATGCTTGTTGCTGGGTCTAACATGCAACATATAAATGATCTTAAACAGAAATTAGCTAAATCATTTGCTATGAAGGATTTGGGTGCAGCTAAGCAAATTCTCAGTATGAGGATTACACGGGACAGGAAAAATAGAACCTTGAATTTGTCCCAAAGTGAGTATATAAAGAAGGTGTTGAAAAGATTTAACATGCAGGATGCAAAAGCAGTTAGTACACCTTTGGCTAGTCATTTCAAATTGACTAAGGAGATGTGCCCAAAGGCACAGGAAGAGGTTAATAAAATGTCTAACATCCCGTATTCATCAGCTGTTGGCAGTCTGATGTATGTAATGGTATGCACAAGGCCAGATATTGCACATGCAGTGGGAGTTGTGAGCAGGTTTATGAGTAATCCGGGTATGGAACATTGGAATGCTGTGAAATGGATTCTTCGGTATTTGAAAGGAACTACTACGAAGGCATTATGTTTCAAAGGATCTAATGCTGCTCTAAATGGATTTGTTGACTCTGATCTGGCGGGTGATATTGATTCATGGAGGAGTACTACAGGGTATGTTTTTACTATAGGGGGAACTGCAATCAGTTGGATTTCTAGGCTGCAAAAGGTTGTTGCACTTTCAACCACTGAAGCTGAGTATGTTGCTGCTACAGAAGCCAGCAAAGAGATGATTTGGTTGCAATGTTTTCTGAAGGAATTGGGTCAGACACAAGAGGATAGCCCATTGTATACTGATAGCCAGAGTGCCATTCATCTTGCGAAGAACTCTGCTTTTCATTCAAGGACAAAGCACATTCAGCTCAGGTACCACTTCATCCGGACTATTTTGGAGGAGGGTCAGTTACGGCTTGAGAAGATTCACACAAGTGAGAATCCTGCCGATATGTTCACAAAGGCAATTCCACAGGAGAAGCTGATTTCTTCATCAGTTTCCATTGGTCTTCTTGATTGATAATTGTGGAATTTATACCAGTCAAGTCCTAGTGTTTTATCCAGCGGATGTTGCATGTACAGTGGTGTCGTGTAGTATCAGTCTCCAAGTGGGAGATTGTTCGGTGTGGAGCCTGATCAGTCTCCAAGTGGGAGATTGTTGAAATGTGGCGACTGATCAACAAAGCACTGTACACTCAGCACGTATCCTCGCTGGGGTCCGGGGCTGGGCAGGGGTTTGGGGGTGGCAGCCCCCGAGAAAAGCAGGGGTTCGGGGGCGGCAGCCCCCGAGAAATTTTTTTTTTGCCGTTTTTTGTTGATGAAAACCGACATTGTAATAAAACCCTAAAAAAGGCTGACTTTGTTTGTTGCCCTAAAAATGCATGTTATAAGCGGCTGGGATGCTTAAGGCATTATAAGGTTGATGTACTATTTTTTGCTGGATAATAAGAAAGATTGGACGGCTGTGTATGGTGGACGTAACCCATTCTGGGTGAACCACGTTAAATCTCTGTGTTATCTGTGTCTTGTTTTATTTCTTTATCTTTTGTATTTAAATCTGCATATAATTGTTAGTTCATATTTGCTTCGGATCTGCTTGAAACCCTAACACAAATAACTTGGCGGAGGTAAATGCCTTACTAGCTAGTCTGGTGTTAGCAAGGATGTGTGGCTTCTCCAATATACACATAGAAGGGGATTCATTAGTTATTATTGATTCAATTACCTCAAAAAGATCTAAGACCCAGCATCTTTCATATGTTTTGAAGCACACCTTGGATCTTCTCGACACTTTTTCAGACTGCATTGTCAGCCACACATTAAGAGAGGGCAACTTTGTTGCTGACATGTTAGCAAATATGGGTTGCGATGGCATTTCAGTTGAGTCGGTTGCAATTCCCACTAAACTGTCTTCTTTTCCCAAATTGCTTGAATTGGTACAAAAGGAAAGTACAACACTCTAATCACAAATTATTTCCTAATAAATACTCGCATGTAAGCATTTAACCGGTGCCTGTGTACAAGAAGGTTGACAGGACACTAGCATTTATGCTTTTAAATGCACTTTGTAGATGGTATGAATGAAATTTTAGTGTGAAATACTCTGGGGTTTTTCACAACATCACTTCACACGGGGCAAAACAAACTCAGGCCTCTCACACATCCTCTCGACTTCATTACGATCACAAATTAATGCAAGAATCACAAAAAGGATCCTAAAAATTTGATCATTTGTTGTACTTTGAGATGGTAATTTTTGTTTATAAATGGAACTAGCTTGTTTTTATATACACAGTTCTCAGCGGAAATTTTTGAAATCTTTTAAATTTTTGAAGTATCTCAGTGCTCTGCAATATGGAGAACAACTCTTGCGTAGGATGCAGGCAAGTGCATTGGGAGTATATGTCATGGAACGACCGGGTTTCAATGCAAATTTCAAAACCCTCGACGGCTTTTCATGGACACATCAATGACAAGGACCTCGACCAACTTTTTCTTCTGCACAATCCATAATTGAGAAGAGTTGTCAAAGACTTCATCGGTGAGGAGATCTTATCCCCTCAAGCCAAAAGAATTCTTTATCCCTATCAACTTCTCAGTTCTTTTCTATCAAATGCTCTGGATCTCTTGCAATCTATTCCTTTGCTTGAACTAGTGTTCCTTAAGTTGATAAGACAAGATGTGCTTGCACCGGCCTCGTTCCATGAAGCCCTGGTAAAATATAATCTATGGCAGGGGTCGGCTCTCCTTGGGGGCCTCTTTCCTTGTCACTTTATTCAATCCATCCATGCTTACATGGTACTTTATGACCGAATAAAACATGCCCTTTAATAGCAAAACTTTTGCCATGTGAAGAATGGTCTGCATCAATTCGACAAACAATTGGACGACCACATTGTGCACAGAGTCAAAATTAAAGTTGGGGCTCTCATGGTGATCCTGGAAATAGAAATCGTTGATCCTTGTTTGCCCAATTTTGCAACCTATGGAAAGGGGACGGGCTACAAATAGGGTGCCAAACCTCAACGCACCAGTGTAGGATGAAGCCATGGGATGGCCTGCCTTTGATGCCTGTGTAATTCAGTCCCAGGAGGACGTCGCCATGGACAAGTAAAGTTACTCTGGCTTTTTTTTTTGCTACTTACAATATGCTCTTTTTTTACGGATGGAAAATCTGACGGCAACCGGTAGGACCCAAAAAAATTTGTCTGCCCCTTGCTTATCAGTGTTGGTTTAGGCATTTATTTTCACTGGTATATCAGAACCGGTTGCGGAGCTATCTTCTTAGCCTGTAAGCTAGCATCAGTAATGGAGGCTTTTCTTCTATGAACCGGTCACGAGGACAACATACCGGTGTCATAGTTCCGATACAACACAACCGGAAACCGGTCGTGGAAGCTTTTTAGTGTTTCAACAACCAGATTTCTGCTTCCCAGTCTTCATGATAACTAGTTGTGGGGGTCGGTTTTTTAAGGTTTCATTTGGTCTCGTTCCAACCTGCTACTCTAAATTTGGCCTCTAAGAGGCTCATTCTATGGGCAGGTCCTATCTATCTCTCCGGATCTTCGGGGGGCTTCTCCTCATAGCCTCCTTTCCTCTTTTTCATTGTATCTGAGCAAGGATATAGGGTTTTCTTCCTGATTCTTTCCCTATTGAGCTCTTGAATCAGTTTTCATATTAATATATATATCAGTGGCTTGCCACTTTTGCTAAAAATAAAAAAATAAAAATTGAAATCAAACACTTAATCACCTATCACATATAAATTAATAATAAAATTTCACCTTTATTTATTATAATTTACATTCAATTCAAAACAAAATATTTTTCTAAGTAATTTTTTTTATATATACTGAAATTTGTTTTATTATGAAGTATATTTTTTAACCTTTTATTATTATTATTATTTTTTTGGTAACTCAGTGGTATCCCAAACCATGCGGAATGTCGCATAGGTCTGTGACTCAGCTTGATCTCAACCACCCATACACAATGATTTCTTGTGATTTTGATCTTTTGAAAATTTATCAACTATTAGTCCACATGTGTTGCCATGTAGTTACATCTCTCAAAGTAACAATATATTATTTTTAAGCTATACAAAATGATTTCTTGTGATTTTGATCTTTTGAAAATTTATCAACTATTAGTCCACATGTGTTGCCATGTAGTTACATCTCTCCAGGTAATAATATATTAAATAAATTTGAAGAATTAAATTTAATCTAAATCTTTTTAAACTATATATTAATTTAGTTAGGTTAGGACTCGCCCAACCATTTCTATAACCATAATTTAGTTAGGTTAGGGTCCACTCAACCATTTTTATAACCGTAATTTAGTTAGGTTAGGGTCCACTCAACCATTTTTATAACCGTAATTTAGTTAGGTTAGGGTTCACTGGACCAATTTTAATATGCATAAATGGCTTCAA